>NC_056732.1:574695484-575047984 GCF_019279795.1 Protopterus annectens
AACAGGATCCAAAGGCTCATCAAATTTGTTAATATATTATAAAACAAATATATGCCACTGGTAAGTGCTTTGACAACAACTTCATCAGATCATATAAACTCTGCCCCATCATTATCCATTAATTTATATCACATTAAAATCGATGCTAGCCAATTAAATATATATATATATATATATATATATATATATATATATATATATATATATATATATATATGTCACTTTTTACAAATAATTCACTAAAATAAAAGTAATATGTAGAAAACAAATAAAACATATAGAAATAAAAAGCATATCTCAGCATAATTACAATGTAGGAAAACATATAAAACACGCTGTAGAATATTAAGTCCTAAAGCTACGTCCTTTTAAGATAGGCTTTAAGGGGACTTTCTCATTAAAACCCTTGCCTTGATCAGTTCTTAATTGAATAATCCACTTAACCTCCATTGTTTCAGTAAAATCCTTCACATCCACCTCATGCAAACTAGGTCTAACAACATCCATAGCCAAAAAACTAAAGGTATATTTTTCATTGGTATCTTTCACATGCTTTGACAGGGCATTGTTGGCTGAATTAATATGAATGCTATACAGATGTTTCATTACTCTGTCCTTTAGCATTCTATCAGTTTTGCCAACATAAAAAGCCTCACATTGTAAGCAGTAGGCCAAGTAAACAACATGTTGTGTCAAACAATTAGCTTCACCCTTAAATACAAATTTCTGCCCTGTGTCAGGATGTATAAAGCAACCGCTGTTGTCAATATAACAACAGTAGTTGCACTTCCCAAAAGGGTTGTGTAACATTACCAACCTTACATGTACTGCCAGAAAAGGTTTTTGGACAACATAGGAGTCTTTTCAAACATTTCTTGTTCTTATAACTAAAACAGGGGATGTCAACTACAATTCCTTTTATCTTAGGGTCAGCAGTCAAAATTCTCTGATGCTTACTAATGACACTTGCAATCACCTTAGTGTCACTGGTGTAAAACATAATAACAGAGACCATCCTATTCAAATCTATAGCGGACTGTCTTTTATGGCAACGTGTACTCTGTTCAGAGAAGTATGGTCTCGCTACATGATTTCTCAAAGAGGTGATCACATTTAAAACATTATTGACTTCCATGTTATTATATCCTCTTGTAATCAGACTATCCTTTAGGTCAGAAACTTCGAACAAAAAAAATTCCTCAGAGGCATTGAGCCTGGAGGCTCTCTTCCCTTGTTCTTTGATTATATTCCTAAAAATATACATGGTGTGCATACTACCTCTATGTAGCAAAGCGTTATTGTAACAAGGCTTCCTATAGATATCAGTGTTTACAGCTCCATTATCTAGTCTGCATATGAATATATCTAAGTAATCAATTCATGTTTTAGAATACATCATAGAAAATTTTAGAAATGATGTAGAAATATTCAGACTGTTATGAAATTAATGCAATTTATCTGCATCCCCAGACCATATAAAAAACAAATCATCAACAAACCATCGATAAAAAGGGACAAGGCATTCAAACCAGTGAATTTTAAGCATGTGATCCTCCTCCCATGTGGCCATTACCATACTGGTGTAGCTATTGGCACTAGAGGTGCCATAGCCACACCATCTTTTTGTAAATAATAGACTCCATCAAACATGAAAATATTATTTCAAGTACTATCTCCACACATCGAGTAAGTCAATCAAAGATTGACTATATACACTATGTCTGGACAGATAGTCTTTCACATAGTTAAGACCAAAACTATTGGGAATCATTGTAAACAATGATTGAACATCCATTTTTACAAAGTAATACCTAGAATCTAAAGACTGTATCTTAATATACTCATAAAAATCATTCAAGAATTGCTTAGAGTCCCTTAGAAACCTTACATTTCTATCTGAAACTGGAAGTAGATGCTTCTCTACAAAAAGAGAGAACAGTTCCATGATCCAGTTATGACCTGCTACAACTGGCCACAAAGGTGGTTTATAACAATCTTTATGTATCTTCAGGAGACCCTTGATGATGGGAATTAAAGTGTTTTCAATCAAAATATATTAGAATAAATCATAGCTAATCACACTACTTAGCAAACAATCATCCAAAGTGCTATGAATCCTCATTTTCAATGTATTACTATCAATAGCATCAATCACCATATAAAAAGAAGTATCACTCAACATCTGCTTCATGGAGTCAAAATAATCAGCTCTATCCATAGCTACTACCATCCTGCCTTTATTGGCTGGTCTAATAACTATCGTGTCATCATTCTATAAATTTACCATTGCTAAATGTTCATTATAGGTAAGATTATCATGACATTTTTATATTTAATTTGACTGCCACTCATTTTCCCATTGAAAATGTCATGTAAATCATTCTCCACCAATCTATCAAATACCTCAATCAGAGGATGTATGGTAGGCATATATAAACTAGGTCTCCTAAAAATATTGGCATTATTATATAGCCCTTCACCACCAAATTCCATTTTCAGAGAGACATTCCTAAGAAACAGTTTAATGTCCAAAATAGTGTCTGTTAAGTCACTACGCTGGGTTGGAATAAAAGACAGACCCTTCTCTAAAACACTTTCCTCATCACGTGTTAGTCGTCTCTTGGATAAATTCCATACTACCAAGTTTCTATTTGTCTCCACATTGTTTTCAGAGACTGATTGGTATTCCATTCTTTTGGTAACTTCCTCTTGACCTGCCCCTGAAGTGACTCCTGTCCTTGCCGTGACTCTGACTGACAGGTAAAGGGAAATTAAAAGACCTATCATCTATTTTCAATGCAATATTTTCTTTACCTTTCATCATTGGACCCTTCCTCCTCACATCATTACCTAAAGGCAATGTGTTGGAGGTATACACAGTCAACATGTAACTGTTCACATCATTACCATTAGTAACCACAGTCTCTGATGTCACCAGAGGGTGGCTCGATGGGGGTTAAAAAAAATCACACTGACCAAGTTGTAAATTGTCTGACAACTCCTTATTACTAATGGAGCCTTTCAATAGAGTTTTACCAGTGGCAGGTTTACTCTTGGGCCATGTAAAAACATGTCCGTTCTTAAAATCAGTCATATCTCTTTCTATTTTAAGCCACTTTTGATACAACAGTTTTCTCTCATGCAACATAACCGTGTCAATCAATCTGTCCAAGCTAGAATCAATCAGTCCCATTGGAAATGATCGTATAGTGCAGCTTGTTGTTCAGTTATCTTAGTAATTAGCATGTCTTTCTCAGGTTTAAAAAAGTCAATTAAAAGTTTTAAATATTTGCTGCTTACCTCAAGATTGAGCTTCTACCACTGTGTGAGCACTTCTGGTCCCCATATGTTGGCATTTTGAAAACTCGCATACCTCTAGGCATGATCCAACGTTGTAAACAAACTTCAAAATGTTGCCTTTGAGTTTGTAGGTGTTTAAGTTTCAGAAGGTTGCATTCCAAGTCATCCACAGCTTTGGTAAGAGCTTCAATATCAACCCTAGTGTTCTCATGCACTTCTGGTTCACAAAACATCCCAGGTATCATCAGTGGATTGTCGTTCCTCACAATACAGAATGATAGTCTATCAAACCGATCAATAGATTTACCACTAGCACCACTTTGGTTGTAATCAAGCTCTAAGTTATCCAAACCATGCTCGGTCATTCTTCCCACTTGCGTAGAAGTAAATTCAAATAATATCCAACAAAATATGCTTATGGGAACAAATATTCCATTGAAGAATAATAACATAACACAGAAACCAAAGATAACAACAGAAAAAATCAGGATTCAAAGGGTCATTAAATTTGTCATTTAATAAATTATAAAACAAATATATGCAACTGGTAAGCGCTTTCACAACAATATCATTAGACCATATAAACTCCACCCCATCATTATCCATTCATTTATATCAAATTCAAATTGATAGCCAATCAAGAAATAGGTCCACCTCTAACATAATAACAGCTCAATTAGACAAATATATATATATATATATATATATATATATATATATATATATATATATATATATGTCACTTTTCACCAGTAGCTCACTAAAATAAAAGTAATATGTAGAAAACAAATAAAACATATAGAAATAAAAAGCATATCACAGAATAAATATAATGTAATGTATTTATATGTTTTCTACATATTACTTTTATTTTAGTGAGCCTTGTTTTTTAGTTTTCCAGTTGCTTAGTATTTTTGGTTGGCATTACATTTTATTTTTATGTTTATTTATTTATCATTTGCTGACTGGGTTAGTCCCACTAGGTTAGTGGCATCTACTAGGGGAAATTTGGCCAAGGCACTGGGGAATTTCCTCTACTCTTTTCAATAGGTACAAAGGGATCTTTTTCATCCACCTGAGGTACCACCAAGTCAAGCAGATGGGACCTCAGTTTAACATATCATTCTAATGACAACACACTCAGGAATTCAGCACCCCCCTAATGCTGCACTGCAATGTCAGCAGTCCAATTGCCTGAAGTGGGAACAGAAACCACAGCCTTCTGGTCTTCCAGCACCAAAGGCAAGTGTGCTACCTGTTGCACCACTGACACTAGAATAAATTAGTTTTATTTTCAGAAAAGTTAAATCCAACTAAGTTTATGACCCCTTTCCAAAAATCTCCTTCAGCATTATTTATAATGACTATAAGAAATTTAGCTAGATCATTTGGGTTGCCCTGAGGCTTTATTGCACAACACTTGTAGAGTCCAGGTTAAAGTTGCTAATGGATGAAAGTGGATGAAAATGTGGAAAGATAATGCACTGCAATGCCAGTTCAAAGTAATGACTGGTGATGAAAATACATGCAAACTTGTAACACTGATGTTTGTTACAACAACATTTCTGTACTGTAAAATGGTAAATGCATGGACAAACTGTATGTAAAATAAATACCCATTATTCATGCTCTTCAAGCTGAGTGCATACCAATGATAAATCTTGCACTAGCTAGGAAGAAGAAAAAAATGTAGATAAAATCAGCCTGCCGTGTTTAGCAAACCAGAGAAACGTCTAACATGAAGGGAAGTGGTGACAACTTAAATCCCAAAAATGTGATAGAACCCAAAAGTTTAACAGGATAAAATTAAAATAGCTCAAGAAATATAAAGAGTTAAGTGGTGCAATACATTTCAAGTATGTGATACAAAGATATTATCAATGTCCTTCACTGGGAAAAGCAGGAGAGGAAAGACACCATTACTGCTGTTGGTAAAGTCTACAGGTAGAAAGCTTTGATTACAGGTGAGCATGCTATGTTGGATGAGGAATTTCCTTTTAACAACAGCCCAAAAGTAGAGTTTATTTTGTCTCGGAAAATAGTTGGCTTTTCATTTGTTCTGTTTTCCCATGAATCAATGATCAATATCAAATTAATCATTTTAATTAATAATTCAACCATACCAATAACCAATTATTCAGTTACTGAATTAATACCTTAAACAATAGCTTAATTATCTAGTCAATAAAGCATGTTCTTTAATTACCCAACTGATGGAGTAACCAATTATATAGTTAATTGATCATTTGTCTAGCCAATTCAGTTATCCAGTTAATTCACAGGTGCCCAGTAGGAAGGTAGCTGGAATAAAGAAGCTGAACCACGACAAATTAAAATCTTCTTTTTTAATACAAAATAATGAGCACTTTCGCAATGGTAACCATTGCTTCATCAGACAGTTCATTCAAACAGCAACAGCACTTAAATACTTTAATTCATCACTAAAACAACCAATCCTACCACTCAAAGTTAATGCAGCACTCAGCAATCAATTAATTTACTATGGTTACATTTTGCCCTTAGTTAATTGCTGAAGTCAGAAAAACTCTGTTTAAAAAACACATGCACAAAATGTAAAAAGAACATGTGGATAAATATAAATAAAATACATAAAAAGTCAATAAATAAATACATATACTCATGTTCCCCATTTAGTAACTACTTATGTGCATAGATATAAGCATAAAAATATATATAAAAGTATAAGCAGTACACACTCAACAACTTAATACATATGTTCTGCCTAATAAATGCACATGTTGTCCACCTAGTAAATACATATGCTTTAATACATACATCTCAACAAGTGCTTGTCTTTAATGATATCTATGCTAGAAGCAGCTCAAGAAATACTGTCATATTGATCCAAGACAGTATTTCTTGAGCTGCTTCTAGCATAGATATCATTAAAGACAAGCACTTGTTGAGATGTATGTATTAAAGCATATGTATTTACTAGGTGGACAACATGTGCATTTATTAGGCAGAGCATATGTATTAAGTTGTTGAGTGTGTACTGCTTAAACTTTTATATATATTTTCATGCTTATATCTATGCACATAAGTAGTTACTAAATGGGGAACATGAGTATATGTATTTATTTATTGACTTTTTATGTTTTTTTATTTATATTTATCTAGGGTTACCACCTGCCCACTTTGCAAGGGACAGTCCCTCTTTGGGTAGTTGTGTCCTGCCAAAAAATTGTAAAAATGGCAAATGTCTTGAGATTTTAGGACAAAATTATTTCCTATATTTTGTGTAATAGTTACATAAAACAGTTATTCTGTATCTGAAACACCTAAATGTAATAAACAGAATAAGCAACTAAAATGCTATAAGAATAAGCTTTTATTTAGGCAAAAAAGTGAGGTTCTGTCCTTTGTACTGGCCGTGGGTGTGCAAAATCTGATGTTTGTACCAAAAATGTCTCATTTTGGGCATTTGAACAGGTGGCAACCCTATATTTATCCACATGTTCCTGTCTTTACATTTTGTGAATGTGTTTTTTTTTCTGACTTCAGCAATTAACTAAGGGCAAAACGTAACCATAGTAATTAATTGATTGCTGAGTGCTGAATTAACTTTGAGTGGTAAGATTGGTTGTTTTAGTAATAAATTAAAGTATTTAAGTGCTGTTGCTGTTTGAATGAACTGTCTGATGAAGCAATGGTTACCATTACGAAAGCGCTCACCATTTTGTATTAAAAAAGATTTTACTTTGTCGTGGTTCAGCTTCTTTATTCCATTTACCTTCCTACTGGGCACCTGTGTTTCAACATTTTCAACTTCTGGGCTGGTTTGGATTTATTTGTTTGATATCCAGTTAATTCATTAAACCATTATTCAGTTTAGGATTGAATAGTTTAGGAGACCAGTTGGCATAATTGTTAAGGTCTTTGCCTCCCATGCACATGGTACAAGGTTTGATCCTGACCTCTGGCCAATGGCAGTCTAGAGTTTGCATGTTCTTCCTGTGTCTCTGTGGGGTTCCCCCACCTGCAAAAACAAACTGAGTGTTTCCATCTCAAACTCAAGAAAATGAATGGAGCTGAGGGCAGCAGCACAGACTCTACATGGTACCCTATAGGGGGAAGAGTTGTACAGGCCAACCACTTTGGGCATCTACTATGGTGCACAGTATCCTGAAGATAGGACAATACAGATCACAGACTGCATGCCATGGCAAGGCTAGCCACTGGACAGTGTTTCAGTCATGTTGACTAATGTCACCAAAATGGACATGGGTAGTTACTGGTGATAAGTGGGTTGAGGACCCGGCCTACCCCAACCTATGCCAGGGATCCATGCTAATGGTGATGGGGTGTATGTGCCCCTATTGGCCAGTGTGTGCCCGCCATAAACCCCAGCAGCCCTGGGTCAACAAGCTACTTGCTGGCCGGTATCTAATTGCACAGCTTGAATTACCTGGGATAGCTCTGTTGAGTGACTAGATGTAAAAACAATCAACCTGCCAAACTGAGAATTGCTACACTTAATGTAGGTTCACTGACAGAACCAGCTTGGTAGTGGATGACATGAGGCTGGACATCCTACATATCCAAGAGACAAGACAGAAGGGCAGTGCAGCAAAGCCACTTGGCTTGGGATCCAGAGTCTTCTAGTCAGGAGAAGAATTGGCTAGAAATGGTGTGGGAATTGTGGTGAGAGAGAGGCTTCAGAAGGCAGTGAGGGATATCATCAGAATTAGTGACAGACTCATGGCAGTCAGACTGCAGTGTAGTGACAGGACAGTATTCATAATCTCAGCCTATACCCCACAGCAGGGGTAGTGAGGAAAAGATTTAGACAATATATGAGGACTGACTGGGTCCACATGGGTGGGGCAACAGGAATAAAGAAGAAGAGGCCATTCTAGACTTCAGTCTGGCAAATAGCTTGATAGTAGCCAACACATGGTTCAGAAAGAAAGACAGTCACATGATCACATACAAGAGTGGCCAACATGCACATACAAGAGTGGCCAACATGCAACTCAGGTAGACTTCCTCCTAGTAAGAAAAGGGCACTGGGGTAGAATCAATGTTTGCAAAGACATCTTCAGTGAAACAGTTGACCCACAGCATAAACCACTGATTGTCACAATCAGCTGCAAGCAATGGTTAGAGAAGGCTTTAAGGTCAACAGAAACCAGGCTGAAGACCTGGACATTGACTGAAGCAAAGAAGCTAAGAAAGGAGTTGCAATACCACAGAAAAGGGCATCAGAGGCACTCTACCAGCTTCTGGAAAGTGACACAGTAAGTGGCACAAAGAAACTATATCAGGTTGCAAGGCAAAGACAGAAAGATAAAGAAGATAGTCAGACACCTTCATAAAGGATGCCAGCAACAACCTGCTCACCAGTCCACAGAATATCAAAGGCAAATGAAAGGAGTACTTCCAGTAGCTTCTGAGTAAAGAAACCCCCCACAGAAGCTGTACTGCCCCAGAAACAGCCAACGTTGAGAGAAGATGAGGAGCCCACCCTAGAAGAAATAAGAATAGCACTAAGGAAAATGAAGTCAGGGAATGCAGTAGATTTAGATGAGGTCACAGCAAATATGATAAATATGCTGGGTGAGATACGGGAGAAATGGCTCCTGAGAGTACTCATAGTTTTCTGGAGAGAAAGGTGTATCCCAAATGACTGTAGAATAAGCATACCTATGCCAGTGTACAAAACCAAAGGGGACATTCATAACTGTGGGCAGTACAGAGGCATCAAATTCCTGTCACATTGCATGAAAGTTCCAGAGAGGGTGATTGATAAACG
The DNA here is from genome assembly GCF_019279795.1 of Protopterus annectens. Lineage (NCBI taxonomy): Eukaryota > Metazoa > Chordata > Ceratodontiformes > Protopteridae > Protopterus > Protopterus annectens. The sequence goes on from NC_056732.1 coordinate 574,704,561, forward strand.
AATATGAAGAGTAGTAGAATGTAAGATGAGAGATTCAAATCAGGATGCAGCACACCTGACCCAATGTTTGCAATGAGACATATAGTTAAGAGGAGCTAGAGATGAGGAAAGAGTCCAACTGGGCATTCCTAGACTTGGAGAAAGCATATGATAAGGTACCAAGAAAGCTGATTTGGGCCATCCTGTGGTGGTTCGAGGTCCTAGAAACATCAGTAAAATTAGTGCAGGCTACGTTCAAGGACCCATAACTCAAGTATGAACAGTGTTCAGTTTCACAGAGGGGTTCGTAGTGGGAGTGGGTTTTAGCTCTGACCCCACTGCTGTTTATACTGGTGATGGGCTGCATTAAACAAACAGGTTGGAGGGGACAGATCAACAGAGTTGCTTTATGCAGACTATGTGGCATTACAGGCAGACTCTGAGCAAGAACTTCAGCAAAGGATAGGGGAATGGAATGCAAAACTGAAGCCACATGGGATGAAACTGAGCACAGATAAGACAGTGGTGATGGCAGTAAATTAGGGAAATCAGAAGAAGCTGAGAATTGAGATAGAAGGGAAAATAGCTGAATATCTTCATAGCTTAAAGTATCTGGGAGGGGTGGTTGAGGAGAAGGGAAGCCTGAATGAAGAAGTCAAAGCTAGAATCAGAGGGGCTGCAACCAGCTAGCATAGTGTCTGATGTGTAGTTTATGACAGAAGAATGCCAAAAAAGCTGAAAAGTAAGGTGTACAAGACAGTGGTGTGAACAGTACTAGTGTATGGCACAGAAACATGGACAGTAAGGGCAGAGCAGATAAGGAAACTAGAAGTAATGGAAATTAGGTGCCTGAGAAGGGTGGTAGGATGCACACCGTGGGACAGACAAAGAAATGAGGACATAAGAGCAAAAGCCAAAGTAGCTCCAGTTGCGGAAAAGATCAAAGAGAACAGATTACTGTGGTTTGGACGCATGCAGAAAAGCAGAAAACAATTTGGAGAAGAATATTTGGAAAAAACAGGAGGATGGTAAGAGGAAAGGAGGATGTCCAGCAAAGAGGTGGATGGATTGTGTGGGAGAAGCTCTGTGACAGTCAGTCACAAGTGTCAAAGAAGGCAGGAGTGTAGCACTGAATCGAGAGAGATGGAGACAGTTAACATGATGCCCTGACCCCATGTAGAAAATGGGGAAAAGGGGGCTGATAATGATGATGATGATGACAAATTATTCAATCAATCAATTGATCAGCTCTTCCTTCAAGCAGCCATGGACATGAGGCCTAGTATACAGTTCCTTTTACAGTTAATTTAAAGCAGATGCTACAAAGTTTGGAGCTTGTTATCCATGGTTAGAGTGCTTACATAAGAGAGAACTTGAATATGTGCTTTGATTAGCACTTGCACTGCTTATCACTATAGCAACCATCTCACTGCCATGTGAATGGTCAGTTCACTGTCTATGTATTTTGTTTATTAAACAAAACAGCTTGCCTGTCTAGCATAACGTCTAAGTAGAAGCTGAAAGGCTACACATTTCCGCAGTATCCAGGGTCATACAATGGCACTTCAATACACAGTAGATAAATGAACTGCATATGCATTGTGTCAGGGCATTGGAAAGGGACATCTATTAGAACTGGCTTATTGCTGATCAGTGAGAATACAATTTTAATATGTGCTATTTATCTGTGTATGTCTGTAGAAATGTTTTTTTTCTTATGTATAAATGTTTAATTTCCAGCTTTGATAAGGTATGAATAATTCAATTAATTTTACTGACCTGAAAGCTCTTACTAACGCTATGGACCTTGTTAATGTAAGTCCTTAGGTAGTACTTTCTGACAAAGGGATGTTTTGACATGTAACTGAGGAATTCTGTAAACTTGCAGTACAGCGTCTGTATGTTTCAGAGTAAAGCTATAAATAGAAGAGGGTGAAATGCAGGTAGCTATGAAGTACGATGGTAGAAGAGTTGATTTACTTGTGGTAAAAATACATGTAAGCAGATCCTTAACTGGACCTACAAAGGTCTGACAGGCAAAGATGCTGCTTGTTGCAGAATTGATGCTACGATACAGAAGGTTAAGAGCTTAAAATACTCATATTCTGCAGATGTAAAACATAATGATCATGTAATTACCAGGGAGGAAAAAAAATAAGCCTGTCAACACAGGGATACCATGTTCAGTGAATCAGAGTAGCTATCATTTTGGATGGTGGATGTAAGAGATGCAAGACTGAAGAAGTGCTGTGACTCATGACTTTAAAAAATACAGTAAAGCAACTCCTGAAAATATCAAGAGCTTTGCAAGTGCTTTAACTAAAAGACCTGGGATGCTGAAAGATTATCAATACTCAGTAATGGAGAAGCTAGACAGGATTAATGAGGTACTTCAAGTGTGTGATGCCCATAAGAATAAAGTTTCAATAAACCAGGCAGAGCTGATTAAAGAATTACATTTAACAGTAAAATAATTGTGGCATTGTATCTTGTCTTTATGCAAATAACTGTCTGTTCAATTATTTAGTTATTGCACTAGTCAGCAAACCATCAAATATATTTTCTAATCAGTGATCCAATTAATCATTTAGTAAACTAATTTTCAATAAATCAGTTTGCCAGTTATTCAATCATTCAGTTATTCCATGTTAAATTTAATTAAGTGATCAATATTAGTGCTAACTTATATACAGGCGTCTGTTTTCAAAAAGTTCTGTTAATAATGAACCTATCACTAGTATCCTTTTTAATCGATTTTTGGCACGCTATACCTTTCACGAGTTCTTAATGCAGTGCAGATAATATAAAGTTATAAGTCAGTTCTTTTCCAAATTATAGAAGAAGAGCTGCAAAACATTTTTTTTTGCATCAAAATGAAGTAATAACCTCATGAAGCAGATATTTTAATACATATATAGTCATACTAACCCAATGATTGTGAAGTTTTTTGTTGTTATGGACATTCACCAGTGATTTTTTCAAAAATGCAACTTAACTCATTTTGTCGTATACCATATGTACTAAATTAGAATTGAAAAGGCATTGTATCTTCTGATCACAAACACAAACATTATCTCACTTCACTGGGACTCAAAATATCAGAAGTGAAACAGTTGAACCTCACTAGCACAAATACAAAATGTCACTATGTAAAATGCAAGAAACTTAATGAACATATCCTGCAGCATGAATGCTCTGTCACCATACCTCTAATTTCTACATATATTGTCTCTGTGATTGCTCAGACTTGGAGTAAAGGGAAAAATAATTAAACAAAATAGTTGACAGTACCATTTTGATTGCTGGCAAAGCTGTTAGAGCACGGACTACGATCTATTTATTCTTCTGTTTGTATTTAAGATGAATGCCCAGCACTATATAATACATTATCAAGTTGAATCACTATTTTTTTAAATTTGAAGAACCAAATCTTTTTATAAAGTTGTAGAAGCTATTATTAAGCAGCTTGCCCCTAATTACGAGATAAGAATAACAGATTCTCAAAGTGCAATCACGGTGATGAAAAGCATTCTTCCTTATCTGTAATGGTGAACTAAATGTCTGAAGGCCAGATTGAAGTCATTATCATGTAAAGTGCAAAAGATACATACAGGAACTTAAACCATAACTCTCAACTGTCCAGATTTTTACAGAATGTCCAGATTTATGCCTCATATTGTTTGTTCTGTTTCTCGTAAAGTGTGACATTTTCTGGCAAATCATTGAGGACTGAAGTCCCTAAATAATGACAGACATTTAAGATTCAGACTTCATATCCTTCAGAAAATGCTCATAACACAAAATATTTTATTCTAGCAACTTTTTAAGTTTATAAGAGCAATATTTAAAATTTGTCCCTATTTTTGGAGCTTTGTTTCCCCCTTATTTTTTGGCTTTGTCCAGATTTCTTGTGCTAAGAGGTTTAGTGGTATGACTTAAACTGGTGGTGTGCTGCTTTATCTGTACTTATAAACTGAATTAGAAGTCAGTACCACTATACTCATGAAAGGGGTACACTGCTCTACTTTCTGCCTGTTTCCAGCAAGACAGATTACCAGTGACGTATTGTGGTCAGAATGAGTTACCCAACTTAGGTTCATAGGTTAGTACAAGGCTAAATGCCCTTGTGGGCCATTTTAAGCCTAGCCAATTATCCCACTTGAGAATCAAACATTGTACATAGTGTCTGTAAGGCAAATTTCTTAACTATTATACCAACCTCCCATAACAATATGGGAATCAAACCCACAGTTAAGAGGGCAGTAATTAAAAAGTTCACTGAATTATTTGCACAAGCTGATGCACACATCTAGCAAGTGTGATGCATTAACCTTTGAGTACCATCCATATAATTGGCATTCTGTACTTATAAACAGATATGATTTAAAAAGAAATCACAATTTTAGGGTAATATAAACAAAAAAAAAAGAAATGTACAACCAGTCTGTTTTTTTCCTTATCGATGTTGTGCATGGTTGGGTACATAACTTCATACTGATGGAAGGAGAAGAAACAAGCAGCCTGTTAAACCTCCTGGCTGCCATGCTCAGCTATGCAAAAGAACTACCAACCTGGAAGACAGAGATGGTAAATGAAAGAATGAAGAAGTACTGGAACCCATGAGTTCAAAGTGACACAATGAAAGAGCTTGTAAAATCGCAGAACAAGTGCATTAGCTAGAAAGTCTGAATTGCACAGATATTATTAGTGCCCATTAACAGGAAAGGTAGGGAGAGCTGATGTGATGTTGCAAATGTAAGGAATATCTACATGGAGAAAGTTTGAAGGACAGGTAAACAGAATAAGTAGGGGGAAAATGTCCATTAGTAATAATACAAATGCTGCTTTAGCTTAGCTCTTTGAAACAGTCAACAGTTCGTTTATTTTAATTGTTCCATTAGTCAATATATCAATAATAATATTATAAGTTTTCTAATTAAGCGATCACACAGGTAATTACTTAATCAATTATATAACTTTCTAATGAAATATCTGACAGGTAATTCAGTTTTCCAATTAATCCATTAAATAATTACCTAGCTATCCAAATTAATGATATATTTACTCAACTAAGGTCCAGCTCTGTGGTGTAGAATGCTAAAGCCCTGACTATAATCCAGATGACCTGAGATTGACCAGCAATCCAGGCCTTGGAAGAGCCAGGGAGGGGAGATGAAGTGAGAGGCTTCCACTGGCTTGCCAATCCTAGGGGAAAGGAACAGGTAGTCCTGGTCTCATTGCCCAGAGGATTGGGGCATAACAGCCTGAGCTGATGGCAGTAGCTCTTGGGAAAGGGAGTGTCTGTGAGTAGCTAAACATATAGAGGGGAGAGAATAGGCTGTCCATGGTGATGTGGTGCTCATTTCAGCTACCAGGAGGTGAGGTTAAGGCTCAACAGCAGCACTCCCATTACCCACATCCAGTATAATGTGAACCTGCTAACTTGAGGCAGGTGCTGAGTAGTTAGAAGTCGGGGGAAAGACTGAAGGGATGCCTTAGGGCCCTGGTCTGAGGAGAAACCAATCTAATCTTGGTTGACTGACAAGGGTGCCTGTCCCAAGCAGTTGAAGAGTGGTGGTAGAGACGTGGACAGTGTCACAAAGCTCCCTCATGGCTACCTAGATGGTGTCCTGCTGACCCTTACATCTTACCATACCACTATTCAATTTTATACCTTCCTACAAGCTTGACAAGCTGTACATATTGTATATGCAAACACAGTTAATTCATTTGTTTATAACGTTTCATGTATAGATTGCTGCACAACAGCCTTATAGTAATTTGAATGTATTATCACTTTTAAACTGCTAGCCCAAGGCTGAACCTGAAGATGATACATAGAGATCAGTGTTCTATCTCAGTTAACAACATAAATAAATAAATAAATAAATAAATAAATAAATGGCATCTTTACTATACACATTGTCATATACTGCATTAGTGCTGGTGTAGCTAGCATATATGTCTGTAAAGTGTTTCGTTGTTATGACTAGCCTCATTTGTGTCTCTGCATGAGGACAAAAAAATATATAAACAAACTATATTTGTATACTCGTACCTCAAAATCTAGTGTAGTACAGAACCTGCTAAATTTATATGCTAACCATAGCCACATGAGACGTGTTTTTGCTATTACGATATTCGATATAATATCAACTAGATATTGCAAGTAAAATGTTGCACTTTGTAACTGACTTCATGAGATGATGTGTTTGTGAAACTGCAGTATAAATAGGACTTCACTGCTGAAGAAACATTTAGATTTTTTTGCCCATATTGTTTTATTACTTTAAGCAGAACTATTAGCAACATCTCGCATCAGATCATTCTGTGATTATGGCCATACCAAAAAATATACATGCTGGAGACAATAATGCATCAAAAACAGAAAAAAAAAATCCAAAATTACCAAGTTGAATACACTTCTACTGAAATACTGTGTCATTTAAAAATGCCTCAATATATGTCACATGCCCATTAAGGAATGCATAAAATATTTTAAGACTTTAGTTGGCTGCTGCTTTATGAAATCACCTATGAAAGAGTGATTTTAGGTCACAATAAAATTGTATAGTTAGTTTAGATATAAAAGTATCTTGCACGGCTGTCTTGTAACTTGCAAGTACTGGCAGAGTCACTGAATAATGTTGTTATATTCCTGGTCTGAAGTGGTACTTTAGAGATGGATAGGTAATAGAACTGAAAAAGGAAAGGTGCATCAGTATTGACGTATTGCGGATAAGGAATAAAACGTAAGTTCTTGTTATTTACCTATGCATTATTGTCCTTTTCCCCCATTCTTATGTGATGTGCATAACTTAAATTTCATTCTTTTGAAAGGGTAACCCTTGTAGAGTTTATACCAATCATTCAGGAGACGTCTAGAGTTACATTTATACTGCGTACAAGAAATTTAGTCTGATCATCAGAGTAATTCTGCCTCATGTTGGAACAATTGTGAGTCAGTGAAAAACTGAATGACAACTCCCAATTTATAATTGTGTACAAACCTAGATAACAAAAAGCTGAGATTGTTGGCCTGAAGGTCGGAGAAATAGATGCCAAGTAGGAGAAGGCCCCCATACCAAGCCCTGTGATACACTACTGGTAACATTTTTGCTTTCAAATGGCACCTGCAACTCTAACTGCATGGGTTCTGTCAGATAACTAGTTAGATATCCACACCACAGCATAAGGATTTATATACAGTTTTGCAAGTTTGTCAATAATGCCTTCATGGGGAATAGTGGCAAAGGCCTTGGTCAGGTCCAGGTATGCTGTAAGTACTGAATAATTTCTATCCAAAGTTTCAGTGACTTTTTAAAATAAATTAATGAGGTTAAAGAAGCAGGACCTTCCTTTGACAAAACAACATAGATGAGAGTCTGGGGTTAGGAGATTTTCAATGTCCAGACTGATGAGATCTGAAAATATACATTGCAAAGTTTTGCATAGGAGGCTATTGAGACTAATTTGTCTGTAGTTACCAGGGTATGTTGCTGGGCCAGCCTTCTGTAATGGCATTACAATAGTTGTTTTTCAGGCCTCAGGAATGTAGCCAGTAGTGAGGCTTATATTAAAGGTGTTAAGTAAGGGTTCAAATAGGCCATATTTGACACTGATAATCAGCAACCTGGTATATCTGGGCCCATGAATGTGCTTTTAGCTTTTGAGAAGGCTGACAGAATTTGTTCCACAGTAATTAAAGGGGCTGGCTGTGACTGGGGAATCTGTGGAACAGCAATAATTCTGAATGAAATAAAATGTGCACTAAATGTATCAGCTAGGATATTAGCTATTTACTTTGGGTCAGAGAAGGTAGCATTACTGTGGACTATCAAACATTGTTGGATGTCCATTCTTAATTTTTTGACATAGTTAAAGAAATATTTGTAGTAATTATGGTTTCAGTGATAGTGATACTTTAAGTTCATATTCTGCTTTGTGTTCCTATTGGCTTTTGAGAACCCCCTAAACATGGAGTTATCAGCAGGAGAAGTGCCACCAGTTTTACTGCCGTGGTGTCTTACAGCAATGCTTCACCTCCGAAAACCACCCTCACTAATATCTGTAGGTGTATATCATTGTATGAGCATAGAAAGTGCAACCATTTCCTGCTCAAAGAGGAACTGGCTACCATTGGAAGGTGTGCCTATGAACAATATGCATTTCTTCTTAAGCCTTTAAGCTCAACTACTGCTCTTCTTTGAATCACAAGCTCAAATTAACCTCCAACTGTTTTACGCTAAGTTTCCAAAATTAGAGTGGCTTCATCCTTAAATATCTTGTATATCTTGTTTATGACCTTGTCAAAGATGCACAGGCCTTTTCTTAAAATGCACTAGCTGTCTTGACATTAGGAAATACCCCACAATTATCTCTTTTCAAATGACATTTCTCAAATTTCTCAAATAAATGACTAGATGTAGCCTGTTATACTGTTTGTGGAGACCCTGGTTAAAGGTTAATTATGCTTTTCACCTTCTTGTCTGCTACAGTTCTGATAAGTATCCCTCATGGGCTACCACATTTAGATGCCTGAACTTTAATTGTCTCTCCTGTTTTACTCCTGCTCATATAATCCTACCTAACTGTATAGTAGCTCTCTCCTTAATGTCTTGTTTCAAGTTTTCTAGTAATTAGTTTTACTCTCATTCTTTTTGTTACTGTTTCATCGTATACCATGCGATAGTCTCGCTCCTACATAATACTTTAATAAACGTATGTCTCTGTTCTAGGCATCTCTCATTTATATAACTGTTTAATGTGCAATATTCTGTGCTCCTGGCTATGTTCATTTTAATCTTATCTGCTTGTTTTCATAGGTTCATAGGTTTTAAGTACCATGTCTTCATATTGTTGTCATTGTCAGCTGTTTGTTCATAATATTGAACTTGTATGATTAACTGTAACCTGTAGTGTCCCACTGCCTTATTCTTTACACTTGCCTTTGACCCAGGTCTTAACTAGAAAGTGTTGGTGCATTTAGTCAATTATTACATACATGTATAAATAAAGAGATAATAGAGAGCTAGATAGACAGACAGATAGATCAGGTAACATTCCACACTGATGACCTAAAGCCCTAATCTTAATTGAACATTAACACTATCAGTAGGCCTGTGCATCCCCATTCGTTGGGGTGGATCAGCTGACCTACACGCTTTGTGTACATGACCCAAGGACTGTAAAGGAACAGAAAGGCTATATAGCTGTGGATACTACTAAAAAACAGTGTGGATTCACAAGTTGTAAAAACTGGAGAGTGACAAAATACTGCTTGCATGTCACTGAGGAATAAGCACGTACTTCAAATTCATCTCCTTCAAATCTGTTTCAGGAAAGAATATTAGGAGTCTGCAACAACAAAACCTCGTACTGCCAAACCAGGAAGGAAGAAAATCACATGATATTAGTGCTGTTTATTGGTATTAGGAGTCTGTGCTAATGCAGATGCATTGTGGGTGTTGAAGGGTATGGGAACTCTTTGGCACATCTTCTAGGTCTTGACACTGTAGTACGTCTGTAAGAAGCAGCACCTGTAAATCTCTTCCATGGAAATGCAGCAGGAGCCTGTTCAGATGCCTGTATGTATGCTGGGTGTTGGAGAACGAAAGGAGTCAAGGCAGATTTTCTAGGCCTTTGCACTCATTTGAGTAATTTTGTTTAGTTAAACTAAAAGCTGAACACCAGCAGGATATATTTTGAAAGTTGAAACAATGAAACATCCTTTCTGACTTCTACATTTCTTGTAAAGTTGTAAAACATTGTCCCTTGCTGCCACCACTCTTGTCATCTTGAATGACTTTCTCACAATGGGCTTGATAATGATAGTTATGAAAGACTAAAGTAAGAAATGTAACATGAAGTTTGTGTTTAATATTTTGGCCTATGCTAGATGACTGCAGGCAGTTGCTTTAAATCCTTCATGCATTTTAGTACATTTGCTTATGGTTTGACTGAGCCTTATTTGGTCTATCATTTGGTTTTATGTCAAATATTGACACTGATGCATTAATATTCATTTTTGTTATAGATTTGCAATATATCTCCCTACAAAGCAAACATAATTCCAACCCTCAAAAATTCTGGGCTGCAGTGAACAACATTCTCCAGCCTGGAAATACCCAACCCCCCCACCCCAATATAGACGGGACAAACTCAGACATAGCCACCAACTTTATTGAATACTTTACAACCTCTATACTCAAACTCATAAACAGTACAAATACTCTCAACCCACCACAAACCACTAAAGCCATTAATAATATCACCCACTTCTCCCTCACACCAGTTCCAACTGCTGTCATTCAAAAATACTTATCCAAACTCAAACCAACCACCCTAGCAGCCAACATTCTTCCCGCTGAATACCTTCAACTTGCATCCCAGGCCATAGCTTTCCCCATCTCACTAGTAATAAAGAGATCCATTAAAGAAACAACTGCCCCATCTCTGTGGAAGACCTCTTCCCCTTCACAAGAATGGCCCCTCTACTGACCTCACTAATTACCGACCCACTGTAATTTTCTCACCCCTATCAAAGATCTTAGAAAAGTGTATGCACCACCGACTTCTCACCTATCTTCTCGCTAACAATCTCCATTCCAAATCCCAACATGGATTCCGCCCATCTCACAGTACCACCACCATCCTAATTAACTTCACCAACACTATAAACTCACTCAGGAACCAAGGAAACCTAGTCTCTGCTACCTTCCTAGACTTAGCCAAAGCATTTGATACTGTCTCCCATAATAAACTCCTAACCAACCTGTCTGACCTTAACATTGACAGCCCCTCCCTACTCTGGTTCCAAAATTACTTAGACAACCGCCAACAGTCTGTCAAATGGTTTGACTCTTTATCCCCCCACTTCCTGTCAGACTTGGTGTCCCACAAGGTTCTATTTTAGGCCCCCTTCTCTTCACCATCTTTACAAATCAGCTTCACTTAACAACGACAAAAGCAGACATAGTTCAATACGCTGATGACACAACCCTGATCTACTCAGCCCCAAATATCCAGCTCCTCCAGCAAAAAGTCCAAGAATCATTTACAGAGATAGAAAACTGGTTAAATAAGGCACAACTAATATTAAACCCCAAGAACACCCAACATATGTTATTTAACCAACCAAAGTCCAGCGACCCCAACTTCTCCATACTCTCAACCAATAACACACTAATCTCCCCAGTATCAGAGGCTAAACTTCTAGGACATACTATCAACCCTCAACTGAAATTCAATAAACACATCTCTATAACCATCTCCAAAGTACACAAAAAACTAAGCACTCTTTATCGCTGCAAGAAGTTCCTTACCTCCAAGGCACGAACAGATATTACCAGAACACACCTCCTGTCCACACTATCTTATGCATCCCCAAACTTAAATAAAACCGACCTAAACAAACTTTCTACCTGTTATAATAAAATTGCAAGGTTTGCAACTAACGTAAAATCCTGCTCCCACCACAGCCAATCCCTACAAATATTACACTGTCTCGAACTCCCCAATCTACTACACTGTCGCCAACTTAACCTTGCCCACCAAATATTATACTAGCCTGAGAAAATCCCTGCCATTTCTGGTCTCTTAAACTTCTACACCTCAAACAGATCCCTACAATACAGCAATAAATCTCTGATTACTACTATCCCTTGCAAAAATAGCTCAGGTGATTCTCTCTTCCCCAGTGAAGTTGCAAAAATATGGAACACCCTGCCCCCTGACCTCAGAATGCAAAACCAAACTTTTGCATTCAAAAACCTCCTTAAAACTTACCTCTACAGTAACAGCTTTTGTAACTGCAACCCACCCCCCTGAAATCAGACCAACTCCTAGACTTTACCTTATAGCAGTTCCTACTGTTACTCCCTTATGCTCTGAGTTTCACCAACTTGTCTATCAACCAGTGATTACTGTACATATTGTTTATATTGCTACAACCTGGCAAATGCTTTGTAATAATATCTTCTAACTACACTACGTCTTCTGTATAAATTTCATCTACTCTATATAATATGTCTCCTATTGTGCTACTGTATATTTTTTTCATTTTTATACTGTAGTATACTTTGTAACTAATTATTGCCATTACTTCACTTTCTGTAATGTCTGGAGCTTTTTTCCCCAGGACTCTGCTGAAAACGGACACCAGTTGTCCAGCCGGATTATCCTGATAAACAAATGTTAAATAAATAAATATCTGCACAATGGCTATACCTTCTTGGATCCAGTCATCACAGGAATGGACCAATTACCCAGCCCTGCAGACTATCCTTTTTTTGCCCCCCTCATTGCTTGCATGCTTTATACCTCAAGTTCTGTCCAATGGCTCCTCTTCCATGTGTACAGATGACACAGAAGCATTGTGAGCCAGTCTGCCTATTCTGTAGGCTAACCTAGTTTCACCCTAAAAGCAGCTTGTGTGTTCCATACTACAGGATCTGTGCAATAGCTATAGCTTTCTGCACCCAGTTAACCCAAGGTTGGGCCAATCTCCCAGTCCTGCAGAATATCCTATCCTCACCACCTCAACAGACTACTTGCTCAGTTGCTGGTCTCATGAGGTGCATGAACAACCACTGCCCATATGCAACACCCAGGCTAGCTCACAGTTACAGAATGTGGACATCTTTGGCTCCTTGTTCTGGGTGATACACTTGCACACCTGCAGATCTCACCAATAAAATGAGGCAAGCCACCTCCCTTTCTCCAAGCTGGACAAGCTGGACCTGGCTGGTCAGTGTCATCATCCCCTTTAAACTCTCTAGCAGCTATGCAATGCATTGAACATGTGACATGTGGGGTACAATCAGGGTGTTATCCTTCTGCACCAGAACATGTGATGTGGGGTACAGTCAGGGCTTTATCCTTCTGCACCAGAACATGTGACATGTGGGGTACACTCAGGGCTTTATCCTTTTGCACCAGAACATGTGAGATGTGGGGTACATTCAGGGCTTTATCCTTCTGCACCAGAACATGTGACATATGAGGTACAGTCAGGGCTTTATCCTTCTGCATCGTGGGACTTGACTCATATTAGGACTTTTTTCGTTAAAATTCTTTATCAGAAAATTAGAAAAATCCAGTGGCAATAATGTGACCAATGAACACAAGCATTTAAACATTTTATACAGAACAACCATTAACACTTGTAAACTATATACAGTAGGTATAACAAAGAAGATAATATGCAAGTTAATGACTTTAGAAACCTTCATATAGACAGGCATAGTATTTTGATCTTTGGGACCATACTCACAAAATGAAGGATAGAAAATTACTAAGAACATGAAGTATTAGTATTTAAGGTATCACATCATATTTACAACAAAAAATAATTGCATTAATTCTGAGGAGAGTAGTCAGAGAATATGAACATAATTCTGTAATGTAGAGATGACTTGGAGATTTCCATCTGTGTTCCATTTGCATTCCCCTTGTTATACGGATTAAGATTTCTGATTCCAGCAGCAGACACATATACGTAATCATTCACATTATGTGAATGCCCCTTTCATTTGCCCATCTAAATAAAGAGAGTCTCTTAATGACAACAATGTGTGTTCATTTACTTCTCACAAAGAAATTCCAAAAAGTTGATTCATACAAAAAAAAAATCAAAAAGGGCGACAGTTTTCCAGTAAAGCCTTTTATGCTGTAATATATATTCATTGAGGCATGAAATTAATAGAACCCAAAGGCTATAGACAGTTTTGGCATGTACTCTTGTAAATCCTCTTTTTTTACTGCAAACACGTCCTTTGTTTAACAGTAGAAATCCAAGTAAATGGCAGCTGCAAGTTGTGTTCCTCTACAGCTTTTACTTTAACAAAAAGGTCATTTATCTCAAGTGATGCTTGCAAAATGTAATAACTACTGCAGAATGTAGTCCTATTGCAAAAAATAAAGCTTGTGTTTTCTTTGTTCAGTGAAATAGTAATTTGGGTTAGACCTGTACTGAAACAGTAGGAGTCAGAAACCATTCATCAGGCTGGATAGACATCACGTGAATAAGAAGAGGCTGGCTGAAGACAGGGGACTTGTCGGCCTCTTCTACAAACCAAATATTTCTACTGCAGGTATCACAAATAAGATGGTACAGATCAAGGCATGCAAATCACGCAAAGGAATAGCAGATTGTGATTGAAGAGCGATCCTGCATTTAACTGACTAACATAGTGCTGCAGAAATACTCTGCACATCTGTAGATATATTACTTCACCATTACAACATCTTGTTGTTGTCAAATTAAAATGAGGCAGCAATGGTCAGTATTATTAAACTCATTTTCCCAGCAAACCCTTACATGTGACAATATAGCTTTTGCAGGCTTGTGCTTTGTAGTTCCCTGCTGTGTCTCTGTTTTGTTATAGTATGAGCTGTAATACATGAAGGAGATGCTACAACTGCCCAGTTCCCCAAGATAAGCACTGTATAAAATTAAAACTACTGACACTGGCATGCAGCATGAATCTGCGAAGGTATGTAGCACAACTGCCACATAACAAGTTGCCAAGCAAGTCGGTTCCATGGTTCAGAGGGGCAAAGCTTCGATTGTGACATAGATTACACAGATTCACTTAACAGCCCAGGTGTTGATGGAGCCAATAAACAGAATGGGACTTAGTAGCTGATTCTGTCTTACCCACCCTTGGAGTGGGAGAGAGAAGCAGCTGTACCCACTGTATGGCTGACTCCTAACAGAGGCAGAATTCCCTGCATGCAACAATCAGGTTGAAGCATCTGTGTTCATCAAACTGAGCATAGCAGAGCAGCTACATCAGAATGAGCACATGGGCGAGTGCATGTGCCATGGAACAGTGACATGGCTGTTCATGGTTGTCAGGGTGCTATGTGGATCGACACATAGTTTGTGAGAAAAATCATTCATACTATATGGTTGCCCAGATGATGGTATCTCCTCCAGATGGTTCTCACCTAAAATCAGTAACCTAAGAATGAGGCCCCTCTAGGAAAGCCTCCAGGCCTTTCTATAGTGTAATGCAGGGTTCAGGCAGCCAGTGCAAAAGGAATGAATGGGTGAGAGTCCTAGGTTGAAAAACTTCAACATATTACAAAAGTTTTTAAAGAAACATTCAATAATATGCATTAACAATTATAGATTCATTTGCTACTTAGATTATGTTCATATGAAATAAAGGCAACTATTACAGTATAAAATATACTTATGCATTTAATATATGTTGACCATTGAGCATTTAAAGAAGTTTATTTGGGGGAGGTTGTCAAATAGATAATAGATCATGTGATCAGTGACTAGAAATTCAAAGAAATGGAAGTGAAGGAAGGAACTTGGTAGAGCAGAAAATATTTGTATTAGAAGTATAGAGGTGGTGCGTGGGCACTGTCACAAAACCAATGTATATGGCTTGAGATGCTAGTAAAACTATTCGGGTATTGGTTAAAACTAGTTGTGGGGTATAGTATTCTGACTGAAGAGAAATGGCTTGATGATTGGGCAAACTGAAGGTTACAATGGCATTTATCCTGGAGATATACAAGGGCAGCAGATGCACTGATTTTATAAGTGAAGTTTTAGCTATGTTTTAAATGAGTTTACATTCTGAACAGAAATAGGATGCAGCTCCATAGTGTAGCTATACTATTTGTATATAGTCACCTGCAGTATTAGATGATTTAATAAGAATAATCAGTGATTTTGCTATACAGCATAAAATTCTATTGGGGAGTAGTGCTGTATTAAATTGTTATTGGCCAGATCATTTTCTGGCTTATAAAGAAGTCCATGTATTGTAATTAGCTGAGAAAGAGCTAGGTGATGTGGTAGTTCTAACCACTTTAATTCTCTGAGTGCTAGATGGTGCATTCTATTGTTCTTACTATAACATTGCTTGCGTTTGGACAGTTATGAGACTTGAAGGTTAGTGAAGATTACAGCAGCACAGGGGAAAGGAAAGAAGAGGAGAGAGGGCAGTAAGAAAGTAGATGCTATATTTTTCTGGCCATGTCATTGAGGTAGGTTTTTACTCTGAATAATGTACCTTGTTTTTGATTTTTTTTTAAACATTGCATAATATGTGGTGGTCACATTTCAAATGGTCATTTATGATGGCACTCAGTGATTAGATTACATTTTGCAGGCCAAAAATACATGGATGCAATAGAATTGTCTGAATACTTTGGACCTAAAAAGATATGTGCCATCCATCCTCCACAGTGTAGCTGCACATAAATCTATCAGATTTTTAGTTGGAGAAAAAAAAGTGACAGTCACTTTGGTAGCAGAGTTGGGGGGTCTTCTTAACTACAAAGTCAGCCATGTGTGGTTTCTGCAGACTTACAAGTTGTTCAACACACTGTGACCAAATATCATGACCTTCTAACAGCCTTTTTTTCCGTACACGGCATTATTCGGATAAGTGCCCTGTTTGTGTACATTACAGAGGTCCCGCGGTAGTGGTGCTGCGGTAGCGTTGTTGCCTCACAGCAAGACGTTGCACCGTTCAATTCTCAGCTAGAGCGTCTTCTGTGTGGAGGTATGCATGAATGAGCGTGCCTTCGTTGAAGGTTGTGCATCAGGGCTGGTAACTCAGCACGTAAAAATCCAGTACCAAACATTAGCAGACCGGAGTTCTGCTATGTGACCCCTAACCGGGATAAGCCGAAAGACACAACAACAGAAGCTGTCTCACTGGAAGTTCTGTCCATCACATCTTCAATCACTACAGTAGGTGCATCACAGAAGGAGAACGTTGTTGTATTTCATTCATAGCTTCATATTGTCTGACTTCCCCTGCATCAGGTGTATTATGATGTAGCATGCTACAGTGTAATTCCTCTCCATCATCTGTAAAAACTGTCACAGCTCTTTCTTTGCATTTGGCACTAAATTTTTGCTTACAGCTCCCATAGAACCTTCGATTAGCTTCTCTTTCAGAAGCATACAAATATCTATCAAAAGCACTAGTTTTACTCTTTGATGCTTACAGTACTGAGTAATGAACCAATAGTTCCAGGAGCAGATGTACTTGGAGAATCTTCCCTTATTGTGTAGCAAGCAATGTGTGCCTAGTACTGTAATCTGTCACTCATAATTACAGTTGTCATGTCTTTTAAATGCTCCACAACCAATCAGGAGAGCTCACTAAATGTCAGCCATGTCATGCAGGAAGTTTCAGCATTAGCACACACTTTAAGAAGACATGAGCAGATGCTTATACTTTCTTCAGACTGTACAATGTTAAATGTGTACTTTTCTCATAATATGAAATAAATGTACAAAACTTCAACTGTGACAAAAAAAGCTGACTCTCTTGATAAAAATGAGATGAATTAGGAACAGCAGTAGAATAACCTACAAAATGTGTTCTGTTAAGTACATCTGCATCTCTTACTTATTCTAATTCATTACCACTGTTTGCCTTACAGATTGCACAGACATGCAGAAAAGGGTAAGAAAAAGTACTAAAAATTATAAGTAGAATTTCTAACAAGATGGATATTATAGGACGCTACTAGGCTAATGGCCCTAGGGCCCTTTCAAGCCCAGCTAAGTTTTTTTTTAGTGATTCGAACTGTTAAACATTCGATGTTCCAATATAGACCCAGCTAAAATGGACATGAACATCTTACAGTCCACATTTAAAAGTGAAATGGGTCTGCATGATGGGCACTTAGTAGGATTCTTATCTTGTTTTAAAATAGGTGATATAAGGGAATATTTCCACGGTGGGGGGACTTCAGCAGTTGTTTATATTTCTATATAGACCTTATCTAATATTTTAACTGCAAAATCTGGTAGTATGTTATATAGTTCTGGTATATCCTTGAAAAGGTACATACCAAAAGGGGCATTGTACTCAATTATTGGCCTGATGAGGGAAGAGTACAGGGATGTTATAACTTCTTTTTTTCTGGTGGCAATGCCCTTACCTATGAGATGAGCAATATAGAATGCCCTTCTTACCACTGTGGAGACATGGTGATCAATCATAATGTCAGAATTGCACACACGGTGTCTTGGCATACTTTTCAAATTCTTTGCTCAAAAATTCCGGAAAAAAATCAAAAATAACAGGGAAAGGACAAAGGTGCACATCAGGGCACTTATTAAATATTGTAATTCACTTAAAACACATTTTAGATCAACAATGAAAAATATGAAGTTCTAATGACTGGCATTATTGTTTGACTGTAATCTTTACTGATTTCACAGGAAATTATGATTATGAGGATTTTATGAGGTACAGAGAAAAAAACATGAGGCGAAATCAAGAAGTTCTGTGATATCAGGGACAGTTGAGATAGATATATGTTCTGTAGTTGAAAACAGAATAAATAATGAATTCTGCTATCTTGAATTTAATTCTGGCACCATATTTTGACTTCCAGGCTCAAGTTCTGACATTTCTGTAATGGACACATTGATAAAAGCTGTGGCATGAAGTCTGTATATACAAGAGACATATAAAAGTAGGTGCTATTTCATTGAAACTTTACTCAAAAGTGCCAAGACCTACACAGTCACATAACTCACATAAACAAGTTTCTTCTAATCTTCTATCCTATCTTTAAATGAGGAATTATTAATTCATCTGCATAAGTCTTGAGTGTACATTAGAATGCTTTGTAAGGATAACCAGTCCTGTGTTGGAATATTGTAAGCAGTTATTATCATATGTATTAAAAAACAAAAAAAGAGACAGAAACACAGCAAAACTGTTTGATTTTCTTTTTACTTTAACACACTGGTACCTCGGCCATTCGCCTTCAACGGACAAAATACACGTACAAACAACCAACTTTATATACAGAGGTCCAAACCCCAATTAATCCAATTAAATATTAATTGAAAAATCACAACTTATTTAAAATGCTAGATACACATTTTATCTGCATATAAAACTCATTGAGGGATATCAGTAACAGAAATTTAAGAGTCCAGTTGCTGAACACTTTGCGAATATCCATGGGGGGAGCACTAGTTCCTTTTTCTTTAGTATTCTGGCACAACCTGTGTTAGTTAGGGGGGGTGATATGGTGAGAAGGTTGAATGAGTTGGAAAGTAAGTTCATTCTCAATTTTGGGACCTTATTTCCTAGGGGTCTCAATCTTGAGGTTAATATATGAAAATAATTCTTAGTAAGTTTACCTTTTATTTATAAATATTTGTATCAATAAAATTTGCATTGTCATGTTTTCTCGTTTTGCATAAATGTTTTATATATATATATATATATATATATATATATATATATATATATATATATATATATATATATATATATATATATATATATATATACATATATATATATATATATATATATATATATATATATATATATATATATATATATATATACATATATTATTTATTTATTTATAACAAGTTGGGTCTGCATGATGGGCATTTAGTAGGATTCTTATCTTGTTTTAAAATAGGTGATATAAAGGAATATTTCCAAGATGGGGGGACTTCAGCAGTTGTTTTTATTTCTATATAGACCTAATATTTTAACTGCATAATCTGGTAGTATTTTATATAGTTCTGGTATAAGGTCATCTAAGCCCAGTGACTTATTATTTTTTTAACTTTTGCATTTGATATTTTATTTTTAACTTTTGTATTTGATATTTTATTTCTGTTAAACTGAATGGTCTATCATATTTTGTATTTGTTCACTTGTTATTTTATTATTTATATTTTCCCTGAGAAAACCTTCAACTATATCATCATTATCTAGGTTATTTGTATTATTATTTATATTGTCATAAACTATTTTAAATCTCTTATGAATACCTTTAATATTAGTTTTTCTTTCTTTTTTTATTATTTATATGTGCTATAATTCTTCGATATGATTTACTTTATTCATTTTCTTTGATCTAAGAGTAAGTTTATGCAAGCTTAAAGGGTTTACTGAATATGCCTGAAGTTTGTTTTTTACATTTATTGAAACTTTATGATTTAGAATTTCAACATATTTTGTATTTAAGTTCTTAAGTTCAGACTGACTGATAATGTCAATTGGTTTTAGATTTAACATTAGTGTGTCTATTTTGTCCTGTAGTGTATTCAATTCTTTGTCCCACTCTTTTATTTTACTAATCTACCAGCTTGTACCTCTTCCAATTAAGTAAGCCTTTAGTGAATTCCACAGCACAATGTCAGATAATTCACCGTTCATGTTTATTTCTAGATATTTTTGATCTCTTTTACATACAAAGCCTTGAATCCTTTTATTTTAATAATGTATACCGGTAATCTCCTGTGATGTATTAAATTATCCAGTTTATAAAATAATATTAAAGATTATAGCATTATGGTCTGATATGAACATGAAACTACTGAAACTTCTCCAATATGTGATAACAGATTGTTTGAGACAAAAATTTTATCAATTTTTGTTTGTGTTCCATATCTATGTGAATAATGGGGAAGTGAGTTTGTTTTCCTTAGCTCATATATATCCTTTAAATTCATTAAATTTACAACATTTGTTAAGTGCTTGGATGAAGATGTGATTCTCAGCTTTCTATATGCAGTGGAATCTTTGTCTGATAAAATACAATTAAAATCACCAGCCACTATTACTTCACCTTTCATGTAATAGGCTATGGTGTCTAAGTAAGTTTTTGCATCTTTAGCTCCAACCCCTGGAATCCAATAAGAGTTTACCAATGTATATACTTTTCTGTTCCACTCAATTATAATAATGCTTAACATACTATTTTTTCAACATAGGTAACTTTTACCTTTGACATTACTGGTGAGATCTTCCATAAAATGAGGGTGCTTTTTCTTTTAACTCAAAAGCCAGAACCATCTAAAACAAAATAATTCTTTAATGAAAGTTTATTTACAACTTTATTAATGTTTTTCTTGTAAAAATACTATTTGAGCTTTTTTGTAATTGCAAGTAATTGAATAGACTCCTCCTCTTTAATTGATTATTCATTCCATTAATACTAATAGATATGCATTGAAAACTAGACATTTATATAACAGATTTAAAACAGGTATAATGAAATCACATTTATGTACAGAACCTATTATATACTATATAATATGAAATCTTCAATTATGGACAAAATTTTTGAAACAAATAAACAAATAAAAAATGACCTAATGATATAACCCCAAAATATGCTACCATGGAATAATGTATTCCTAGTTTGTTGAAAAAGACAAACAAACTACATCTCAAACTCTGCTTTAAACTAACAGCACTTAGCTCATGCTCTGATTCATATTAATATGTCTCATATTTTTTTGTGTGCATCATCTTAAAAAAGTCCATCATTGAGTTATTATAAATAAGAAAAGTTAAAAAAGTGTTTAGATATTGAGAGGAAGTCAGTTGTTATCTGTCATATTTATTAATTTATCGGTCAAATAATGTTATATTTTCCTAATTCATTTACTATATGTAAATCTGTTCATAGGCTTATAGGTTCATAAATTAGTACCAGGCTAACTGCCCTTGTGGGCCATTCCAAGCTTAGCTAATTACCCCATTTGAGAATTAAACCCTACACCTCGTGCCTACAAGGTGAACACCTTAAGTACTATACCAAACTCCCACCCTTGTAGACATATTTATATTCTTTAACTATATACATATTTACTTATTCTGATCTCTTTCTATTTCTGTTTGCATGTTATGTCTTGTACTATTACTGTATTCCTGAGTTTTATATTTTAGTTATAATCCTAATGTAGAATATCATATAATAGAGCATTTATATTTACCCTTATATGATATTCTCTAATCTAGTACTACTGTTAGAATCAGTCCTATTTTTTCCTTAAATGTTATGTCTAACAATATCTCAACAAACATCTGAAAAATCGTCCCTTTTAAGATTTGTTATCATTAAAAAGTGATAATAACTGAGAAACACACTCCTAATTTTTTTATCAGAAGTGTCTTTCTATAGGCTAGTATATAAACTATCCATTTGGTATACTGTAATCATTCAAAATTATTTAATAACTGACAGTGGTTTAGAATGCAATTAGCTATCTTTTGCTTATTATCTAACTTGTATTCATTGACATATTAGCACATGATTCAAAATATTATTATTATTTACTTTTAGAAAGTAAGAAGTAACCAGGATACTTCTTAGAATTGTCAGAACTCCCACAGCATCAAAAAATGCTCGTGACTCTAATAAAATGAATAGTTTAACCTTTTAAACTTTAAATGAAAATAAGTGGCTTTAATTTCATATATAGCTAAAAAATCAAACTCTAACATTTTAAAAACTGAACTAGTACCCATTTGAAACAGGGAAATAAAAAAATAAATTATTTACCTTGTAAAAAGTAATATTCAGCACCTGTTCATGAGTATTCAATCACTTCTTTAAATGAAGAAGAATTCATACCCATGAAATACATTGATTTTCATTTGTCCTGGAGTCTCTATTGCTTTTGTTTTTTATTAACCATCTCTCATAACATTTCTTTTCAAAGAAGCTTACAGATTCCAGTTCATTTCTTCTGTGTTTTCTAGTTTTTTATATTTCTGTATACAGTCCATTGCATCTTCCATGGTGTTACAAATCTTCTTTCCTTCTGGAAGGTGAATACTTATTTTTGCTGGAAACAAGATTTGAGCTTTAAAATAGTTTTTCTTTAAGCTTTTAATAAGTGGCACACATGCTCTTCTCTTTGATATCACTAATGTAGAATAGTCATTGTCAAAGGTTAGAGTATTTTCTTTAATTTTAACTGGATGATTAGCCCACGCAGCTTTTAAGACTAAATCCTTATATTGATTTCATAAAAATCTTATGATCACTGACTTTGGTGAAGGTTTTTTTTTTAAAGATGAGTTGGAAATGATCTATGTGCCCTTTTGATGCCAAAGGAAAAGCTTCAGGAAGGTTCAAAGTTTTAGGCAGCCAGGTATTAAGGAACTGAATCATACTGCCTCCCTCCTTTTTCAGGAATCCTGTAAATACTGATGTTATTCTTTCTGTATCTGTTTTCTAAGTCTTCAAATTTTTTCTAGAATAATTTGTGTTGTTTCAGAGGAAATTCAGTGTTATTCTTATTTTCAAGTAATTTTCTATCAAAATTATACTCAAGATTTGTGATTATTGTTGTTTAAGAAATTCATTCACCATTTCAACTTGTTTTTTACATTTCTATTTAAAAACTGTCCATTTTACATTCTAATTTATCTGCCTTTACAGATAACACATTGATGTTACTTAGTATAGCCTGTAAGTCTTTTTTCATTGTACTGTCCTGTATACTAAGCTTAGAGTTGCTCATTCTGAGACAATTAGTTTTTTCTAGTTTTCTTGACAGGAAAAAGCAATTAAAAGAGTTTCAATTTTGTTATTTTTTGCATTAAATGTTTCAGCAGATATTCAACTATAAATCCATCAAGTTTTGAAATGTTCTATTTAAGTTTTTTTAGTAGACATCCTGTCAGAGATGTTAAAATCAAGCAGAGCTAAAAACAGTGCTGTTAACTGCAAACCATATTGGCCACACACCACTAATGTGCTTTTTCTCATGGGGAATGATTGGATTAGGGCCATTAGCTTGGTCTAGTAACAAGTTTTAAGAGAAAGCAAGTAAATGAAATATAATATTGAATATTGTAAGGCTTTTTTCTAGCAAATAAATGTATGCTTAGTAGCAATTTTGTATCTGGTCCTTGCGTCTCCATAGAGATAATTTGATAAAGAGAAATTGGCTAGGAGATAGTGTTCTCTAAAAGTATTCAGGTGTTTTCACAACAGAAAGAGTTATAAAGATAAGACAAAACCAGACAGCACTTTGTAGAATTAGTAACAATTCTGTATCTGGTTCCCATGTCTCCATGGAGACAATCTGATAGAGAAATTGGCAAGGAAATAGTGTTCTGTGAAAGCATTCAAGTGTTTTCACTGCTGGGAGAGCTATAAAAATAAGACAAAACCAAACAGCACTTAGTAGAAGCACAGTCTGCACCATTCATCTTATCACATATAACCTTTCTTTTAGGTTAACTCAAGTCTGTAAGTGTGGTTGTCAGTCTTTGGCACTTGTTCCTATTAGGAGGGTAAAACTTCAATATTTGAAGATATACATAGTTTTGTGTGTTAATATTATGTTAATAGGTTTTAAGGAGGTATTGAGGGGGTGTTTGTTTTTTTGTTTGAGGGCTTTCAATAAAGAAAACATTTTATAAGCTGTGACATGGGCCGAAATGGACATTGTGATGCCTGTGCCCTGGCACAGCAATCAAGGAGCCTCAATCCTCACCACTAACACCAGAGAGGACATCTCATATATGAGGAAAGGATAACAAATACACACAGTAAAGTGCAATTTCCCTTAAGAGCACACAGAGATCACAGTCAGTTCTAGGCTGGTTGCTCCCTTACTCTCCAGGTCCCCAATAAGGCTCCCCAGTGGCACAGCTATAGGGCCTAGATCTCAACTTAGTGGGCAAGCTAAAACCTTCAGCATCTTCTATGTCTAACCAGTGCTTCATGTCCCTGCCCTAGTAGCTGACACACACACACACACACACACACACACACACACACACACACACACACACACACACACACACACACACACAGACATGCACTTTGAGAAGAGTTTATACAACCACACAGACACTACTAGGGAAGGCTGGCACAGATTCTCCAGCTGTGCCCCTTTCTCCCAGACTAAATGGTAGTTCCACTTGCCACCACCCATTAATACTTATCAGCTACTCACAGGCCCTTAAAAGGGTGTCCAATTATTACTGTGCAATATTATTATCCAGTTGGTAGTATGATTAACAGTCAAGGCTTATTAGAGTGACTTGGTACAGGATCCTCATATACATGCAATGTACTCTCAGAGCTTAACTTATCTCTACACAAAGCAGCCACAGTTAAAAGGGTTTTAAAATATTTAATAATAAATATTTAAAAACACAAGACAATATGTCTTACAAAACAGTGCTAGTCAAGAGTTCAGAGATCACACATAAATACTTAAAATAAATCAGTAGTACAGTTCTGACATCACAGCAAAACACGTTGTCTAATCTTTCTAGTTCCTAGCTATTTCTAAAAGAAAACACAAGTCTAAGATAACTTTATGAGCACTACAGTGCTGTGAGTTGGATGATTAAGACAAAAATGCTTAATGACTTCTGATTCTCTCTGTTTAAATTGCTATTGCAGTCCTAATTCCCATTACATCATTTTTTTACACTTTCCTGGTGTTCCCAGGCTGACAGAAACTGCATTTACCTTATTTTACACCTAGGTAGAAACCAGAGCAATAAAGGACATTCCACATGTAAATTTTGGTCATTAACTTTAGCCTTAAAACAATAGGCACGAAGCCTTCATCTAGCCTGACTGGAGCCGAATTGTAAACATCAAAGACAGTCATGAAATAATTTTAATTTCAAAGGACAGACAAGAAATGCTTGACTTAGTTTTCTTTACAGCAGAGGGCAATGTTGCTACATTGTTTTAAGTTCAACCTTTCACAGCATATTCTTTCATTTAAGAAAACAAGCCTGTATTTCAACATTCATATTTATAAAAGACAGAATTATGTATCAAATTCTATTTGACTAGGCTGGCAGCCTTCACCCATTTCTACCAGTCTTCACCCCCCCCCAACAGAGAACTCAAGCTAGTTTTTCAAGTGACCCTTGAGAAATGCTACTTGAGAGAGTTAGGTCTATCTGAGTATATCTTACCCATTTCCCTGTCTTGAGAGCCTATCTGCCTGCATTGGCATTGCTAATCCTACTGCGGTGCTGCACTGACATCATATGCTTGCAACCCTAGGCTCCATCTTAGCAACTTGGCATTTTGCTGGCTGGCAATGTTTAACCATGTTAGGGGGATGTGATCTTTCATAAGGCTGAAGTTTCTGCAGTGCCCACACTATGGCTAGACATTCCTTTTCTACAGCTTCATAGCATTTCTCCCTGGGTTGGAGCCTATGAGTGAGATAAACCACTGGGTGCTCTTCCCCTATGAAGAAATCTGGCTAAGTACAGTCCCCATGCCATGGATTGAAGCATCCACCTGCACAACAAATTATTTGCTGTAATAATCTGAACTGGCTAACACAGGGGGTCCTCCTAAAGCTTCTTTAAGCTTCTGGAATACCTGCTCACATGCTTGGGTCCACACTACCTTATCTGGCCTGTTCTTCCTTGTCAGGTCTGTGAGGGGTGCAGCTATGGTACTATAACTGGGGACGAACTTTCTGTAGTACTCTGCTGTTCCTAAAAATGCCCTCACCTGCTATTTAAGTAACAGATGCAGGCCATGAATGAATGGCTACCACCTTGGCAGGTTCTGGCCTTATATTACCACTCCACACTCTGTGTCCTAGGTAGGAGACCTCTGCCATACCCACATGACATTTTCTCGGCTTAATGGTCAACCCTGCCCTCTGTAGTCTGCCCAGCACCTCCCTGACATGTTGAAGGGGTTCTGCAAGGAATGGCTGTAGATGGCAATATCATCTAGGCAAGCAAGGGCAAACCCTCCTGTTCCTGCTAGGATATGATCTACCAGCCTCTGGAAAGTTGCTAGGGCATTCTTCATCCCAAAGGGCATCTTTGCGAACTCATACAAGCCAAAAGGAGTCACAAAGGCTGACTTCTCTCTAGCACTGGGAGTCAAGGGCACCTGCCAGTACCCCTTGGTAAGATAAATGGTTGTAAGATACTTAGCCCCACCCAGCTGCTCTAGGGCCTCATCTGTCCTAGGCATGGGATAAGCATCTGATTCTGTATGACTATTTAATTTCCTGTAGTCCACACAGAGCCTGGTGCTGCCATCCGTCTTTGGCACCAGCACCAATGGGGAGGCCCAGGGACTGTTGGACTCTTGAATCATCCCTAGTTCCAACATCTCCTGTACCTCCTCCCTCAGAGTCTGTTTGACTCTCTCAGGCACTCTATAAGTGGCCTGCCTAATACGCCTTTGGGGTCCTGTATCCACCTAGTGCTGCCCCAGGTGGGTGCACCCTGGTTTCTCAGTGAACATGTCCCCAAATTCCTGCAACACTGCTCATATTTCTCGAACCTGGGTAGGAGATAGCTGCTGGGACATTGCTACCCCTTCCACTGAGGTGTCAGCCCGAGCCTCACTGAGGAGATCAGTCCCCAGATCTCCCTCAAACTCCTCCTGCAATCCACTGCAAATGCTCAGCACAAGGGCCTCCGTATCATGGTAAGGTTTCAAGTTAACATGGCAAAATTTGTGCCCCTGCCTTCTGCCTAGCAATTCCACCATGTAGTTAACATCACTTACCTTTCTTACCACCTTGCAGGGACCCTCCCTAGCTGTTTGCAGCTTGTTGTGTCTGACAAGAATGAGAGCCATTACCTGCGGCCTCACAGCATACACTCTAGCTTGAGCATTCCTGTCATACCACACCTTTTTCTGTTGTTGGGCTTCTGCCAGGTTTCACTGTTAAAGATAAAGTGCAGGGCAACAGATTATGTAGAACAGGGTGGCATACCATATTGGATAAAAAATAATCCAGCTGGATTGTTAGGCTAGGGGCTTTGTTCAAGCCTGACCTTAATGAGCTTACTTGATTGTTTTGATATGAACCAATAGGAATATTTTTTCAATTGTATGCCTATGTATTTAACAATCACTTTTTGTGGTGTGTTTTAGCACTGAAGAAGGCTGTTTTTAGCCAAAACCGGTTTGCTTTACGTTTTGGATATGCCACAATAAAGAACTGATATTCTTTTCAACTTCCCAGGTGTTGGACTATTTTTGTGTTTTACATGTATTTGGTTCAATCCATGTACCTTGTCATACGGGCGTGTTCTTGGTGCTTAGCAGTTGATTTTCTACACGCAGTTGACTCCTGAGGGAAGTTTTTTTTACATCAGTGGTGGTGATTCCATTGTTGGATTTAACTTATGCTTTATTATATCCTATTGGCACCCTACTACATAGTTGCCTGGACATATCTGATGAGCTACACAGTGCCTAATATATTTGGTGCTTTGAACACTATCAGGACTTGTTCCATATCATTTGCTGTTTTAAGATGGCAACTCGAATTTCTTCCACATTCTGGTAAATTTGTGGCTTCTAGTCTTTTTTTCCCTTACACTGGTTGGTCTGCATTATGGTTTATTCAAGATGAGCAAAACTAACATTGCCCCGGTTTAATTTACATCTTGGGGCTTAACCAAGCCATTTCTAGTCCATCAAAGAGGCTCCTAGCAATACTTAAGGGGCAGAAAACCAACATTGCTTCTGTTTAACTCATGTCTTGGGACTCAAAAGTTATTTTCTGTTTATCAAACAGGCTCCCAGCAATATTTAAGGGGGCCATTTTACTACAAACAGGACGATTCACTTTATATTACCTTCATCATCATTTTTGGGTAATGTTTGGTGTTAACATTGATTTTGGGGATGTACAACTGTGTTTGGGCAAGTTGACCATTTACTCTTGTCCGGAATTGGTGATTGTTTCATCAATAAGGTGTTGTTCACTTTACTGTCATCTGCAACGACTGTGGCCTTTTTTGTTTGGCTCGGAAATAACACAGAGGCATCAGGTCTTTACATTTTCACATTTTGGATTGACATTGCAATTTTTTATTCAACTTGGACTTAATACTATTGGGGAATTTGCCGATGGGAGGTAACCTAATTTAATCATCAGTTGGAGTGCATTTCTGTAACATATGTTAGTTTTTGTTTGGTAAAGAAAACAGGTTAGCTATTCTTTCAAGGTTTCTTCAAGTATCAAGATTGAGATCACTCGTGTAAGAAACTAGGAGGATGCTTTTGTTGTTCAATGATCAGTAGTGTGTCCAAGGACTTTTGGAAGGCTCAGGCCTCAGTTCATTACTCCATCGAGGGGTGCCATTTTCACATTTGTTTTCGTCTCTGTATGCCTATACAGGGTGTTTGACATAGTTTGCAAATTCCGAACGATTAGTCATGTGGATGCTATTTCTGGGCTTTGAATTGGAATAATATGGACCTCATCTTTATGTATCTACTAACTGTAACCAAACAACAGACTATAGAAGGAATTCCAACCAGTCATGATTATAAAGACAGTTTGATTTTGAATAAAAGTTGTCTTTAATAATATATTAACGCAGAAAACTCATATGTAAAAAAACAGCATTTTCGTCCAATAACATCAGACTTCATAAGATACAATGTAACATGTCATCATCCAATTTATATACACTTCAATCAAAAGCCTTCCCATTATTCAATAAGGCAATTAACTACAAATTAATGAATTTTAGAAGATTAAAATGTTAAAATTTCATTCAAATTCCTGTTAAGATACATGAAATAAGAAATCCATAACATTATGAATGAATTTATAAAAAGAAAATGCATCAATACACATAAATAAATGTATATTCATTGTATATAATAATGAATGAAATATTTTTTACAATTTTGCTGACCTGAGTTTTAAAAGTGGTATAAGGGAAATGCTGTCATTTAAACCGGGAGGTCTGTTGGCTTCCAAGAAAATTTGCCAATAGGCCTCTCTATAAGCTAACTTAGATTCCCAGGGTCCCCCCTGGGATATTTGGGTACTGTCTCAATGACAAAAAAAACAAAAACTAGCCTTGCAACATATCAAAGAATGTCTGTATAAGGCATTATGGCTATTTTTATTGCTAATGTTGTTGGTATGTTCATATATCCTTTGCTTAAGTTGCCTTTCAGTTTTTCCTACATAGAAACTATCACATCCTTTGCAACAAACCAAATATACCAGCCCAGAACTATTACAATTGGAATACCCTTTGGAGTATATAATTTTATTCCTTGAAGTAATGTTAACCTGTTCTTCTTGCATAATATAAGAACACTGATTGCAGGCACCACACTTATAGGTGCCCTTTCTCTTATTGGAGAAAACATTCCTGAAATTTGTTTGTTCTAACAAGTTTTTAAGATTTTTTTCCTTTTCTAAATACTACCTTCATTGGTTTATTTTCTTAGTTGGGCAGGTCTGTAAATTCAGTGAATTTTTTATATTCATTCTCCACTATATTCTTAATTATGTATGCACTACCACTAAAATTAGTTGTAAATACTCTATTGTATCCCAAGGTGTTACTAATCAAATGACCATTTTGGTTCTTGAACTCAGATCCCAACCCTAAAATGGGTTTGTAAATGTCCTTCCTACCATTGGTGACCTCAGTACATATGTTAGATATCAGATCAATGGGATATCCACGCTCTAAAAACATACTTTTTAGGATAGTGCATTCATTGTCATAGTCCATATCCAATGATGTCATATGGCTAGCTCTAACATACTGGCCTTTTACAATTCCCTTCTTTTGAAAAAGGGGGTGCGCACTTGAAAAGTGAATATACGTGTTAGAAAAAGTACTTTTCCTATGTATAGCAGACTTGAATCCTTGTTACAATTTTCTTAATGAAACATCCAAATAGTTTACATTGTCATGAGAGATATGATATGTGAATCTAAGAAAATGTGTAGTAGTATTGAGATACTGAATAAATTCCTCAAAAAGTTCTACACCTCCCACCCAAAAATGCAGATGTCATCCAAAAATCTGGCATACATATTCCAATACTGATTGTATTTACTTCCTTGTACGTATTTCTTTTCCCAAACTGATAGGACTATATCTGCAAGGATGGGGGCACAACAGGCCCCCATAGCTATTCCAGTTTCCTGTTTATAAAACTCACCCTTGAAGTACATAAAATTATTCTTGAGAACTATTTCAGCCAGTTCCAAGCATAAAAAAATCTCATTTTC
The DNA here is from genome assembly GCF_019279795.1 of Protopterus annectens. NCBI lineage: Eukaryota > Metazoa > Chordata > Ceratodontiformes > Protopteridae > Protopterus > Protopterus annectens. Next base: position 574,735,327 of record NC_056732.1, read on the forward strand.
AGTGGTGTCTGGATTAGATCTCATAGCCGCTTCTAACCACATGAGACCAATGTCATGTGGAATCACTGAGAAAAGGTCAATAACATCAACTGTAACAAACACCAAATAGGGAAAATAAAGATCCTGTGTTATGTTACTCAAAAACTCCCAAGAGTCTTTGAGTATATATGCCTGTCTATCCCATAACATTTTGAATTTCCAGTCCAAAAACTTTGAACGAGGAGTAGTTTTAGCACCTTCGGAAGAAACTATAGGTCTAAGGGGTGGATTTTCTACAGATTTATGTATTTTAGGTACCCCGAAGATGGAATTTATCTTAAGTGTAGTATTTTCTAGATAAGAATATGTGTCAAAATCCATAACTTCCTGGTCAAACAAATCTTTGAGTGCTAGATCTATATTTTTGTATGATATATTTATCTCATTGATAGAAACTTTACTATATCTATCAGTGTTAAGAATAGTAGTCATTTTACTTTCATACATTATTTTGTCCATGAGGACAATTCCCCCACCCTTGTTGGATTCCATTACCCATAACTGTGGGTTAGAGCACAACTTAGTTAATAATTCTCTCTGTTCTTTTCCTAGGTTAGAATACACCCTATTATTGGGTATCTGTTTCCTAAATTCTCTTTCAATCATATTTTCTAAATTTTTCAATTGTGGATGCACAGGTGGATTAACGGTACTTTTCTTCCCAAGAAGGGTAGAGTGTGTGGATGATTTTAAACCACTAAACACGTTGTCCAAATTGAGTCTCCTAATAAACATTTTAAGATCAAATATGACTTGAGTCAAGTTGCTATTAATCCTAGGAACAAATGTAAAACCTTGGATAAATAAATCAAAATAAATTTAGTAACCTCTAATTCACTATAATTGAAAATATGTCATCCAGACATAGACACAATTTGTGTATTTTCATCTACATTATGATATTTAACTTCAGGATCTAGTGTTTGTACCTTCTCGGTCCCCCTCCCTCTTGGTATTGACCCCCCCTGTAAAAATGGTTATTGTTGTTGCCATAGTTTTTATTATGTAACCTTTCTGACCTACGTGGACCTATTTCGGAAAAATCATTGTAAACATTTTCCTTTTCGGCCCTACCTAAATTGTAAGCATCCTGTCCATGATGCTGTTTCCCTTGATTCCCCGAAGGTGAATAACTGGTATAGTTGTTGTGGTTATGAAATTGGCCACTGTTTTTAGGGTGGAGGTATTGTTTACCTTCCCTATATTCTTGTAAGTCCCTATCCAGTTTCCTATATTTTCTACATCAATTCTCTTCACATGTCTTATCTATTGTATCCTTCAAATCATAATATTTACATTTTTCAGATTGTATTTGAAATAACAGGTCATTGGTAATGCATTCATTATACAAATCTATATGTTCTTGTAATACTGTTATTTCCCTATTATTGTTTTTGATAATTGCTTTCAAGATTTCAAAGCCGCAATTATCAAAAATGCCTAAAAGTTCCTTATGAAATTCATTTCCAGTTTCAACATTATTAGGATATTTGTAAAGGCGTAAGCCTTTAGGTACAATGCCTAATTTAATGCATTCATGAAGGTAGTCATTGTCTATAGAAAGAGTTTTGTACCTTTGTAAAACATTATGAAGTTTATTCAAATTGTCCTTGTAGCTGTCGGAAGGTGGAAACGGTAGGTTATTAACCCCCGGTTTGTTGAAAATAGGTTTATCACGCATCCATTTGGAAAAATTTTCTGTTGTAGTAAAACTAGAATTAGCATCCTCAGAAGGCATCCTGCTGGCATTAGAGCAGCCTGGAAAGTTTAAAACAGCTGGCATAGACTAAAAATCCTGTGTATCACCATCTATTCCCTGTGCATTCGCACCCGGGCAATGTGAATCCGCTGATTGTCGAAATCCACACACATTAGTAAGGAACACCTCCTGGTTTCCTGGCAGTTGAGTCTTTGAAACAATAGCCGTTAATCCTTGGCTAAGGGGAGTTAAAAGTTCCACAAGTTGGGTTAATTGACCCACAATTTTCCGGAACTTTCCGACTTCCAAACCACTCATAACATCGGTTGTTGGTTGACCGGTGGAATTACCTTCAACCTCCATGAAGCTAAGAACCACAAGAAAGGAGTAAGCCCAATACAAAGCACTGTAACCAAACAACGGACTATAGAAGGAATTCCAACCAGTCGTGATTATAAAGACAGTTTGATTTTGAATAAAAGTTGTCTTTAATAATATATTAACGCAGAAAACTCATATGTAAAAAAAACAGCATTTTCGACCGATAACATCAGATTTCATCAGATACAATGTAACATGTCATCATCCATTTTATATACACTTCAATCAAAAGCCTTCCCATTATTCAATAAGGCAATTATCTACAAATTAATAAATTTCAGAAGATTAAAATGTTAAAATTTCATTAAAATTCCTATTAAGATACATGAAATAAGAAATCCATAACATTATGCATGAATTTATAAAAAGAAAATTTATCAATACACATAAATAAATGTATATTAATTGTATATAATAATGAATGAAATATTTTTTACAATTTTGCTGACCTGAGTTTTAAAAGTGGTATAAGGGAAATGATGTAATTTAAACCTGGAGGTTTGTTGGCTTCCAAGAAAAATTGCCAATTGGCCTCTCTATAAGTTAACTTAGATTCCCAGGGTCACCCCTGGGATCTTTGGGTACTGTCTCAATGACGAAAAAACAAAAACTAGCCTTGCAACATATCAAAGAATGCCTTTTTAAGGCATTATGGTTATTTTTATTGCTAATGTTGTTGGTATGTTCATATATCCTTCGCTTAAGTTGCCTTTCGGTTTTTCCTACATAGAAACTATCACATCCTTTGCAACAAACCAAATATACCAGCCCAGAACTATTACAATTGGAATACCCTTTGGAGTATATAATTTTATTCCTTGAAGTAATGTTAGCCTGCTCTTCTTGCATAATATAAGAACACTGATTGCAGGCACCACACTTATAGGTGTCCTTTCTCTTATTGGGGAAAACATTCCTGAAATTTGTTTGTTCTAACAAGTTTTTAAGATTTTTTCCTTTTCTAAATACTACCTTCATTGGTTTATTTTTTATGTTGGGCAGGTCTGTAAATTCAGTGAATTTTTGGTATTCATTCTCCACTATATTCTTAATTTATGTATGCACTACCACTAAAATTAGTTGTAAATACACTATTGTATCCCAAGGTGTTACTAATCAAATGACCATTTTGGTTCTTGCACTCAGATCCCAACCCTAAAATGGGTTTGTAAACGCCCTTCCTACCATTGGTGACCTCAGTACATATGTTAGATATCAGGTCAATGGGATATCCACGCTCTAAAAACATACTTTTTAGGATAGTGCATTCATTGTCATAGTCCATATCCAATAATGTCGTACGGCTAGCTCTAACATACTGGCCTTTTACAATTCCCTTCTTTTGAAAAAGGGGGTGTGCACTTGAAAAGTGAATATACGTGTTAGAAAAAGTACTTTTCCTATGTATAGCAGACTTGAATCCTTGTTCCAATTTACTTAATGAAACATCCAAATAGTTTACATTGTCATGAGAGATATGATATGTGAATCTAAGAAAATGTGTAGTAGTATTGAGATACTGAATAAATTCCTCGAAAAGTTCTACACCTCCCACCCAAAAATGCAGATGTCATCCAAAAATCTGGCATACATATTCCAATACTGATTATATTTACTTCCTTGTACGTATTTCTTTTCCCAAACTGATAGGACTATATCTGCAAGGATGGGGGCACAACAGGCCCCCATAGCTATTCCAGTTTCCTGTTTATAAAACTCACCCTCGAAGTATATAAAATTATTCTTGAGAATTATTTCAGCCAGTTCCAAGCATAAAAAATCTCATTTTCAGTGGTGTCTGGATTAGATCTAATAGCCGCTTCTAACCACATGAGACCAATGTCATGTGGAATCACTGAGAAAAGGTCAATAACATCAACCATAACAAACACCAAATAGGGAAAATAAAGATCCTGTCTTATGTTACTCAAAAACTCCCAAGAGTTTTTGAGTATATATGCCTGTCTATCCCATAACATTTTGAGTTTCCAGTCCAAAAACTTTGAACGAGGAGTAGTTTTAGCACCTTCGGAAGAAACTATAGGTCTAAGGGGTGGATTTTCTACAGATTTATGTATTTTAGGTACCCCGAAGATGGAGGGTATCTTAAGTGTAGTATTTTCTAGATAAGAATATGTGTCAAAATCCATAACTCCCTGTCAAACAAATCTTTGAGTGCTAGATCTATATTTTTGTATGATATATTTATCTCATTGATAGAAACTTTACTATATCTATCAGTGTTAAGGACAGTAGTCATTTTACTTTCATACATTATTTTGTCCATGAGGACAATTCCCCCACCCTTGTCGGGTTCCATTACCCATAACTGTGGGTTACAGCACAACTTAGTTAATAATTCTCTCTGTTCTTTTCCTAGGTTAGAATACACCCTATTATTGGGTATCTGTTTCCTAAATTCTCTTTCAATCACATTTTCTACATTTTTCAATTGTGGATGCACAGGTGGATTAACGGTACTTTTCTTCCGAAGAAGGGTAGAGTGTGTGGATGATGTAAAACCACTAAACACGTTGTCCAAATTGAGTCTCCTAATAAACATTTTAAGATCAAATATGACTTGAGTCAAGTTGCTATTAATCCTAGGAACAAATGTAAAACCTTGGATAAATAAATCAAAATAAATTTAGTAACCTCTAATTCACTATAATTGAAAATATGTCATCCAGACAGACACAATTTGTGTATTTTCATCTACATTATGATATTTAACTTCAGGATCTAGTGTTTGTACCTTCTCGGTCCCCCTCCCTCTTGGTATTGACCCCCCCTGTAAAAATGGTTATTGTTGTTGCCATAGTTTTTATTACGTAACCTTTCTGACCTACGTGGACCTATTTCGGAAAAATCATTGTAAACATTTTCCTTTTCGGCCCTACCTAAATTGTAAGCGTCCTGTCCATGATGCTGTTTCCCTTGATTCCCTGAAGGTGAATAACTGGTATAGTTGTTGTGGTTATGAAATTGGCCACTGTTTTTAGGGTGGAGGTATTGTTTACCTTTCCTATATTCTTGTAAGTCCCTATCCAGTTTCCTATATTTTCTACATCAATTCTCTTCACATGTCTTATCTATTGTATCCTTCAAATCATAATATTTACATTTTCAGATTGTATTTGAAATAACAGGTCATTGGTAATGCGTTCATTATACAAATCTATATGTTCTTGTAATACAGTCATTTCCCTATTATTGTTTTTGATAATTGTTTTCAAGATTTCTAAGCCGCAATTATCAAAAATGCCTAAAAGTTCCTTATGAAATTAATTTCCAGTTTCAACATTATTAGGATATTTGTAAAGGCGCCTTTAGGTACAATGCCTAATTTAATGCATTCATGTAGGTAGTCATTGTCTATAGAAAGAGTTTTGTACCTTTGTAAAACATTATGAAGTTTATTCAAATTGTCCTTGTAGCTGTTGGAAGATGGAAACAGTAGGTTATTAACCCCCGGTTTGTTGAAAATAGGTTTATCACGCATCCATTTGGAAAAATTTTCTGTTGTAGTAAAACTAGAATTAGCATCCTCAGAAGGCATCCTGCTGGCATTAGAGCAGCCTGGAAGGTTTAAAACAGCTGGCGTGGACTGAAAATCCTGTGTATCACTGTCTATTCCCTGTGCATTCACACCCGGGCAATGTGAATCCGCTGATTGTCGAAATCCACACACATTAATAAGGAACACCTCCTGGTTTCCTGGCAGTTGAGTCTTTGAAACAATAGCCGTTAATCCTTGGCTCAGGGGAGTTAAAAGTTTCACAAGTTGGGTTAATTGATCCACAATTTTCCTGAACTTTCCCACTTCCGAACCTCTCATGCCATCGGTTGTTGGTTGACCAGTGGAATTACTTTCAACCTCCATAAAGCTAGGAACCGCAAGAAAGGAATAAGCCCAGTACAAAGCACTGTAACCAAACAACGGACTATAGAAGGAATTCCAGCCAGTTGTGATTATAAAGACAGTCTGATTTTGAATAAAAGTTGTCTTTAATAATATATTAACGCAGAAAACTCATATGTAAAAAAACAGCGTTTTCGTCCAATAACATCAGACTTCATAAGATAGAATGTAACATGTCATCATCCAATTTATATACACTTCAATCAAAAGCCTTCCCATTATTCAATAAGGCAATTAACTACAAATTAATGAATTTCAGAAGATTAAAATGTTAAAATTTCATTAAAATTCCTATTAAGATACATGAAATAAGAAATCCATAACATTATGCATGCATTTATAAAAAGAAAATGCATCAATACACATAAATACATGTATATTAATTGTATATAATAATGAATGAAATATTTTTTACAATTTTGCTGACCTGAGTGTTAAAAGTGATATAAGGGAAATGATGTAATTTAAACCCGGAGGTTTGTTGGCGTCCAAGAAAATTTGCCAATAGGCCTCTCTATAAGTTAACTTAGATTCCCAGGGTCACCCCTGGGATCTTTGGGTACTGTCTCAATGACAAAAAAACAAAAACTAGCCTTGCAACATATCAGAGAATGCCTTTTTAAGTCATTAAGGTTATTTTTATTGCTAATGTTGTTGGTATGTTCATATATCCTTTGCTTAAGTTGCCTTTCGGTTTTTCCTACATAGAAACTATAACATCCTTTGCAACAAACCAAATATACCAGCCCAGAACTATTACAATTGGAATACCCTTTGGAGTATATAATTTTATTCCTTGAAGTAATGTTAGCCTGCTCTTCTTGCATAATATAAGAACACTGATTGCAGGCACCACACTTATAGGTGTCCTTTCTCTTATTGGGGAAAACATTCCTGAAATTTGTTTGTTCTAACAAGTTTTTAAGATTTTTTCCTTTTCTAAATACTACCTTCATTGGTTTATTTTTTAAATTGGGCAGGTCTGTAAATTCAGTGAATTTTTGGTATTCATTCTCCACTATATTCTTAATTATGTATGCACTACCAGTAAAATTAGTTGTAAATACACTATTGTATCCCAAGGTGTTACTAATCAAATGACCATTTTGGTTCTTGCACTCAAATCCCAACCCTAAAATGGGTTTGTAAACGCCCTTCCTACCATTGGTGACCTCAGTACATATGTTAGATATCAGGTCAATGGGATATCCACGCTCTAAAAACATACTTTATAGGATAGCGCATTCATTGTCATAGTCCATATCCAATGATGTCATACGGCTAGCTCTAACATACTGGCCTTTTACAATTCCCGTCTTTTGAAAAAAGGGGAGCGCACTTGAAAAGTGAATATACGTGTTAGAAAAAGTACTTTTCCTATGTATAGCAGACTTGAATCCTTGTTCCATTTTACTTAATGAAACATTCAAATAGTTTACATTGTCATGAGAGATATGATATGTGAATCTAAGAAAATGTGTAGTAGTATTGAGATACTGAATAAATTCCTCAAAAAGTTCTACACCTCCCACCCAAAAATGCAGATGTCATTCAAAAATCTGGCATACATATTCCAATACTGATTGTATTTACTTCCTTGTACGTATTTCTTTTCCCAAACTGATAGGACTATATCTGCAAGGATGGGGGCACAACTGGCCCCTATAGCTATTCCAGTTTCCTGTTTATAAAACTCACCCTCGAAGTACAGAAAAGTATTCTTGAGAACTATTTCAGCCAGTTCCAAGCATAAAAAAAATCTCATTTTCAGTGGTGTCTGGATTAGATCTCATAGCCGCTTCTAAACACATGAGACCAATGTCATGTGGAATTACTGAGAAAAGGTCAATAACATCAACTGTAACAAACACCAAATAGGGAAAATAAAGATCCTGTGTTATGTTACTTAAAAACTCCCAATTGTCTTTGAGTATATATATGCCTGTCTATCCCATAACATTTTGAGTTTCCAGTCCAAAAACTTTGAACGAGAAGTAGTTTTAGCACCTTTGGAAGAAACTGTAGGTCTAAGGGGTGGATCTTCTACAGATTTATGTATTTTAGGTACCCCGAAGATGGAGGGTATCTTAAGTGTAGTATTTTCTAGATAAGAATGTGTCAAAATCCGTAACTCCCTGTCAAACAAATCTTTGAGTGCTAGATCTATTTTTTGTATGATATATTTATCTCATTGATAGAAACTGTATACGATTTGTGTTATAGCCTCATTTCTATTGATATTCACATTTGTATTGGTGGTATATTACACTGATACAAATATTGTTATTGGACGAAGATCTATTGTTTGTAGATGCTATGAATGGTTGATTTGGGTTCCCCCTGGACACACAGCTTTTTTTAAATATGGTTACTCCTTTATTGTTGTGAACTATGTTATTAATATAAACTTATGACATCATAGATCATTGTAATATGCAATATTTCATGGTTAAACTTGTCTCTGTTATGACCGTGGAATAGTTTTAATAATTACGCTTGCACTGGACAAGTTGGCACCAGAATTTCACTGGTGACTTAATTTGGGACAAAAACAGGGGGACTCCTAGGATGGATCTTTCCAAATTGTTAGAGGGTCTTTCTGCCGATAGAGATGATCTGGGAGTTTTCAGACTGAGACAATTGGGTCCAGAGAATTCCACTATAGGTACTACAGACCCTGAGAATATTTGTAGCACTCTCTTCCAGAAACTTAATAAAAATATGAGGACCTTGAGGTCTAACACTTGGCATTTGAAACTCTTCAAAGCCTGTAAGTTTAAAGATATTACCCCATGGGGACAAAGGGTTCAGATTCAACCCTTAGTGAGTCAGATGGATGATCAGCTTTCACAGGATTGGGTTCAGGCCCAACATAAATCCTCCATGGCCTTTGTAGAGGCCCTTATCTCGTACTATGAGAGAACCATTGATCAGTCCATTGTAGAAGTCACTCACAATTGTGATGAGGTTAAATGCTATGAAGGGGAAGCCTTTTTTACCAAACATTTAAATTCATTTGTGAAGGATTTATCTGTTTTAGAGCAGCAATTGAAAAAGAAGAAGACACAAAAGTTTAATTGTGATATTTCTGATTATAATAGAGGTAAACCTTTTGGCATACAAAAGAATGTCCAATTTCAGGATGCAGGTTATAACAAACCAGTAAGTAAAAGGAAATGACCCAGGTCTATATTAAAGAATAAGGGGAATGGACATGGGGGTACATCAGGAGACAAATCCTCATCTGCCACTGATGTAGAATTGACTTCCACCCAGGAGTCACCTATAGCGAAAATAAGCCCAGTAGTGACCCTTTAGGTGGAAGAGGCATGGGGGTCAAAAACATCGAAGAAGTAGGCAGCATTCAACACCTTTTGTATATGATCCTACCCCACTAAATGTTGATAATAATGTACATAATATTTCTAGTCAGGCTTTGTCTGATATTGAAATAAAGCTACTCAATAAGGGTCTAAATTTTGTCCCAGGCTTTTTTGTCAATGAAGATGCTTTTGTGAATGATGTCAATGAATTCTGCAGAAATCTTAACCTTAAATTGTTCTTTTCAGGAGTGATCAGTCTCAAAGATCAGCTGGTTTCCACTTTCACAAATCCAACTTTATGCCACCATGGACAAACATGTGTCAATATTTAAAGAATGTGTTCTCCAAGATTTACACTTTAACAAAAATATATATACCAATACTCACAACAATCTTACCAAAGAGGAACAACATGCTTTAACCAAACTCAATAATAACCATGAACTGGTAATTTTACCAGCAGATAAAGGGGGGGGGCTTTGGTCATCATGGACTGGTCTAGGTATTTAGCTGAGGCTGAATCACAATTATCTAATAATCAATTTTACATGCACATGCCACTGGATCCCACATTTAAATTCAAGAAGGAAATTGATCAATTTTTGAAACTGGCTCGGGAGGAAGGTATTATCATTCAAAAAACAATGTCTCAACTTACTGTGTTTGGCCCACAACCCCAATATTTGTATCTGTTGCCCAAAATATGCAAGCATCCAACCCAACCACTGGGCAGACCAATTGTATCGGGCAGGGGGGTCTCTGACTGAACCCTTATCAGCATTTTGATGGAATATTTAAAACCATTATTATCCATGGCCAGAGCCAGAATCAAAGACACCACACAATTTCTTCAGATCATTACTGACACACAGTTGGATCCCAGTTAGATGATGTGCACATTGGGACGTCAACGCCCTATATACCAATATCCCCCACTGGGCTGGCTTAGAAGCTATATGGTTCTGGTTAGAAAAAGCAGATATATACACTCCAGGGTTTAACACTCTACTTATCTGTTTAACTGAGCATGTTCTAACGAAAAATGTTTTCTATTTCCATGGTAGATGCTATTGGCAAGTTAGGGGTACTGCTATGGGGGCATCTTTGGCCCCATTTATGCTGATCTGCTCATGGGGTACAGACAACTTATCTCTGTCCTCAATAACCTATCCTTCTCTCAATCAGTCACCAACTGGTTTCAGAGTTACCTGTCTGACCACCAACAATCTGTTGTATGGCAGAATGACATATCTCCCCAACTACCTGTCTCCATAGGGGTTCCCCAAGGATCCATCCTTGGACCCCTACTCTTCTCTGTTTACACCAATAATCTAGCCACTGCCACCAAACATGGCACACTCATTCAATATGCAGATGACTCAACCATCATCTGCTCAGCCCAGTCCCTACCCCAACTGCAAAAAGTCACACAGGAAGCCTTTTCCTCTGTTGAAACTTGGTTATCAGATGCCCAACTAATATTCAACCCAAACAAAACTAAACTACTCATCTTCCAACCCAACAAACATACTCAAAACAACTCTCACTTTAACATCACACCTAAAGACAACACCACTATATACCCAACTGAACACACCAAATTGAGTGGAAATAGATAATAAAATAAAATTTGACATTCACATATCCATGACCATAAAAAAGTCCACAAAAAACTAGAAGTGTTATACAGAACTAAGCAACTTCTCACCAAAGCAGCAAAAATTTCAATAGCAAATTCCCACCTTATCTCCACCCTACTTTATGCCTCTCCAATATATACCAACCTAAGGCAATGTGATCAAAACAAGCTAGAGACCTGCTACAACAAAATCGCCAAACTCACCACAGGGGCATCCTACCGTAGTCACCACTGTCTCTCACTTGCTGAACTGAGCTGGCTTGAACTCCCTCACCTCCTTCAGTGGTATCAATTCTCACTTGCCCACAAACTAGTAAACCATCCACTAAATGTCCCATCCCTCCAAAATCTACTCCAACCCTATCGCACCACCAGACCACTAAGATCCAGCAACAAAAATCACTTGCAGATCACTAAAGCCAATAACTCTGCTGGTGAAGCACTATTCTCTTTCACCATAGCCAAATTATGGAACTCCCTCCCACCCACAATTACCTCCATGCCATCATGCACCCACTTCAAAACTTTACTAAAAGCGCACCTAAAAACATGCTGGCTATGCCCTTGCAACTCCCACTCTAATATCACCCACCCCATCCAACCACTACCTTTCTTTCCACTCCACTAACTACCTTGATTATAGCAAGCTCAGATGCTCACAAGCCTAGTACTTATTATACAGCAGGAACTTCTTATTGTAACATTTGTTAATGTCTGTTATGTACTTCACAGATAAAGATTCTAGTTGTCTACTGGTGTACTATGTTCTTCATCTGTAAATATGTTATAAGTAATTGCTATGTTAAATTGTTAATCGCTATGTAATCCAATGTAACTACTGTCTGTTTATTTTAACTGTGGAGCTTTTCTCCCCGGGCCTCCGCTGAAAATTGACCTACGTCCAGTCGGACACTCCCAGTCAACAAATGTAAATAAATAAATAAATAAAGCAAATAAATTATTTATGATGCCAGTCATAACATATACTTGGGAGAAATGGACATTTGGTGACGATACTTGGACGATTGTTGGATGGTGTAGAGAGATGATGAAACATATGTACAAGAGTTTGTACAATATATAAATGAAAACAAGTGGGGGATTCACTTCACATTGAATTGGGATTACCATTGAATCACTTATTTGGATGTGAGTGTCATTCAAGAGAGTGACCACACGTTAAGAGCACAAGTTTTCCGTAAATTTCCCCAGTTCAATACCCTGCTTCATGCTACAAGTCATCACCCACGACACATCATCCAAAACATCTCCAAGTCCCATTTTCTGAGGATGAAATGCATTTGTTCCACCGAGCAGACATTTTGCTTACAGCAACAGGATCTAACCAATAAATTCATTAATAGGGGCTACCCGGCTGACAACATAAACAAGGCCCTTACTTTTGCCTCAAAACAATCCAGAGCCAATCTTTTGCAGTACCAACATACTGGTTTGCTTTACGTTTTGGATATGCCACAATAAAGAATTGATATTCTTTTCAACTTCCCAGGTGCTGGATCATTTTGTGTTTTCCAAGCCCATGAGTTCCCTAAGCCTTGTCCTGAGGTTTAGGACGTATGCCACAACAGACTCCTTGTGAGACTCACATTCACCTTCCCACTCATCTCAAATTAAATCTAGAGGTCCCTTCACCCTATGCCCATACAGCAACTCAAAGGGTGAAAAACCTGTGGATTCCTGGGGAACTTCTCTGTAAGCAAACAACAGATGGGGCAAATATTTGTCCCACTCCCTCTTAAAATGATCTGCAAATGCCTGTAGCATGGACTTGATTGTAAAGTTTAACCTCTCAACAAGACCATTAGTCTGGGGATGGTAGGGGGTGGTCTTCATATGCTTCACCCTACAGGACTTCCACAGACAAGCCAGCGGGTCTGACATGAAATTGACACCTCTGTCAGTCAGTATTTCTTTTGGGAAACCTACCCTGCTGAAACTCTAACAAAGCATTTGATACCTTCTCTACCTCAATGGAGGACAAAGTCACTGCCTCAGGGTATCGTGTAGCATAATCCACTACCACTAATATATACTTTTTCTCTGTGGAACTTGGGGTACTCAGAGGACCCACAATATCCATAGCTACCCTCTGAAATGGCTCCTCAATCACAGGCCAAGGCATCAAAGGAGCTCTCACCTTGTTTCCTGCCTTGCCTACCTTTTGGCACTGCTCACAGGTCCAGCAGTACCCTGTTACATCTCTGGAAATTCCAGGCCAATAGAAGTTCTGCATAATACACCTCTTTGTATGTTATATGCCCATATGACTTGCAAAGGAAATAGCATGGGCTATGGCTAGAAGCACCAGACGGTAGGCTCTAGGCACTACCAACTGCTGTACTCTCTCACCTTCTAGCCCTCCCTCAGGGGTCCACTCTCTGTATAGTAACCCTTTGTCCCAGTATACAGATCCCCCTTTCCTTGAGAATCAGGTGCATCCCTAGCTACCTGCCTCAGGCCTTGCAATATAGGGTCTGATAGCTGAGCCTGTCTCAACTCTCTCCTTGTAACCCTTCCCAGCTCCCCTTCCACAGGAAGTCTGGAATCCTCTGACAGTGGTGCCTCACTGTCAGCCTGGGTACTACTACTCACCTCTACCTTTGCACTCACTCTGTCTAAGGGAGCATCAGTACCCACAAGCAGCTGTGGCTCACATTCAGTATTACTGCTACAGAGTAGCTCACTCCCTGAAGTAACCACCTCACCAGTCCTGGCTGAAAGTATGCAGTCTGTCTGGATCTTCCCCAGGCTACCAGACCCACATGCTTGTCTCCTAGCCTGACTGTGTGTAACTGCATAAGCACATGGTACTGCCTCATCCAAATCCTTCCTTATCAGGACATCTACAGGATGGTAGTTCAGTACCCCTGTTATCTCAAGAAAACCTACTATTGGCATTGTGTCTTTCCCACTTACTGGCTCCCTCACCTTTTGTTGCCCACCTTGCCTCCATGGACACCTGTATGCCACATGGTCCTAGCTCCTGGACGTGTACCTGGACAAGTGGCTTCCACTGCTACTGGAAGATTCGGTTGGGCAGTCTGTGCTGCCCACCATGTGTTCCTTTAGACCCATGAGCAGTACTGGGGGTCCCCTTCCTGTGCAGGGCTGCCCTCTTTGCCAGGTATAGGTCTCCCTTCTTCCCCAACTCATCTGAAGTAGCACATTGTTTATCAGCTAACCAGATCCTCATGTCCTCAGACAAAGTGCTAAAGGCTTGATCCTTCACCAAAAGGTCTACCAGCCCTTCAAAAGTGGTGATCTGACATCCATTCACCCACCTATGGAAATAAGTGCTCAATTCAGCAGCAGATTCACACACACCTTCCTCTGCCTTGCATCTATGCTCACAAAACTTTTTCCTATACATTTCAGGTGTTAGCTTAAAAAAACTCTGATAGACATTTTTTACAGCAGTATAATCAAAACATGCAATGTTAGACATTTTAGATAATACAGTTACAGCTTTACCATGGAGTAAGGGGGTCAGGAACCGTACTCAGAGCCCTTGGTCAACTTCATACTATTTACATACCCTCTCAAACATATGAATAAAACTATCAAAATTATCCCCCTCTTTAAACTGTGGAAGAAATTTACTGACCTTTTGTGCTTCTGGGGTCCAGTTACTCCCTTCCCCATTACCTCCATGACTCTGGTGAAGAGTCAGCATCTCCTTCTCATGTTGCCTCTGCTTCTCCTTTTCCTCAGCCAACAGACGTAACAGTTTCTCATTCTCCTCACTCTCTAGACGTCTCAGTCTTTCAGCTGCTTCTAATTTCACATGCATGGCCTCCAACTCAAGTCTCTTTAGCTCCAGCTGGATTTTTAAGTCCACTGCAGAAAGGTTGAGCTGTCCATTCTCCGAGGCTTTATATCTCCACTGGCAGTCTGATCATCCTCCTGGTTGCTGTTTTCTGATGCAGCTGTAACCAAGGCTGCAATCAGGTCTGCCTTAATCAGGTTTCCATGCACCAGTCCCCTAACCTGGCACATCTCCGCCAGCTGGCTCCTTGTCAGCTTTCCATACTCCTCTGCTGACATGCTGCCTGCTCACTTTGACTAACTAAGCTAACAAAAGAAATAAAACAATTGTGATCAACTCTGAGTATTCACTATGCGGCTGTTTTAGAGTACAAAAACACCTTCAAAGCTTACTGTACACAGCTACAGGATTCACTCTACCCACACCACTGCAAGCCAATTAGTATTTGCCAACTAATTAATATGTGATGTGGATATCCCACCGCTGCCAAACAATTAATTTGTGATGCCCATGGCCTGGCCCTGCAATCAAGGAGCCTCAATCCTCACCACTAACACCAGAAAGGGCATCTCATATATGAGGAAAGGATAACAAATACAGTAAAGTGCAATTTCTCTTAAGAGCACACAGAGATCACAGTCAGTCCAGGGCTAGTCACTCCCCTGCTCTCCAGGTCCCTAATAAGACTCATCACTGGCACAGCTATAGGGCCCAAATCTCAGCTTAGTGGGCAAACTAAAAGCCCTAGCACCCTCTCTGTCCAACCAGTGCTTCGTGTCCCTGTCCAAGTAGCTCACCCACACACACACACACACACACACACACACACACACACACACACACACACACACACACATGCATTTTGAGAAGAGTTTATACAACCACACAGACACTCCTGGGGAAGACTGGCACAGTTTTTCCAGCTGTGCCCCTTTCTCCCAGACTATATGTTAGTTCCACTTGCCACCACCCACTAATACTTACCAGCTACTCAAAGGCCCTTAAAAGGGTGTCCAATTATTACTGTGCAATATTATTATCCAATTTGTAGTATGACTAAGAGTCAAGGCTTATTAGAATGACTTGGTACAGGATCCTTATATACATGCAATGTACTCTTAGAGCTTAATTTAGCTCTACACAAAACAGCCACAGTTAAAAGGGTTTAAAAATATTTAATAATAAATAATTAATAACACAAGACAATACTTCTTACTACACAGTGCTAGTCAAAAGTTCAGAGATCACACAGAAATACTTAAATTAGTAGTACAGTTCTGACATCACAGAAAAACACTTGGTCTAGTCTTCTTAGTTCCTAGCTATTTCTAAAAGAAAACACAAGTCTAAGATAACTTACATATGAGCAAGACAGTGCTGTGAGTTGGATTATCAAGACAAAAATGCTTAATGCCTTCTGATTCTCTCTGTTTAAATTGCTATTGCAGTCCTGATTCCCATTACATAATTTTTTACACTTTACTGGTGTTCCCAGGCTGACAGAAACTGCATTTACATTCTTTTACACCTAGGCAGAAACCAGAGCAATAAATGACATTCCATATGTAAATTCTGGTCATTAACTTTAGCCTTAAAACAATAGGCAGGAAGCCTTCATCTAGCCCGGCCGGAGCCAAATTGTAAACATCAAAGACAGTCATGAAATAATTTTAATTTCAAAGGACAGACAAGAAATGCTTGACTTAGCTTTCTTTACAGCAGAGGGCAATGTTGCTACATTGTTTTAGGTTCAGCCTTTCACAGCATATTCTTTTATTTAAGAAAACAAGCCTGTATTTCAACATTCATATTTACAAAGGACAGAATTATGTACCAAATTCTATTTGACTAGGCTGGCAGCCTTCACCCATCTCTACCATTCTTCAAAGATATGACAAGAAACAACAGTATAAAATTTCAACTTGCCAAACGATGCATGCTTGTAACACAAATACTGGAAATAGATATTTAACATAAAACGTGTTATACATAAAAGGTGGGAATAATAACTTTTTACTACACTGATGCTTTCTGTAATGTCTTTAAATCTCAATAGTCTCAGAGAAATAGAAAAAAGATAGAGTAGTAAACTGTATTAAAAATGTAGAGTGCAAATAACTATTTTACAGGAGACACACTTGGAAAGAATTGAACATGTGAATTTGATAAAGAAAGGTTTTCAGGGTGGTTATTCAGTGGAATATCTGGGACAAAGAAAAAGAGGAGTACTTATATTAATTGCAAAAGGAGCTCCAATAGTGATAGAAGAGGATGAAAAGATAATAATGGTAGATTTGTAATACTAAAGGGCTACTAGCAAGGGAAGAGGATTACACTGGCATGTATTTTATATTCCACCTAAAACTGCTATAATGGAGCTTAAGAAAATTCTGGGAGAAATAGTCAGTTTTCAGCAAGGAATGTTACTTATACATGGGGAATGGAATTTGATTTGCAGCAGTGAAAATGTGTCTGGTGGGCCCAGAAGAGAAAGTATAACAAAGGAGGATAGACTTTTGAAGAAATTTATGAAAATATTTGGCACTGAAGATGTGAATTTAGTACTAGGAGTTCAGAGTGAATTTACATACTATTCCCCAAGGTACAAAAACTGGGGTAAACTAGACAGAACTTACATTTCATAGGAACATGTGCATTTAATTGAAGGTCTTGATACTCACCCAGCAACTATGTCAGATCATGCACCAATAACAACCAAAACAAAAACGTAGGGTAATGAAATAAAAATGAGATACTGGCACTTTCCCGCCAATCTGTTGAAAAGAGAGTAATTTAAGGAATGGGTAGTGGAAATTAGTCAGGAGCTATTAAAAGAGATAGAAAGTTCTTCCACAAGGATTCTCTGACTGTTAATAGGGAACTGACAGCCCTCTTAGATAGTATAGCTTGTACTGGTGTTAGGATGTATTTTTCACAAATCACCTATAGAAAAGATAGTCAGGTCACTGTGAATGAAAAGATTTTTAGGGGTAAATACATACATGGAAAAAATGTCCTGTTTTAAAAAATGGAAATGTGTAGAGCATCCAAGCCTAGTTTTGGGCACACATGTTCAGACAGGATGGCGTGCATTTGTCAAGATCAGGGAAGAGAATTTTTGCAGCAGATATTTTGCAATATTTGACAAACACTAGGCAGGATTTTTGCCAGGTTGAAAATCTAACAGTTCACAGTTAGCAACATTTGATACATCTCTGCTGGTTGTTAATGCTAGAAGCATTAATAAAGTTTTTTTTATTGGAAAATTTGCTACATTCCCACAACATTGATGGTGTTATTGTTTGTGAAACATGGTTAAAGAACAATGACGTGAAACCAGTTCTGTCAGGGTAGAAATGTTTTTACTGTAACTGACATTCTAACAAAAAATCAGGTGGAGGTGTTATGATAGGGATTAAAGATAACTATAAGACCTGTGATTATTACATGTTCATTGATAACACCAATACTATATAGACTGTGTAACTGTGACAATAAAGACAACCCTGGAACATATAACAATTGTTGGAGTGTATAGACCACCAAAGTCAAGTGCAGATGGCCTAGTCATATATTCCTTGCATGAAACACAGGAGGGAAGAATAATATTAGCTGGGGACTTAAATTTACCAGAAACAGACTGGAATAGTATTGATTCAACTACATTAGTAAGGAAATTATTCAAAACGTATATTTAGGAACAATTGCTTCAGATTGTAAAAAAAAACTACCAGGGGATGGAACATACTAGACATTGTTTGTGTTCCTAAAGAAATTACTGTTACTTCAAGTTAAGGTTTTCCACCATCGATGTGCATTGATCATGGGGTTTTAAATGTTAATTTGTTGCTAGATAATTCTGCCAAACTCAAATCTAAACCAGTGCACATAAGGTTAATTACAGATTATATGGAAGCAAAACAGTCACTATGTAAAACTAAGAAACTGGAACCAGGTTCCAGTTTCTTGGTTTTTGAGACTTTGTTCACTGGATATGGACTTTTTGGTTTATCACTATGTAAAACTAACCGAAGTGAGGTGTTCAGTGGAAAAACTGCAGATGGAATGTGGAAAGTTTGAAAGAGAAATTGTTTGAGTGCAAAAAATAAAAAAAAACCCGTTTAACATCAGGATCTAGGCATATAACATCAGGGGGATATATTTCCATAAGAACAAGATATCTGATTAAAGTGAGAGACAAAAATATAAGAAATGGAAGAGAGGTTGAACTACAACTTTGAAAACTGAAATAAACAAGCGGGACATACAGATTAAGCATAGTATGAGACAAAATCAAGAAAATTTTGAATAAAATGTATATAAAGATATTGAGCATAATAGGAAACCTTTTCATAGATACGTAAGATATGGAAGGAGTAAAGACACACAAATTGATAAACTGTGTGCAGATTCTAAAATTTATTGTCAGACACAACATATTATAGATATATTTACAAACTCTTATGCAAAGCAGTTTGGCTCCACAAAAGGGGTGATAAGTTGTCCTACTGACATCCAAGTAACCCCCCGATACTGGAATCAGATTAGATGATATTGAAAAAGAACTGCACAAACTGGATCCAAACAAAGCACATGGAGGAGATGGAATTAGTAACAATAACCTGAGAACACTTCAGCAAGAACTTATGGTACCATTATATCTATTATTCACTAGGTCATATAAATACCGGGAGATTCCTCAAGATTGAAGAACTGTTTATTAAACCTGTCTTCTAGGGAAAGGGCAGTAAGACCAATCGAGAGTCATTTAGACCCTTAAGTCTACTTTCTTGTTGTGGAAAAATAATGGAGAAGGTAATATTGGGTAAATTATTGTCAGAACTGGATAGGTTGAGACTTGAAACCATATATCAGCATGCATATGTTGAAAATAGATCTATTACCACCTATAACATGATGTTCTATAACAATATAATAACAGCTGTGAATGAAAAATTGTGCTGTGATGCAATTTATATATATTTAACTTCAGCATTTGACAAAGTCATACACAAAATACTGATCAATAAAATAGTACAACTAGGTATTGATGTACTCTTGATAACATGGATAAGCTGCATGGCTTACAAATAAGACATGGCAAGTATCACACAGCAACTGGACAGGTGAAATCCTTGGTTACAGTCAGGGTACCCCACAAGGCTCTGTCCTAGGCCCTTACTTATTTAGATTGTATCTTTCAGACTTTTTTCTTCTGAGGTGTTCTACAGTGTATATGCAGACAACCTAAAATTAGGTAAACTGATTACATGTGTTACGGATAATGCATGTCTGCAAAATAACTTGACTATATTGACTATTTGGGCACAGGAGAATAATATGCTGATAAATGCATCATAAACTAAGCATATTAGATTTGGGAGACATAAATTGAAAGGTAAATATTTAATACAGCACACAGTGATTGAAACTATAGACTCATTTAAGGACCTGGGTATATGGCAGATTCACCTATGAGTTTTTCTAATCATATCAACCAATTTGTTAATGATAGTTATAGAACTACAGGTTCTATAAAAAAAAAGATTTATAAAGTCCAGGAAATCAAAAATGATGAAGTCATTGTTTGTTAGTTACATTAGAACCAAACTTGAGTATGGAATAACAATATGGAAACCTTATAAGAATACTGCGGAAATATACTAAGGGCATCCATGGATGTGGAAATTTAAGTTATTATGAAAAACTAAAATATCTGAACTTGTACAGTGTTTCTTACAGATATCTAAGAGGAGATCTTATTCAAGTATATAGGGCATTTACAGACAACTACCTCTGGGAATGTTTGGGGTTATCAAAAAGTACTAAAGAAACATCAGACAACATACATAGAAGAAGTAGGGTCTGAATGGAGAGGGAATCGAATGAAGAGATGAAAAGTCAGCAAGCAGAGTGGTAGGGCTGAAACTGAATTCGTCCTCAAGTCTTGGTGAGTACCTTCACGGGGTGGACCCTGTTTTCACAAAATCTCACCAAGGCAACACTGACATATAGACTGTATTTATATAGCATATATCATAGACAGAAGTAGGCCAAAAATTAAAAGAGATAGCTGGGTGCACAAGACCCAGGATAATAAATTGCCCAATCCTGGTAGGTGCACTTGTGCCGGAACTGGAAAAAAATGACAGTGTAGAATTCTCAAAATATGGAAACATTCCTACAATGGGGCCAGGCCCAGGGGGAAGATAGCCCCCCTGTTGTAGAAGGAAGTAGCAGTCCACAAAAATCACAAAAACTGATAGGCCAAAGAAGAGCCATAAAGACAATAGAGTGGACAATTGAGGATAAGAAAGAAATTATGTTTTGTTTTATATTATGCAAAAATCCCAGAATTTCCAGACACAAAGTATACAAAATAATTGAGAGAAATTAGACGAAAGAAAAATATTTCCGCAAGAAAAACTGTCAGAAGCTTCAAATGAAAATTTGTGTTCATTAATACAACAGAGTTGTGAAAAAAACTATATAGATCAAGAAATTTTGATCTGTTCGGAAAGAGGAGCATCTGAAGAAGTGCAAAAATATAAACAACAAAACCTAGAGATATTTGAAAAGTATAAAAAAGAAATATGGACATGGGAAAGAAAGAGAGATTTGACATTGTGCAATATTTATACAAAGGAGAAAGCTCCCCAAAGATATTTGAAGAGAAATACAGGCAAAGGCATCCGGATATGGAAAATTTCACAATAAAAAAAATAGTATCACAAAGATGGAATGAAGAAAATAAGATTAGTAAAGTAGAAGTTAAAAAAAAATAGAAGAAGTTACGGAATGCCTGCAAAGTGAAAGACTTGGTGTAGAAGGTCTAACACAGGTTACATCACTGCATGATGGAGTGAGCCCCAAAGTAAGGAGAAACAGGAAGATCAGGAGGCATCTGAAGAAGAAATATGTACATGGGAAAGAAAAAGAGATTTAATATGGTGTAATATTTATGCAAAGGAGAAAGCAAAACTAGCTAATACAAAAAGAGCAGCACCAAAGATATTTGAAGAGAAATACAGGCAAAGGAATCCAGACATGGAAAACTTTACAATACAACAAATAAGAAGACAAAGAGGAAAAGTAGAAAAGGAGATTAATAATGGAGACGTTAAAGAAACTTTAACTTTAATGTTATGGAGTACCTGCAAAGTGAAGGATTCAGTGTAGAAAATCAAATACAGAAAGCACCACAACAGTACAGAGCAATGGACATCCAAATTAAGGGGAAACCAGTGGAACAGTAAGCAGTTGGTCGGGTACCACATCAAGATATTTCAGAACCTTCCACAGGAAACTACTAGAAACATCCACGTTGAAGCTAGACAGCAAGGAAAGGAACAGGAAACTGTGGAAACCCTGATGCAGTCAATGTTGAGGAGTGATAGGCCAGTGAGTTCCCATATGACAGAGCAACAGATGGCACAGGATGAAATTGAAGAGAAGGTGCCACAGGAAGATGCTATAGAACTTTCTATAGAATGCCCACAGGGAATGGAAAACAAGGGATGTGCCCTCAGTTTGGAAGAAAATGGGCTAAGGGAAGAGTTGCTTGATTTAATAGACATGGATAGATATATTGAGATCAATGAGAGAAACAGACTGCAGAAGGTCAATAAAACCCAAAAAGTCAGAAGTCTAATAAGACAAATGAATATAATAATTAGGACTGTCCATAGAGGTCCATACGATATAACAGAAGTAAACAGAATATACTACTGTGCTGCTAAATTGCTGTTGTTGTTGTGTCTTTCGGTTTTTCCCGGTTAGGAGTCTCCACAGTGGAACTCCGATCCGCTAATGATTGGCAGTTGATTTTTACGTGCTGAGTTGCCAGCCCTAATGCACAACCTTCAATGAAGGTACGCCCATTCATGCATGTCTCCATGCAGAAGGCGCTCTAGCTGAGAGTCGAACCGGTCAGCGTCTTACTGTGAGGTGACAACACTACCGCAGCACCACCACCGCGGATCTGTGCTGCTAAATTAATAAGTGATAAAGTTCTACCACAAGAACACAGCGTAGCAAGGGAAAGGAAGTGGAGAAATCAAATACTATCATGGAAGTCTCGAATAGAGAAAACTATAAAGCAATTAAGACAAGAAGTGTCACTGTTAGAAGACTATAGAAGAGGGAGTAGATCAACAAAAATACTAAGAAAGATAGATGTGATAAAATTAATGTGCAGTATTAGAACAGACCAGGATCTATCATGTAATATCGCAAATAACAAACTAAAAATTTCAGCACAGGTGGAAAAACTTAGAAGATATAAAGATAAATATAAAGGAAAATTACAAAATAAGCAATTTATTCAAGACTCAAAAAAGTTTTATAAAGAATTGAGAAACAAAGTAAAAGGAATTGAAAGACCGCCAAAAAAGAGGAAATAGGTACATTTTGGAGCAGTATCTACGAAGATTCTGTGGAACATAACAAAGATGCTAAATGGATAGAAGAAGTAAAAGAAAGAATAAGAAGTTTAAAGGTGCAGGATATGAAATGGGATGAAGTAACATCCAGAGAAATTGAAACAAAGTTAAGAAAAGCCTCTAACTGGAAAATACCAGGCCCAGATGCAGTACCTAACTTTTGGTTAAAAGTATTAAAATCTTTGCATGAAGATTCAGCCATGAGTAAGAACTATTTGTATGCTCACCCTGAACAGAGACCAAACTGGCTAACAACAGGCAAAATGATGCGCCTACTTAAGAGTGAACCTGCAAGCTACCCAAAAAATTATAGACCAGACCAATAACTTGCCTTCCTATGACATATAAACTATACACAGGAATTGATGCTGACAGAGTTTAAAGTCATTTAGAAGAAAATTCAATTATGACAATAGAACAAAAGGGCAATACAAGAAAGTCATATGGAGCAAAGGATCATTTATTGTTAAATAAAGTCACAGTGGAGAACTGTAAAAAGGGGAAGAATTTAAGTATGGAATGGATTGACTATAAAAAAGGATTTGATAGTATCCCACATTCATAGATAAAAGAGTGCTTAAAAATGTACACCCTGCACTGATCGACTACATTACAGTGACCATGAAACAGTGGCAGACCACTTTGCAATTAAGCCATGATAAAGGACAAATTATTATCCCAGGGATAAAAATTCAAAGGGGGATAGTCCAGGGTGTCTCTCTGTCACCATTGCTATTCTGCCTTGCCATTAACTCATTAAGTTGTTTACTTAGCAGCTTAGGCCATGGCAGCAATTTGGCTCCTAGAAAACAGCAAAGTGTAAAGACTTCTCATCTTCTCTCTGCCGATGATTTAAAGCTGTATAGCTCATCAGATGAGGAACTGAAAGCAATGCTGCAGGTTGTCAAAACTTTTTCAGATGATATAAGAATGTCATTTGGTCTTGATAAGTGTGCAAAAGCAACCTTTAAAGCAGGAAAACTGCAGCGCCAGGAAACATCAGTTTGGGACAACAATGTGATATAAAAGAACTTGAGCAAGAGAGAATGTATAAATATTTGGGAATCGATGAAGGATCAACAATAAAACATGAACAAATGCGAATAAAACTTAGTAAGGAATACTTTAGAAGATTTAAATTAATTCTGAAAACAGCGTTGACATCTAGGAACAAAATCAAAGCTATAAACCAATTTGCTCTTCCTGTCCTAACTTACAGTTTAGGAGTGATTGACTGGCCCCAAATTGTGTTGGATAGATTAGATAGGAAAACAAGAAGGATGCTTCATGCTCACCAAATGATTTATAAAAATGAGTGTATACCAAGATTATATACTCCCTGTTCCAAAGGAGGGATGGGCCTCCTTGAAATTGATTACATGTATAGATCTGCAACTGTGGGCTCCTCACATATCTCTGACCTCACAAGACCCAAATGTAGTGAAAGTTTTGAAACATGAGGAGAATAAATCTAAGATGACTTCTCTGCTTAATTTAGCAGAAGCATATCGGTGTCAAACAGGAATGGAAATCAAACCAGAAGTGGATAAAAATCAGGCAGCAACTGAATGTGCCAAAAAACAAAAGAAATAATATAAGGTGAAGGACCAGATGAGAAGGCAAGAAATGTGGAAAAAGCAGAAATATAGTTGCAAGTATAGAAAACGTCTGGAAGAACCTCATGTTGATCAGGAACGAATGCAGGAATGGTTAAGGAGAGGTGAATTTAAATCAAGAGATGAAAGGTTAATATTGGCAGCCCAAGATAGTGGGCTACATACACACTGGTTTACAAAGTCCATTGAACGTGTGGGAAAAACAGACAAATTTAGGTTTTGTAAAACCGAATTGGAAACAGTCGCATACCTTGTTGCTGGTTGTGACATACTAATGGCAAAAGGACCGTATACTGAAAGGCATAATGGTGTGGCAAGACCGTTGCACTGGGGATTGTGCAAACATTATGGTATTGAAGTGGTTGAAAAATACTGGAAACATGAGCCACAAAGCATCATGGAAATATGATCACCCATTACCAACAGTTGAAAAGATAGATGCTAGAAAATCGGATATAGTGGTCCAAGAAGAGAAGACAAAAGTAGCACTGATCATTGAAATCACTACACCCAGTGACTTCAGTGTTGCGTACAGAGAGAGGCACAAAGTCATAAAATATCAGGATCTGCAGGCAGAAACGAGAGCAATGTGAAAGAAAGATGCCCAGACAGTTCCAATAGTAGTAGGAGCAACGGGTCTTATAAAAAAATAATTTACAACTGTATATAAAAAAGAATCTACAATTGTATTTAGATATATTACCAACCCATGTAACCCCATACGAATTGCAGAAGAAGTCATTACTGGGCACATTGCAGGTGCTGCGAAGAGTACTTTTGGCTGACATCAAAGATAGAAGCAATACTAATTTCATGAATTTTGATTGTACTTTGACTTAGAAATGGGGTCCATTCCTGTCATGGCATTAGGAACCCAAAAGACGTGGAGAAATTAAAAAAATAAAGATTCTATAGGAATGAGAAGTGTACTAATTGGTTTTCTGACAGAGTAGCTGATGCATGGAACAGACAACCAAATTACATTAAAGCAAGTACTACTTTAGATATGTTTAAGAACAGCCTGGACACTTATTATGGGAACAAGTGTTTTGGTATATTGGCAAGCTAGAAGGGCAATAATGCCTGTGCTTGAAATATTTGTATGCATGTATGTATGTATATAACTAGGGAGTGGAGTTTAAAAATAGGGTGGAAATAAAAGAAAGGGAGATAAGGTTAAGACGTAGCAAAAATTATTTAGAGGGACTGACAAATATTAAAGTATTGCAGAGTAGGGGGAATATGGGTCTATATTATTTGCACGAAAACTGCATCACGTGAACATGTACTGAGTGACATGTGATGGGCGAAAGCCCAAAACATTGAATTCCAAACATGACAAAAACAACAAACAAATACTGTCACTAACTGATGTATGCAGGGGGGCAAGCCCTCCTGCACCCCTCACACCCCCCCACTTAAATATACCAACTCCAAGATCACACTCCATTGAAGCAAAGGGAAGAATTCCCTACGGCTGTCTCCGTTCATGCCTTCGATATTTTGAATATTCGCTCTTTATGTGTCGCTCAATACGTGTTCGCGCGATTCAGTTTTCGTGCAAATAATATAGACCCAGGGAATATCACACAGTAAGAAGAGGAGCAACTGAAGAATGCTAAACAGAAAATAAGGGATTACCTTGATAATATGCATGAGTTTAGAAAGATTGCTGTTAAGCAACTGTTTTTGATAACTCTAGAGCACAAAAACTTTTAGCACAACAACTCAGGCAACAGTAAATAGAAAGGGCTGTTGCCAAGCTTAAGGAGCCTATAACAAGGAAGATAACAAATGATCCTGTAGAGGTAGTAGAAATAGTTTGTAAATTCTATAAAAATCTTATAAAGCAGAGAAATATGGAACTCGAGGAAAGGTACAAATGGAAATGTTTATGGAAGAATTAAATATGCCAAGGTTAGAGGTAGATGAGGCTCAGTTATTAACAGGATAGGAGGAAATGAGATGAAAACAGTAATGTATAACCAATCTACAGGAAAGTCCCCAGGAACAGATGGTATTTCTGTGGAAGTTTGGAAGACTGGAAAGAAATAACTGATAAAGATCTGGAAGGTTTTGTTAAACAATATTGTAAGGGGAGGAAAAGTACAAACATCCTGGAAGAAAGTGGTGGTAATACCTAAAGAGGTTAAAGATTAATCAGATCCAGCTTCATATAGTCCCATTTCAATACTAAACCATGATTATAAAGTGTTTATATCTATAATAGCTAAAAGAATGGCAAAAGTGATGCCACAAATTATAGATATGGATCAATGCAGTTTTGTGGAGGGAGACAAACATTTGACAACATTAACAGAACACTGATGATCCAGGGAGAAGGAGAATGTAAGAAAACACCACTGTTGTTGGTGGGTCTTGATGCAGAGAAAGCATTTGACAGAGTAAGCTGGGACTTTATGAGCAGGAAGTGAGAGTACTTGCATTCACTGATAAAATTATATGGTTGATTAGGAGTTTATATGAGGGATAAGCGGTAAACATTAAGGTGGGAGGGTTCATCTCTGATAATTTCTGCTTGAGCAGAGGAACCAGGCAGGGGTCCTGTTTTCCCTTTGTTATTTGCATTATATTTAGAACCGATGGCAAAGAAAATAAGGGACTTAGAAATTTAAGGATATAATTGGTATGGTACTCATGAAAAGCTGTCTCTATTAGTAGATGATATTATACCCGTTAAACCAGAAAAGAATGTTACAGTGTTGTGGAACATTATGAGACAGTTTCAAGTCTTTTTGGGATACAAAATTAGTAAAGCTAAAACAAAGCAATAGCAGTAAATTATGTACCCACAAAAGAATTGGTTCAGCAATATTCATATTTATGGGGATATGATAAAATGAAATATTTAGGAGTATGGATTAAAAATGATTCCACTGTGGCAACTAAGAATATGTTGGAAGAGACTAAACAAAAGATAACACAAAAACTGAGAAATTAAAAACTCTGTTATATGGATATGGATAAAAGCAGTTAAAATGTTTTAGTCCCTTTAGTCTTATACACAGGACAGGCATATTTTTATCAATCAGAGGAGATGTTATCGAGAGCAATTAATAAAGACATGAAACAATTTTATCAGGGGGGTAGACAGCAAGAGTCAAGTGGGATAAGCCAATTCTTCCAATAGAATGGGGGGATTGGGGTTACCCGATTTGAAGGGGTATTTCAGAGCTATACAGTTAGGGCTCTTATACATAGCACAAGCAGAAATCAATAATTCAAAGTGGAAAGGGATGATGATGAAACATTGGGGGAAGGTCAAGAAACAAGGAGATGCTGGGGTTTTGAATGCAGACCTTTAAGGAGAATAACAATGATCATACAGAATATTATATTCATAAAGTAACAGAAAGCTTTCTAAGAATTAAGCCAAAAAGGGAATGGAGAAAGAAGATTCTGCCAAAAGGGATGACTGTAATTAGGGATACAAACAACAGGCAAGAGGGGGGCTGGAATTTATTGGAGAAACTGGCAAATGCACCAATGCATGGGGAGCAAATAACTAGAGTGGTAAAGGCAATACAAAGGGAAGAGGTCAATAATTTATTTGGACTGCAGCTTAGAGATTTCCATCTCTATTAAGCATTGATATCAGAGTATAGGCAAAGAGAAAGAAATAGGGGGCTCTAAACAAAAGACCTGCACTGGTAGAGTTTTTAGTAGAATCTAGAACAGAAGCTGCTGTTAAAAATGAATACTTAGAAGAATATATAAAATATGGCATATAACTATAAGAATCAATCAGAGGAGGTTAGAAAGGATTGGGAAGAGAGATTGGATAAGCAACTCACAAAGAAACAATGGGGAATATTTATATGTCTCCCAAATATGCGATAAAATCTAGAAGATTTAAGATTTTTGCTTGGTAATGCTTACATAAATATTTTTATAGCCCAAGTAAACCCAAAGAATTTTTCCTCAGGTAGACAGAAAATATTTGAGGTGTGATTGGGAATAAAGAGGTAACTGTGAACATATTTTCTGGGAGTGTAATAAATTAGTAGACTTTAGAGACTATTCTATAATAGAAACTGGGTGAGCAAATTGGCATAACTAGGGAAATTATTTTCCTGAGCTATGATACAGAATCGGAATTGCCTAGACATAGAAAAGCTTTGCTGAGTCTAATTATGGTGGCTGCTAAAAAAGCAATTACTAGAAAATGCAAACCAAAGTCTAAATCAACTGTATTAGCAGTAGTGAATATACTAACAGAGATAAAACAACTGGAAATGGGATCTTTAGAAAAAGGTAGGAGCAGATTACATAGGAAAACTGGGAATTGTGGGAACAATACATACAGAGGAGGAATGAGTATTAAAAGAAGGCAGAATTTGGATGAGCTATGTAATGTTTGACTGACAATGACTGGGTAGATTATAAGTGATGTATAACGTCTGCAGCTAGAATTATTTCAATATGGTTTCTGATGTAAAATGCTTGCACTAGGATTGTGTCAATATGGTTTGTTTTCATTTATGTCATAAGGGAAAAATTAATAAAGATGTTTCTTGTCAAAAAAAAAAAAAGATTGTAAAAGTAAGCCTCTACTGACTGAATATCTGGTAAACCTGTCAGAAATCAAGCTCTGCTAAATAA
The DNA here is from genome assembly GCF_019279795.1 of Protopterus annectens. Taxonomy (NCBI): domain Eukaryota; kingdom Metazoa; phylum Chordata; order Ceratodontiformes; family Protopteridae; genus Protopterus; species Protopterus annectens. The sequence continues at coordinate 574,764,797 of NC_056732.1, forward strand.
TGAATTGCTGAATACGAGCATATTTTACTTACAAATTTGTGGAGTCAAGGACAGTCTTAAGAGAATACTATTTAACAAAGTTATTGGTTCAACTTTGAAATAGGTTTCCTTTACATATTCAACAGTCTTATTCTTTGCAGATATTCCAAAAAATAAATAAATAAATAAATAAACAACTTGATACCTGGTTTGGTCCCAGGGTATGTACATTCATTGAGAAGTCTGCATTCTGAATGGTCTTTAGCCTTTACACAGGAATTAATGAACAGTTGAACAATTGAAAACTGGGCGTCCTAGGCCCAAAGCTTTGAGCAGTATCCCACTGCTACTGACCTCAGTGACATGCCAGACAAAATCAAGTGTGCCATGTTTCTCCATATAACAGGCAAGGAAACCATTGTGGTATTCAATACATTTGCTCTAAAAAATTGACACAAGCAGCCTGATAGCATTGGAAAATAACTTTCAGGCACACTGTAAACCAAAGAAGAAGTCATAAATGTAATACAGTTATTCTTTCCAGAAACAAGGAGTAAAAATGCATATGTGGTTGAGAAGACACAAGGTGAATAACTGTTAACTTGGGTAACTATGTGATCCATTAATCAGAGAATAATTTGTGATACAAGAAATAACCAGTTGTCATTTTGGTGGTCAAGGAGTGAATTCATCACACAGAAAAAAAGCCAGTGCAGCTGAACAAAAATCAGCTGACAGCTCATTGTTGGCTTTTTTGTGAGAGATTGCAGAACAGTGGAGAGTAGTGTTGTCTGTTTGTTTTTTAAAGATTGTGTTTTGAGCAGTTTTCCTCTATGTTTTACAGCTTGATTCAATGAGCATTAGGCCAAGTGTCATATACTTGAAATAATCATATGAGATGCAGTTAGAATCAGACCTGATACCAGAAAAAGTAATAACGATGTCTCATGCCAGTGAACCTATCAAGTGTTCAGTTAAAAGTTACTAAACTTAAGTTTTAGGGATGTATAACATTAATAGTATGCACGAGAATAGTAAAAAAAGGCATAGTAGCTATAAAATAATACAAATAAAAACAGAATGTACAAATACATGTTCTCATAATGCATTATCCAGGATTGTACCTTGTAACAAATGAGCAGCAAATAATCACATTGTTTAAACTTGTGGCTGCAGGCTTGAAAACAGGTAGTGTAAGGCAAAATGTCAGGACTACAGAATGTGTGGAACTGCTAGCCATTATGCAAGAATTTGCTTTGAAAGAAAACAAAGCTCACAAAAGCAGAATATTAATGGCCTTGATACCAATAATAATGTAAAAACAGAAAGATTGTAAGTGCAATAGGAATACTCCAAAAAAAAAAAAAAAACAAACTAAAGAAATGTAAATAGCACTATGAATTAACCACAGACACACTGGAACAGTGCAGACTCAATTTATTAAAAATACATAAAAATAAAATTGAACGATCATGACTAAGGCTTTCGCCTTACTTAGGCTTCATCAGAGTCATGGTACATTCCCAACTTGCAGCCCATATGGCCAGCCCATCACATAACTTCCTATCCTTAAAAACATTTAAACATATAAATACAAAAAAATCACCAGATAGTTAAAATAACAGTTAAAATACATACTTTAAGAGCTCCATAGTTCCCAATATTTAATAATTATAAAAGTTAAAAAGTTTGAAACGTTATATCTGAAATACTATAACCAGGAAGCCTAGGAATTTTTAATTAACATAAAAAATGCACATTTTATTTTTATGTATTTTTGATAAATTGAGTCCACACCATTCCAGTGTGTCCGTGGTTAATTCATAGTGATATTTATGTTGCAATAGGAATATTGTCTGTAGATGCTATGCAAGCAAATTACAGAAAGAGTGTATAAAAAAAAGTGTGCCACAGACTTCCATGATAGCTGCCCACTGATCAACAGCTTAATTCCAGCTCTCCCAGTGTGAATAAAGAAACTGAGAAATAAGAGCTAGTAATTCTGCCAGCTTGAGTAAAATTCTATTACTGGCTAGAAAGTACACTGCTTGGATGCCAGCAAAGAAGAAATTTAGACAACCTGAAATAAAATTAACTAGAAAAGATGAAGAGAAAACAATGGCTATGAAGAATCCTGCAGATGTTTAGCAAAAAGCAGTTTGAGCTCCAGTTTAGGTACAAGAAATGGCTTCCATTAATTTAGAGGATAAAATAAATCAAATGTATGATTAAAATAAATAAAACAATGAAGGGGTATATCAACTCAAATAAAAGGCTGGAAAAATAGAAGAAGCATTAACTAATTGTCCAGATGAACTGATAAAATTGCAAAAAATCAGAACTTCAAATGAAGAAAAGGCTGACTGAGTATGCAATTTCTCAAGAAGAGGTGTTTCAAAAAATGGTAGAGTTAGAAGGTAGAGCACACTGAGAAGACCTGAGATTTTCTTCTGTAGTAGAGAAACTGGAAGAAACAGACTGCGTTAATTTTATGAAAGCACAAATAAACACCTATACTGGTATTCCACAGCAGGATTTGTTAATTGAAAGTGCACATAAAGTATATGCTACAAACCTGGCCATGAGAAAGCAACCAAAAACCTGTGTTAGTAAAGATACAATCTTACCAGCAGAAAGAATTGACCCTGAAAAATCTATGGCAAAAGAGCAAAGTATTAAACAATGGAGACAGTAGAGTATTTGTGTAAAATGATTATTCACTGTACACTAGGCAGAAGAGAAGGAAATTTATCCCAACAATCAGGGAATGTTGGGAGGCAATGTTATAGATTCAAGCTGCTGAATCTAGCTGCCTTCAGAATATTTTTTTTTCCTGGAGGATAAAAAACATTTTTTGATGCAGAACAGGCTAAGGATGAAATACAAAAGTGTATCCAACAAAAAGTGATCCATAAACAGAAGGAAACTCTGCTTCTCATTTTTCTGACAATAAAGCTCATCAAGAGACTTTTCCAGTGAAGCTTTTTTCCAATGTTCCAAAGGAAAATGTTTGAGGGACAGAAAAAAAGCATAGGAGTTCACTAGAACAATCATGAGTACCTTGGATGTGAACCAGAATCTGGTGTTGGGAAATTGAAATGAACAAGAAGAAGACCAGCAACACTGAAATTACTGAGTAAATGTGAGATTATAAAGCATCAATCACATTTGTGAAATATGGGTTTGCAAGAAAAAGTGGCTGAGAAAGATTGGACTTTTGTTGACTTTGTTAAACTTGTGGGTGGACTGTAAAGTATATACCACACTTTTTGTCATTAATGTTTAGGTCACTGGAGGGGAAAAATAGCTGTGTCACAAAAAGTCTGATAATTAAGAAATGTCAAAATATTTTTTCAAGATGTTTGTACTGAGAAATTGTACAAAGCTGCTGCATTTAAGTTTGACACTAAAGCAGAGTGTAACATAATGTCAGGCCATGGTTCATATATACAGTGCACAGTCTCATGCATATTATTTGTGTAGGGTATCCTGTATGCAGTTCAAAAAGTAGTATAATTCATTTAAAAAATCATACTAATGTTCTGCTGTGTAGACACCTGTCAGTTTTATTGTGAATCACTCCATTTTGCAACTAATTTATTTCCTCTCTCTATTTCACTGTATAGGTGTACTATCCCTTAAACTAACCTGGAACATTTCTCATTTGTTATGAGATGCTATCTTAAACTGGCTTCCTCACTGTAACATGTACGCTTCCCGAAAAGATAAATTTAGGAAGTATAGACAGGCTGAAGATACACCATTGTTGACTAAATGTGACATTTACAGATTGTCACTGTCATGGTACAAATGGCTATTTAAATACTACACAGTAGTCACATATACATCATAACCTTTGCTAAGTATTTTGTTGGAAGGGGGAGTACTAAACAGCCTAGGTGACATGCTTACACCAGTATCTCTCACAGCAGTAGATATCCCATATGCAAAGAACATTCCACCAGATGCAATGGTTTCCCAGAATGACTGTTATTATAGACAATGTATAGGTACCTGTACCAAATGAAATTCAATAAGGAGCCTCACAGTGACAGAGATGGCAGTTATACTGCATGCCACTACTAAGCATGTGTGACAGATGCAATTCATAAAAATCAATGGCTCATTCCTCATGCATGTAGAGTATAGCTAATTATAATATAAATATCTGTGTGTTTTCATACTCTTAGCATAAACTAAAGTCTGTGGGCATTTTTTTTTTTTTTGGAAATGTCCATACAAAAATAAAGAGAATAAGCAGATTCTTCAATCAGTAGCTTTGCAATTACAGTTAAAGAAACTCAATATACTTGGGAATGATACATTTATACCTGTGGGCATGACTAAAACATTTCAAGCAGTTTAGCAGGTAAGAGGAGGACAGTCGAGTAGGTTGCAAATAAAGCAGTACATAGTTTAAATGGCCAGATTGCATCACACAAGCCATCCAGTCTACAACTCACCCTGTTTGCAAAGGTCTCCAGATTATGTAGAGTGACTATGTATTTCCACGTTTGAGTACTGCTAAATCCAAGTCAGTACAAAAACAGCCAGAACAGAGCAATGATATTACTGAGTTGAATAAAAAGTACAATTTTAAAGCTTTTCTCTCACAAAATCTTTCCATAAAAAAAAAATTGTAAGGAAAGTGTGTCAGGTTTTACAAGAATCACAGCAAATGCAGAAACACAAACCACAAGGTTCTGAAACTAAATCTGATATCTTAGAAAGTGGCTGTAATCTGTTTGGAGGAACTATTATGAAAACCTGAGATTAGACTACTACACTACCAGCAAACATGCATCGAGTCATAGTCTCTGAATATACACCAATAGAATGTTCAAGCAAAGTTGCTTTTATATATATATATATATATATATATATATATATATATATATATATATATATATATATATATATATATATAGACATATAGATATTTTTGAGGGGGGCAAGTACTGCTGCACTCCCCATGTGGGGGACTTTACCCTATACTCCTTTACTTATGTATGATAATTTCATGGTTGGACAACATCAGAGAAAGAGAAAACACCTATTAAGGATGAAACATGGCTCACACATCTATGATTTACACTACAGCTAAAAGGTAAATTATGTAATTACCAGAACATTAGATTTATCTCTTCTGTCTGGACACTGGAAATAACTTGACTGGTTGTCTGGTGCAAATTTTACCAACAAACTCCCCACAAACTTGAGATCCTCCCCTGTCCCATAATCCCTGGTGATTAAGAGAAATTTCCATATCTAGTAAAAGACTTACCAGCCCACCTCCCGATACAAGGAGGAAAAAAGTCTAGATTTAAGACCTAGGAAGGAAGACTAGCATACAGCTTTACTACAGATCTCTTAGGCCTTGACAATTTGGAGTTGGAATTTGGATGGGTCATTCCAATGTCAAGACAGAGATCAGATAAATCTAACATTCTAAGTATATAACTTATGCATTTTTCTGGACCTGTCTGGACACCAGATACAATTGGAGAGAATTTCCAGCTGACATAGAGCAGCCTAAGCCAACAAGCCTTTGAGAATGGTAACTTCAAAAGACGCTAGAGCCCTCAAACTGTAATGCTTTGCAAAGGTATGTAAGGATGAACATGTTGCTGTAATATCTTCTAAAGGCAAGTTACATAAAGAGCTTATGGCCAAGGTTTTACCTCCAGATGAATAACAGTGAAGTATGCAATCAAATAACCATTTAGAGAGAGAGAGAGTCGTTTCGGAAATCGTTTGACCTCTCTTGGCTGATGAAAAGAATATGTTCAGTTTTTCATCCTTCCTAATGTGCTCTGAATTATGAAGATGAAAACAAAGTTGCCTAATATTCCCCTTTATTGAAACATTTCGGGAAGAAAAATAGCAAATTGACTGACTGACTGACTGACTTATGATGGTTTGCACAGCCACCTTTAGAATAAAGACTAGATTAGTTTGAAGTGAGACTCTGTCTAGATGAAAAACAATGTATGGATATTTTGATGATAAGGCATACAGTTCAGAGAGTCTTCTGGTAGATGTGATAGCTACCAAAAGGGCAGTTTTCTGCAACAGAAATGCAATAGGTATAGAATTTATTAGCTCAAAGAGTCCTTTGGTTAATCTGTCCAAAATGAAGTTCAAATCCCAAGGGGGAGCAAACCATACCAAGGGGGATCTGCAATGAAATACTCTCTTGAAAAAAGCTTTACCCATCTTAAGGGATGTCAGCAAGGAACTTGGAAACTCTACATGGAAAGATGAAATGGCTGATAAATATACCTTAATCAAATGGTAACTACGTCCCTTTTTAGAAGGTCTATCAGGAAGGTAAACATACTAGCTGGGAAGTTGAAATAGGCTGTATCTTGTGTCCCAAGGCCCAGAGCAAAAATGTTTTCCATTAACCTTTATAGAGTTTCCTGGGATGCAGTAATCAAAGCAACAACCTCTGCAGGAAATTATTGGTTCTTGGCCATCACTGGAAGGGAGAAATCATGCAGTTAAATGCACTGAGTGTCTGTCCAGTTGAGGTTGACCAGATGGGTGTAACAACAGAGAAGGGCTCTGCAGAAGAAGAAGGGGTCAAGACCACATCAAGAGGAAACAATTGGTGAAGCCAGAACAGGGCTATGAGAATGTCCTCTGCACTGCATGATTTGGCTTTCTGTAGGAACCTGGTTATGAGTGGAAACAGGGGAAGGCATCTAGGAGACCTGGGCCAATTGTGGGAGAATGCATGCCTTGGTAGCTTTCCTTGTTAAGTAACAATGCTCTTAAAATGTTGGTATTTGGTGTTAGACGATGAAACAAAGAGATCACAACAAGATCTTCCCCTTCTCAGAAGTATGCAGAAAGCTATCTTTCTGTTGAGAGACATTCATGCAGGAGCAATATTTGTCTGCTCAACCTGTCCTCAATCAAACTGGATGACTCCATTATGTGCACTGCTATGAGAAAGAAGTGCAATGTCACAGCCCATTCCCAAACCTTCATGGCTTCTCAGCAGAGGGGATAGGAGTCTGTTCCTCCTTGCTTCTTTATGTTTCATACCACTGCCATGTTATCTGTGAGTATGGACACTGTGCCAAGAGGGGAACAAGTCCTGAAATGCCTGCAGCACTGAGAGCACTGCTTATCTATCATCCTGGACTCACATTTCAGAGGATGAATAGGTTGGGAATTTTCTGGGATGTCCTTTCTTGTGGTAACAGCAACAACTATGGAGTCCATAGGTCCTTTACTCAAGTGGTGTCTATATTTTGGGGGGGTGCAGAAATCTATCTGGGTTACTTGGAATTGTTTCTGCTACATCCAGTTCTTTCTATGGTATACAGCATATCATGTCCATTAGCTTGTCTGGTAGAGGCACTATCCAGGCCACTGGGGGAAGAGGACTTGTAGACTGCCTGTAAGATGTACTCCTCCAGGAAGGAGGTCTCTGTGCCAGGATCCCCTCTGTCTCATCATTTCCTGGATGTTGCTAAAGTTGACATCTTCTGGAGATGATTTGGATGAAACCTTTCCTTTACTGAGATCTGTATCCATGGAAGAAGACACCATGCAGGAGTCAATGTGTTTCCTCTTACACCACCTCTTCCTGTGGGGACTTGGAGGGGGGTTAATTTTTCCAGGATAGGAAGCTAAGACTTTCTCTTTTCTGACCTTACAACCTTGGAAGTAGTTTTGTCCTTTTTTCTGAGGAGGTAAAGTGTCTACACCCACTACTTCCAAGGGAAGTAGGCCTTTCAAAGCCTGCTTGCTTCTCCTGTGAGACAGAGTACAGGAACTTAAATTCTTCCAGATGGAGCAATCACTACCCAGATTTCCCACCCCCAGACATACCACACAGAAACTGTAATGGTGCTGGAGGGTGATCTTAAGCTCACCCTTTTTGCTCTTCTCCATCACTGGCCCAGTCCAACCCTATATTCTTCCATATAAAAAGATAGACTAATCTAAGAAAAGCCAAATGATAGCACAATAATTGCTAACCTGACTGAGAGGAAAGAGGAATGAAGAGAGATAAAGGAAGAGTGATGAGGGTAGATAAGAACAAGTGAGAGAGAAGAGTGAAGATTCAAGAAAAGTGTTGCTGACAACAGCTCAGAAAGTGTCAAAATTAGTTTTACAATGATTTCCAAAAAAAGCAATAAAATAAGTCACTTGTCTGAACCTCTATGGGCTTGAGCAGGTTTGAGGCATCATTGGACTTTACTAGCAGCAATGACTCGGAGATCTGGAGATTTCCCTTTAGAGCAAAGAATTATGGGTCAGGTGAGGAGTTTGAGCTTGTGAGGAGTTTGTTGCCAGATAAAAACAGTAAATGAGTATCATATTAAATTGTCATCAGAAGTTATAATAGGGATGAATGTCCCACATAAAGTGCCAATAGCTCCGAAAGAACAGATGGAGCAATAGTTTAAAAGAATAGTTCTGCTAACAGCGATAGTAAAACAAACAGAGCCTGTAGAGTGGCTTAACAGTATAGTGACTGTTGTGATAGAAGACAAATTTAGAATTTATATAGGCCAACAAGATCTTTAAATTATAGTCTACCAAGTGGGTCAATAGTCTGATGACTGCTGTAAAGCAAGACAAATTCAGGATTTTTATAGGCACTCACGATCTTAGTAAAACATTACCCGTTGACAGAAAAAGAAATAGTTGGTACTATGCTGCAAAGGTTTTTTCCTGAGTACAGGAATTTTGCAAATTAACCTAGATGAAGTAAACTCTTAAGGTACATACCTTTGGTACACCTTCGGAGACATATAGATGACTGAGACTACTATTTAGCATTTCAGTGAACATTTTTATTATGGCCCTAAGCTGTTCTGGTGATTGGTTTGAGCAGATAAATCACCACAGGGCATCCAGCACCCTACCCTTTCTTACACATGTTCCTACACAAAAGCTATGAAAACTGCAATCACTGGCTTATGATTACCAAGTCCACGTCCCCAGTCCTGGGCGTTTCATAATCATGCAAGCCTCTGCATGCATGGTAGCAATTGGCAAACCATAACAACCACCAGAATTACCACCACTGGTTGCCAAGTCCTATCCTCCCCTACTCATCTCTTTGAGTAACTGAGTCAAACTTGCATTGTCTAGGTAGGTCATAGCCAGGACTTTATCCCTCTATGACTCAGAACTAAGTGTGCTGCAAATATTATTTTGGTATGAGTTGCTACCAACAAGAATATGACATCAGATTAATGAATCTACTAGACAGACAGAAATTACAAGTTTTGAAACTGAACAGAGCAAAGAACTACACTAGTGTAATTTTTGAAATATATGGGTCATCTTCTATCTACTGATGGCTACTGCCAGACTCAGTTCATGCAATTGTAAACATGTAGACACCAACAGGTAAAACCTTCATTCTTGGGGTGGCACAATACATGTCTAAGTTCACAATTCACTTGACAGTTATAAGCTACTATCCAGTTGTCTAAACACTATGATCTTTAACTGACACATAAACTAAGTATGAACAATCTGAGAAGGAAATTGTGGTGATAGTCTTTGACTGTCAGAAATTTCATAATTATGTGCATGTGAGGCTTATTGACCACAAACCCTTGTAAAGCATCTTCAGAAGGCCCCTAAAGAGACCACCACTTAAATGACGAAAGATGTTGCTATGGCTATAGAAATACGTTGAAGTACAGTATAAATTGGGAAGACTAATTCATGTAGCTGATACGTTTAGTAACACTTACCTAAAGGGGTGTGGGGAACGTGCACTGGAAAAAGATTTAGGAGTTCTACAGGTCATGCTAAACATTCAGGTGACACAAGTTACAAGAACTTAAGACACCAAAATGCAATTACCGAGAAAGTTCATAATGTCAGGGTAGCCAGACAATGCAAAGCATTTAAATTCTTTGATCAAACCATAGTATTCATTCAGAAAGGAGTCATCTTATATATAAGGTTTATTATTTGAAGGTGAGAGAATAATTATCCCATTTCAGCTATGGAGCTGGATTGTAGTGAAAATTCATGAATTTCACTTGTGAATGTCCAAGTGCAAAGACAGAGTTAGAGGTACCATATTTTAGACCAAAGTGACAGCACAAATAGAATGAATGATGGAAAACTGTATGCTTTGTAGCATGCCTAGAAATAAAAATCAGAAATGGGAACCAATAGTTTATGGAATTCTGACACTGCTTTGGATAAAAGTAGGAGATGACATGTTTTGGGATAATAATATTAACTTCTCAGTAGGTGTGGGTCATTATTCAAAATGCCCAGAAAATGTTTATCTCAAGGATATGACAGCTTCTTTATTAATGAATGTGCTAATGTCACTGTTCACATGATATGGGCAACTGGGCAAGTGATACCAGATAATGGTCCAGGATCTGCATGTGAAAAATTTATGTTTTTGTTACAGACTAAAATATTACATTGAGTTCCAAATACCTGTATTAAAAGGAGCAGGTGGTATGCCTGATTCATACTGTACACAAAACCATAATTAAAAATGTGATGCCTCAGATCAAATGGGGCTTTCATCTAGTGCTGTTAGATTACAGAAACATGCTATTACAAGCTATTGGACTACCTCCTTCATGACTTTTAGATGACAGTTGGCCATAAATCCTCTACTACCCTTCATGTTATTCTATCCAGACAGCAGAATGCACTTGTCAGAACTTTTCACTACAAGGCAATTAAAACAGAAGTAATACTATGATCAAATGGAAAACATATTTTCTTTGGTGAGGAGAAAGAGTCAGAGTGACACTAGATCAAAATTTGGGTCACTGATCATACACTAAAGGGACAGTAATTGCTCATCATCAATGTCTGACATCATATATAGTCCAGGGTGAAAATGTACACTTTACAGAAGAAACAGAAAGGATTTGCCAAACACTATGAATCAAAAATACTTGTCAGAGAGTCCATCAGATGGACAGATCCAACCAAGAATTGTCAGACATTGTGTCTGAGCTGCCAGAGGAATATTCTTTAATATACAAGAATTCTGGAAATACAGTTTCCACTACAACAGTTGACAGCAGAGCAGTCTTGGAAGCCATACTTCTACTCCAAATGCTGGTAATAAGAATGGTGTCCAACTCAGGAAAATTCCTACTGTACTAGATATGGCAGGTTTGTGAAAAAAACACTCAGATATAAAGGCTTTGCCTAATCGTAAAGGGCAGCTATGCCCTAAATACACCTCCTTTCTCCAGAGTGCATTTTCCTCCATTTAGAATAATCTGCATATTTCCACATATCAAACACACATGAATCTGTAGCATTTCTATCCTACTCAATTTCCTCAGTGCGTACCATTTTCAGGCTGAACAAAATATTATGATATTTTCTCTAGGAATTTGTTTGTTTTTTTTTTACATCATTATACCTATCATGTCCTCCCTGTGATCACCTGGGTTTCCTTCTGGTGCTCCAGTTTCCTCCCACATTCCAAAGATATGCAGTAGGTGGATTGAACACACTAAATTGGCCAAAGTTGTGAGTCTGCATGTGTTTGCGGTGTGAAAGAACTGCCGCAGCAGAGCTAGCCACCCAGTGGTGTAAACCTTGGCTCTAGATGATTGTGACTGTTGAAGTGATACCCAGACGCCATCTACAAAAATGAGAAAAATGGGTTGTGGATAGAGGAATAATACCTATAATATTTTCTTACTTGCTAGGGTCATTTACAGCTGCATCATTTCTTATTATGTGGTCATAAACCTATTAAGCCTTTTGTAGTCTGAAGGTGTAGAAACCTGATAAACCTGATCAGCTTCCTTAGTCAAATGAGCTCTGTAAAATGGGAAGCATGATTCACTGTTTGATAGAAGGAAAGTGAGATGAAGAAGGAAGCTGAAACTCAAAATGTTAGCTAATGGCATTTTTGTGAACATCTTTATACAGATTGTGTAACACATATTTAGCAGTCACTGCAAACTAGTCACTGACAGATTTATTAACAGTCACTGCAAACTAGTCACTGACAGATATACTGAGGATTCTCAGACTTAATATTATTTCCCATTTTGAGTGAATGAAATTGTGATCTGACAGCAGAGGTATAGGCAAATCAGTCTCATCAGATGTGATCTCACAGTGCATTATAAGGAAAAAGTAGCTTTCCAGAAAAAAAGGTTGCTATCAGTATGCTTGCCCCATGAGGGTTAGAAAACAATTAAAATTAAAAACAATTTCATAGGATCATAGAGGTTACTAGGCTAATGTCCATAGAGCCTTTTCCAGCCTAGCCATTCATGCCCTAATTTTCCCAATTATCAGTTCCCATGGGCTACAGCAGCTTTGATATATGCCTGTAAATTATGGCTGCTAAGGGCCATAGAAGACAAGCCAGGATTGAATTTGTGATTTCACATTCATTGGTCCAAAATCCATTTATTGTGATGTATGCATTTTTTTAGTTTCTGTCCAGAGTTGTCTTTTAATATTTGCAATGAAATAATTTTTCCTTTGGGGTTATATCATATTTCTTTCATGACTCATTAGTCTTGTAATAAAGTTGCTATTACCCACAAATTGATGTATATAGTGCATATATATGCATATAATTACAGATGGGGTGTATACATCTGTTCTTCTATAAAAGAGTGGTGGAATAAAATACGAATTGGATGCCTATGTGGGTCTGGGGGCTTGTAAGTAAAGTGTCAGTGGGACTGGATTTATGAGTCCATGCATTGTGTATGTACAGACCCGATGCCTTACTCAATGTCTTAACCAATAATGTTTCTCTTACAGAATGAGCAGAACATGATGGAAGCCAGAATATACCGTATACAAGTCATTGATTCCTTCCTCAAAATGTATAACTTTGCATATTTTCACATTACCTCTCAGATTCCATCTAGTTGGCCACCACAGTCTTGCTTTATGAGGTCCATCTAGAGGCTTGCCACAACTTAATTTCTTGTATTTGACAACCTTGCTGTTTTTCCACCAAGACAGGTAAATTGGAATTGGCTGTTCATTCCCATCTCCACAGCCAGCACCATGGATATGTGGCTTGCTAGTTAAACTTGGATTACTGGTGGCATAGGCAATGTGAATACCTGGACACCACTGATGCTGGCTAGACCCTTGTGATATGAGACAGATTAGGAAAAGCACAGATATGTAGAACATTTTAGAGAATTCTGAGTAGTTCAGCAGGAAGCATAGTTGCCTTGGATAGTAGGAATATCAGAAAGTTGATGGTTCAATTCCCATACCCAGTGCTTAGATTAATGACATTGTAGTGCAGCATGAGAGTTGCTTTAGTCTGTGAATGAGATATTCTTCCTGAGTCTGTGGTTCATTTATGGGATGTTAAGAAAATCTCTGGCATACATTTAAAACAGAGGAGAAGATTTTATTTAAAGTGAAGTGAGGATGTTTATTGGGGACTCATTGTATGTGTCATTGTACTTGAAATCCCAAGTATATGTCACACATTGTGTAACAGAATATCATGGTGAAAAGCACTGAAAAGTTTAAAAACAGACTAATTAAGAAAAATCCTCATGAAAGTAATTCTGAGTTGGTTTGTTTATAAAATCACAGAGCAATCATGGGATGATATCCTAGTTCTTCTGAAATCTTTCATACTGATTTAGTTATTTTGTTGTACAGATAATAAAAATAAATATTATTCATCAGTTCTAAATACTGGCATATCCTGACCTCTAAGAAAGTGATGGTGCATGTATTGCTGTGTAACACAGCACAACATACTGATCTAATGGGATATATTTGAATCACATTCAGGGTTAATTAACACAATGACATATTTCCCCTTAGCTATGCCACAAGAAGGAACAAGAGAATTCAGACAGTAGACATACCCACATTGGAAGGAAAGACAACCTAGTCCTGATGAATCAAGACAAGAGTGTAGAACCATCTATTATGCCAAAGGTCAAGGAAGTACCTTTAGTGTAATGAGAACAAATATTACGCCAAAGGTCAAGGAAGTACCTTTAGTGTAATGAAAACAAATGGGTGGCACGACCTTTACAAAATTTAGACTTTTGTTGTGATGCACTGCTAACATCTCTTCTGCATGCTGAACTTGTTACTTGAGCAGTGGAGTATAAAGCAGAGTGGTAATTACCATGAAACATGCTGATACACCCAGGAATTTGATAAAGTGAACTCTTAACTGTATTGCGGGTCATGTTTTTTTTTTTTCTGTCACCTGCCATTTGATCATATATTTTCTTCTGCTTCATGTAATGCCATAGGATTATAACAACTGCCTTAAAATAGCTAAACTGGTCTTAGCTAAACAGCTTTCAAAATGATTATACCAGAAGTGAACCACTTAGCATCTGCTCTTGCTACAGCACTGTGGCAGTACAGAGATGTTTACATAAATTATTTTTTCATCTTAATATAATGAAGTACCAGTACAGGGGCAGTTACACAAAATATTCTTGTGAGCTAAAGCTTACAGCATTTGAATGGTCTTATCATAACAGGTGAGTGTGAAATACATTACATCAGTGTGGCTTTATAAACCTTGGAGCATTTGAATGGTCTTATCATAACAGGTGAGTGTGAAATACATTACATCAGTGTGGCTTTATAAACCTTGGACAGCATTCAAAAAACTTTCTTTTTCAGGATTTACATTTACATCGCCCTTGATGGCTAATGCATAGCCAATGCCCAGGAAGCATTATCTTTGTGCGATAAAGTTCACTGCAGTACCTTATACATGGAGTTACTGACTCCAAGAGAAAATAATTTTTTTCCTGCTATAAATTTAAAAAACAAAACAAAATAATTTATGGATGAGGCATGATTGCTCAACATTTTAGAACTGCCCACATTCCAAAGCATTTCCCACATCCATTATAATGGCACGATGAATGGTAATATGCCCCTGGGCTGTGCTGAGTCTGCATTAGAAATACAGTCACAGAATCTCACCACATGAAACAATACAGATAATAAAATGATTCTCAAAAAAGCAAATTCAAGTTCAAATTCCTAACCAGCAACATTTTTGTTGTCTTTAGAGTAAAGATGAACTATTTCTGGTGTTAAAGTGCTTAAAACATTAAGAAAATAAATCTGGAACATGCAAATGTTCATAATTCTAAAACAGTTAACTTTTGTCAGGGATTTTTCTTTTAGTTTAAGCTTAAAGAGCTTTAAATTACTTAAAGCATTGCAAACAAATCAGTAAGATTTACTGGAACCTTATGTCTGACCTATCTTCTGTACAGTATTTCTTCTGTGCAGGGTACACTGAATATCATGCTATGTTAGTCACACACCATTAGTTTTAGTTCTGATATCAGCTGTTTCATGTGAAAATGAATTATAAAATCTGGAACTCAATTGCAGAATGAAGTGTCACAATTCATCATAGCTCTAGGGTCTTAATTTATAAGCATTTCAGCGTTGTACTTCTGTTTTATTTTAGTTTCATTTAGTAGGGGTCTGGTAGGCATTCTAAACTTAAGCACAAGTCTTCTTTTAAGGCATGACTATTTAGCACCCTATAGCATAACTACCATGAAAACAATATATAATTAGTCATTTTGTTTCCTGTCAGTAACTGATTAAAAGCATTTTAAACAGTGTAAAACATTATTCATGACATCAGATTTAATATCTTACTGTACATTGCATATGTTTACTTCATTTGATATTTGCACTGGAATGTGTTAGAGTTGTTAAGCTCACAAGCAGGAGCAGTGATATTGGTGCCCCATTTACTACTCGTTATATTGTTTCACAGGCATTTTTACAGTCTTTTTCGAACCTTGAGCACAGACTAGCCAGTTCAGAAATTATTCACAGTAAAATCCATTATTTATGCCAATGAGAATTATCAGTGTCCATTTTTGAGAATAATTGTTTAATTTAGGCAATTTAATAGTTTTTTAGCCCATAGTATCAGGCATTGGAGTAAAATAAAAGTAACGTTTGTTTAATGCAAACTGACTGCTGAAGTCCAGATAAGCCCTAATCTTCCTTGGATTTTGTTTTACTACATTCCTGCTCTATGCTGTTGATTTTTCACAGCAGTAAATAGAATTCATATTTAGATATATACAGCACCTCATTCAAATGCTCAATGCTGCAAAAATGGCTATCAAAATGAAAATTAAATGTGCAATTGTCAATATGCTTGTAATTAACATTTTTTTCTGTGAAATTTACTGTCAGGTTTTGCTTTTCAAGCCTCCATTAACTATATTTTGCCCAAAGCTTTTGTGGTGAATTATGGCTTGAATAACATTAACTCTTCTGTCAGTAGTCAAAGAACAAGTTGTTTTACATATCTCTTGCAATTTGTATTTTTCATGAATAAAACCAGAATGTATTGCTATGTCTCTTAGTATTATATTAATGACAGTGTTGAAATGTTTTGTTAGTTGCTAGATCATAATTAAATAATTTAGTTCATATGAAACGTAGAATTTTGATTAATTACTATCTGCAAAGGAAATCATCTTGCACTAGGGAATTTGTCAAACATCATGGGCACTGTAAAGCAATGTCACATTTGTTTTCTTGCTCCTTGCTACTAGTTTAAGGTATGCATGTACATTTAACACACAGACTTAGCTCTAATCGTTAGCAGTGATAATCGAGTACCTCTATCAGGCCAGTATTTCAGCAATGACAAGTTACTTTAATGACCAAGTCATGTTGAATGCAGTACAACACATTGAATTCCAGTTACTATGTAATTCTTCATTGAAAAAGATGGGCCTCCATTCTGCATTCCTGTGAGGCTCACATCAGAGAAATGCTGTTCTCTAATAAGAGCTAGCAAATCACTTTGATATGAACCTTGTGCTGAAAACGCACTTTGATATGGGCCTCATAGGAATACAGCTTGCATTCTGATTCTAGTCACTAAATAATCACATAAAGATGAGGACACATAAAGATGAGGAGTCCTGAAAAGAAAGATCAGGCTACGTAACATGAAATTAAAATTTTCTTTATTAACTAAAATGACTGTCCGTCCACCCAATACAGTTCTCCAACAAACACGTCTACGATGGCAACTGGTGGTACAGCAATGCCATTAGTGATATTAATGGTTCTTGATATACTTAAACAAAATCATCCTTTGAAATCTGGCATGAAATGCCAAGGAACTGGCAGAATTCAAATACAGACTTAAGGAATGCCATCCATATGCTTTCAGCTGTAATTGACGTAGGGCACTACTGATCCTCTGCCCTCCTTAATTCCTCGGCAGTTGTTAAGAGCATTAGACTATATTATAGATAAAGAGTGACAATAACAACTTTGGATTATTTATTTTACAAAGCTCAGCCTTGTAGCTTGAATAACCTTGAAGTGCTATCATTTATTTGTTTTGTAAAATGGTTACCCTGCTGAGGGTCACAATGGTAGCACTAAGCATGAGGCAAGACTGCCCTAATCCTCATATAATCTCAGGAAGGATTAGGGATATAATTCCTCCACTGTGTCCTCGGTTTGTCCCTGAATATCTTTCTAGTGGGCTACGTCTGGTACACTCTTGTATGAGGTGCCCAGAAGGCATCATCACAAGGTATTCAAACTACCTTAAGTGATTCCTGTCTTCACAAAGGAGAATGAGTTTACTTTAGGATCCTCTTGGATTGTTGAGTGCCTCATTCTGCAATAGAGCATGACTTCAGCTACCCCATGAAGGAATCTCATTTTTGCCACTTGTACCCATGATTTAATTCTTTCAGTAACCACCTAAACTTACAATTATAGGTAAAGATGAGGACATACATTGACCAGTAAACTGAAAACTCTGTTCACTGATTCACTTCTCACTTTATCACCAATGTCTTGTACAATGCCTTCAGCACTGCTACATTTGCAATCATCTGCTGGTCAATCTTCTGAACACTTCTACCTTTATTCTTGAACAAGAGCTCATGATGCTTAAACTCCTCTACTTGAGATATTTGTTCCCCCAACACCTACAGAGAGCATTTCATCTTTTCACTGGATGATGATTTTCATCCCAGCCTTGTCACAGTGAACAGCAAATAACTGCAATGCATGCTACAGACCACAGTTGCTTGAGGTAAAGAGGACAACCTCATCTGCAAAGAACAAAAATAGAACCCTGATATCCCCTCACTGGATGTCCTTTAAACTGTGGTTACTGCTTTATATCCTGTCCATTAAAATCACAGACAGGAGCAGAAACAGGAGACACCCATGTTGAGTCCTAAGCCTACCTCAAATGTGTCTGACGTAATGCAGGGAATATGGATGCATCTCTCATCTCCTCAATTCCAAGAAGTGACTGTCATGCAGCAGTCAAATGTATGGTCCTTACTGGAAAAAACATATTTATTCTTAAAGTAACTGGATGCTGTGAAATCCTGAGTTGCACCTTTAATTTTTTTTTTGCTACAGTTTTACCTTTCACAAGCCAGATGGCACCATTTCCCATATCCACAGCCCCATAGTAATATCAACATGATGACAGCATTAAAGCTGTAATCACAGTGGACAATACTAACCTCTATGTGAAGTTTGCAAGGGAACCACATGTTGAGGAAGACAAGCAAGTCAATAACAGAATGGGTCATTCATAAATAGAAGTAGATCTCAAAGTGACTGAAACACCCTTGTTGAATCTGGATCAGAATAAACAAGCAGCACAGGAAGAATATATGAGTCCGTGTGTACTTCTTATAAATAACACAACAAAGGCCCTCTAATAAAACTATTGGCCAAATCCCTTCTACATGCTGAACTCGTTTTATAGGTGTGATGCCAGGGATAATGTCAATGGAGATTAAGTTAAAATACAATCTTTCTTCTGCTTCTGTCTTGTTCATCTGCAATCAGAGTGTTTGTTTTCATGGCTAAGGAATGTGTGACTTTTATCATTTTGAGTATAAAGAACAGGGAATGTATTTTGAAGTGCGTTGGATCTCAGGACCTGTCTTCACTTGTGAATGTAACAAAAAAGATGAAAGGCTAGGAACTGTCATTTCTGGGATGTATTTGCTGTGATTTCTAGTGGACTTGGTAACTTGCATATCATTAAACTAAAGTGGACCTGGATATACTTGGATATGTACTAGCTAATTCTATTTTGGCAGTATTGATTTAATTAAACTTTTATAAGTACTTGCTCTTCTCTAGACCAGCAAATGAAAGATGATGTCATGCAATAAACTCTGGGGCTGGGGAAAACACTATATAAAGTGCTATACTATGCTATGCTAGATTAGGCTAAAAGCACATTCAGTGCTGTCTGGTTTTTGGAGGACTCTTCTGAGAGTACTAGTTATTAATATATCTAACTTATAGCAGTTAGGACAGTATTTCTGCAGCAAGAGATATCCAAGGAATTTAAGTATCTGGAGCTTAGTTTTTTTCTGTATGCATCTTGTCTATTTTACTGATTTTTACTTTGTCTATTTGTGTGACTGTGTCTGTCAACTACATATATTTTGATCTGCATTTGCACTTTCTTTATTACTTAAGTAGAGTTAATTAATTAACCTGTAAGATCTTGTGAATGGCGTCTATTATTTATTCTTATATGCACACAGTATTGTTTATCTGAGAAGAGAGTAAAGATTAATTACAGAGTCAGTTAATAAGCTGTGTGTCACACATCTCCTGTTAGACTGCTTAAGCCTACTACCAGTGAAAGATGTTAATGCACAGAATTTCATTTTGGGCTTAATTAATAAGAGCAACTGGTAACTGGGTGTCTCTGGCCCTAACCCTAAGTAGTGGTAATGCTACTATGCCAGGTAGAAAGCTGGGGGAAATTGGACATTCCTGCCAGCCTACTCCGAGAATTGTGTGTATGTGTGTAAAACTAACACATTGTGTGAAAGGCAATTAGCAGAGATAAGCACTTATCCTACATTCACCAAACCAGACATTTCTAGTCATCTAAGTTAGATGATGTCTTTTTTGGGGGAAGAGTTGCAATATGATGATTCAGTATTAATATGTGCAGCCCACTCTCTCCAAACTCTCAGAATTCCCCCAAATGTCTTTTATCTCTATAGAAACCTGGATAAAGAAACTCATGCCTGCTCCTTAACCCTAATACAAAATGAATGTTCTTCACCACAAAAGAATATAACAAGTAAATGTAATCTTTCCTAATTACATCAGCAAACAAGAATAATACAGAAATAGTAACACACAGTAATCTACTAGGAATTGTCACTGATGAAAATCTCACATTTGACTATCATATCTTACAAACCATAAAAGACCAATCAGAGACTGGGTTCCCTCTATAGAACCAACCAATACCTGACAGACACAGCACAGCAAACCTTAGCCTCAACCTTCTTACTCCCTTCCCTCTTTTATGTATCACCTATCCTAACTAACCTAAATACCATTGTTAAATCCAAACTTTTAAAATAAAATTGCTAAATTTGCTACTAATTCAACACACAGAATCCACCACAGTCAAACCTTAAAACAACTTAACTGGCTCAAAGTAAGCAACACCGTAAAACATTCACAGTTAGTATCTGCATATAAACTTATTTACTACCCAGATAAATGCCCCACACTAAAAAAAATATCTTAGTGCCTTACTTCCCTTCAAGTGACCACCGCTCTGCTGACAAGTTCTTATTAAAAACAACTTAGGCTAATAACTCAGCTGAAGACTTGCCCTACTCCTGCTACATCTCAAAAAATATGGAAACCATCCCAAAACACATCAAACTCACTGATAAACTTACTCACTTTAAAATCCTGCTCAAACTACATCTGAATAAATCCTGGTCGTGCTCACATACAGCACCAGGCTGACTCTCCAGTATTATAGCATTTCCTCCATCATTCTTCCCCATTTTAACCTGCTCTCTCTCTCCAGTCATGCACAACTCTTTCTCTCTCTCTTTTCTCACTTCTCCTAAATCTTTTTTAACTTCTTATTTCCTCTTCCACACTCTAAACTCTAGTTACACTCCCAAATGCCTGTATCTCCTTGCAGTGCTTACCTAGATAAACTTGTGTTACATTTTCCCTTCTAAAGTTTAAATCACTTTCTTTCCTGCAAGAATTTAGAGCTACCATAACTGTATACCCTTATACATATTAATGTAAATTATTTCCTGTATATGTCTGTTTTGTAACTGTTCCTTTTTTCTACAAAATTTAACTTTTTTTCTCTGAGAACTGTCTAAGTTCACTTGTTAATATAAATGCATTGTAATGGAGCTTTTCTCCCCTACTTTCTCAGCCAATAAAGTATAAATTGAAATAAATCTACATCTCTCTCTCTCTCTCTATATATATATATATATATATGTGTGTGTGTGTGTGTGTGTGTGTGTTTGTACTTTATACTGTAGACAGTCACAGTAAAAGGTTAGTAAAACATGATTATTCTGCTTCATATTTTTATATTTTGTGATATTTTGTCACTTCCCTTTTTTCAAACCTTACCCTCTTAAACTTATGTTCCTGAGTGGTTGCATCCTACAACCCTATTGGAAGTTGGAGGAGTTATGATTTTTGTTATGCAAATTGCATGTAATTAGCTGTCCAGATTTTTGTTCAGATATTTCTAATTTTCAAAGGCTTTTTTTCAGGTTGTTGGTGTCTGAAGGTTGAGTGATATGATGGCGGTGTCCCTGGGAACCTGTACTATTGTAGCACTTCCCACAACATATTCTGGGGTACACACTGTATGCCTTCACCAAGTCCAAAAGACACATATAGACAGTACAAGCAAACTTCCAAAATTTTATTTATTTATTTATTTATAGTTTGTTTGTCAAGATAGTCCATTGGGCCAATGGAGCCCATTTTCAATGGAGTCATGGGGAGAAAAGCTCCAGAAAATTACAAATTACAGATTTAACGTAAGAGTAAGTTATTAGAGAAATGTAATGTGCACAAATGAAGGAAAATTAAACAAACAGAAAAACACATTAGTAGAGTGCATATATTAGTACAATGCAATAAGAGTAATATTTGCAAACAAAGTTTTTAACAGTTTAATATATTAGCACAATGCAATAACAGAAACAGTCTAAATTTTTTAACAGTTATGCTAATTTGTGCAGTTAATTTCTAGGGTACTGAATTGCACCATTCTAGGATTTATGCTAATTACTAGAGTTTATTAGGGGTACAAAACAATGGGGAGCTATTGTGAATTATAGCTTATAGAGAGTAGCGATAGTGTAGGGAGATTATGTGGGGTGGGAGCAAGAGCATTCCCATAGTGAAGTTAGGTGTGTGTGAAGTAAGGTTTTGAATGAAGAGAGGCTGCTGCTTGTGTGGATGAGAGGTGGGAGGGAATTCCAATGGCGTGCTACAGAGAAGGACATTAGATGTTTGTCTGGTGGACGAGCAGGTTTATGCAGTTCAATTAGATTTTGGGAATTAGATCTCAAAAGTCTATTTGGTTGATGCATTTTAAAGGTGGTGGCAAGAGAGGGATAGAAAGAGGGGGTGAAAATAAGTTTGTGTGCTTGGACAAGTTGAATATAGATGAGGTAATTGGACAGCTCAAGCCAATTCAGTTGGTGTAGAGCAGTGCAGTGATGGGAAGTGGATCTATGGCCGGTTGCAAATTTTGTTATTTTATTATAGCAAGAGGAGAGTTTAGTCTTGAGGGAGGATTGCAGGTTAGCAAGGATAGTGGCATTGTATAGGAGGGATGGGATAAGGTAAGTGTTGGTGAAGGTGAGCCTAGTGGAGGGAGAGATGTAATGGTTGGGGCGGTAAAGCATGCCTATTTTTTGTGTTTTCTTTTGTTATTTACTTGTAGATGATTATCAAACTTTAGCTGGTCATCGATCAGGACTCCTAGTAGTTTAGCATTAGAGACTATTTCGAGAGGGGTATTATTTTGACTGGTGACTGAGAATGAGGTTTTATTTAGGGTGGTGGTTTTGGAAGCAGTAAATATCATGAGTTTAATTTTAGTAGCACTGAGTGCTAGATGGTTGTCCATCATCTATTGCTCAGTGGTGGAGAAGGCATCTTGTGTTAATTTAACTACGGTGGGTATAGAAGAGGCCGAGCAGATTATTGTTGAATCGTCGGCATATTGGACAAGGTTGGCATTTGGGATGGCTTGGTAGAAATCATTTATGAATATATTGAATAGAAGGGGGCTTAAAAGTGAACCCTGGGGGACACCTGTGGTAGTATTGAGAAAGGAGGGGTGGATTTTTTTCCATCTGACTACTTGTTTCCTGTCTGAGAGGTAACTGGTAAACCAGTTAATAGAGGAGTTGGATAGATTTAGTTTGGAGAGTTTAGTGAAAAGAAGGTTATGAGAGATGGTGCTGAATGCCTTAGAGAGGTCAAGGAGGAGAGTGGACACGATGTGGCCAGTGTCACTGGCCTTATTAACTGTTTCTAGGAAGGAAAGGAGAGCTGTGGTAGTGCTGTGGCTGGGTCTGAAACCATGTTGAGTAGGGGTTAGAAGTTGGATGTTTATGAGGTAAGGTAGAAGTTGTAGATGGATGCATTTTTCGAGAAGTTTAGAAATGGGGGATAAGATAGCGATAGGTCAAAAGTTTGTGATATTATTGTTATTACCACCTTTATGGAGTGGAATAATAAAGGCCTATTTCCAGAGCTGGGGAACTTGACATTCAGCAATAGATCAATTTATAAGAATGCAGATGGGAAGAGCTATGCCTTCTGTGGCAACTTTTAAGAACTATGAGGGTATATCATCAGGGGCATCAGAGCCGGGTTTCAATGTTAGTAGAAGTTTTTTTATGGTGGCTGTAGGAATAGGGTTGAAGGAGAACGGAGGAGGTTGGGAGCAGGAGATGCTAGGGGAGGGAGGGATAGGTGGAAATAAGGGTGAGGAAGCTGAATGGGAAGTGAAGGATGATATAAGTTTACTTATGGAATCGATAAAGAAACTGTTAAATTGGGTGGCTAAGTCCAAGTCAGAGGCATCTGGATCAGGGAAGGGGTTTTCTTTTTTGCCAGGGTTGAGAAGGGAGGAGATTCCATGCCAGCATTTTTTGGGGTTAGTATTATGGTTGGTTTGGAGTGTAGAGAAGTAGGCTTTGCGGTCTGAGATAATAATTTTTTTACTTTGTTAAGAAGTGTTTTAAATTCATTAAGGGTGGTGTTAGTTTTATTTTTGGAGTAGCATTTCCAGGCTTTATCCCGGAATTGCATGGCTGGTAAGGTATCTTTGGGTAGCCAAGGTACAGGATTGCGTCTTATGTGTTTTGTTTTCAGAGGGGCAAAGGAGTCAAGCAAGTTGAGTTAAAGTAACAGCATTTTCTAAGGGAAGGGTTTTTAGAGTGTTCCAGTTCATTTTTTTTAGTGCATTTGAGAATGTGCTAGGATTAAAGTTTTTTAGACAGCGAGTGAAGGTGTAGGTATGAGTTAGTTGTATGGAGGAGGGAAGACAGTGGGCAAAAATGGGGAAGTCATTGCCTAATGGGTCGGGCAGAGTGCCACTATCAGAGATGTAATGTGGATGAGAAACTAGAATCCAGTTCAGGCCACGGTGCTTCCAGTAAGGAAGTTCTTGGAAGGCATAGTTGTTGAGTTAATAAGCTGAGTGAGTTTGTAGGAGATTGAATTGTTGCCCAGTTAATATTGACATCACCAAGGGTTATAGTTTCATTAGTGATGTTAAAGAACCAGGAGGGAATATCTTCAAGGGTTGAGATATTGTCTCCAGGAGGGATTATAAAGGGAGACTGCATATAAATTTAGGTTTGTTTATATGAAGTAGGGCTGGAATTAGTTCTGCCCTGCCAAATTTGGGAATAGGTTTGGTATAGGGGGTAACTAAGTAGGATGATGAGTAGAGGAGAGGGACTCCTCCTCCTTTTTTATGTGTTCTATCTTTCCTAATTATGGAGTATTTGGGTGGTGGTAGTTCAGAGTCTTTTATATGGGGTCAAGTCAGGTTTCTGAGATGGCCAGACTATTGGGTTGGTGATGGAGAAGCCAGGCATGGAGGTTAGGAATTTTGTTGCATATGCTCTGGGCATTTAGAGCTGAGAAATGGAGGGGTTTACCAGTTGTGGGAGAAGGATGGGATTGGGAGGTTGAGATGTGTGGGGGAGAAGGGCCAGGGTTTGGGTGAATGTCGCCGGAGAGAAGCATAGAGATGAGATGGCAGAAGAGGTATTTGAGTAGCTTGGTATGTAATCCATGCGGTGTAAGCTTTAAGGGGATGTGGCTAATATAGATGTGAGTAGAGTTTTTGGGGTTAGGTAAGAGTTTGTAGGTGAAGAACATACTATCATTGAAGGGGTAGAGACTGGGTGATATGCAGGTTGAGGAATATGTGTGCATCATGGAGATTGGGTTACTTGTATGAAATGGGGGTGAGTGATTTGCACAGAGAGGTTGGATGAGATAGGTTAGGTAAGATATGGTAATAAGTAGCAGTATTTGAGTTAGAAGTGAAAGAGGTTTGGTAGACATGATGACTATTCGGGATATAATGGGGGGTGTGTTTGGGATTAAGTAAATATTAGTAAAATTTTAAGTATGGGTTTGGGTACCTAAGAAGGTGATATGGATAGTTTGTGTTAATGTGGCATGAAGTTTTGGTGTAGGAGGGGGTGGATTATATATTCGATGTTAGAAGTTATGTATGAGATGTTTGGGGTGTTTACTGGGTATTTTTCTATTGGGTAGTTGCTATTGTGTGTGAGTGCAAATGTATTGTAGATAGGTAGTAATTTGTAATGGGAGGGGGGTTGTTATAATTACATAAGCAGATTTGGTGGTTTGAACTCTGGTAGGTGTGGCTAGGTTGAGGGGTGATGGAGCGGGATGAGCCAAGATCCAACCAAAGACAAGCTTGTGTTTAAGAAACAATCAGAATTGACCAAGGACTGCTCTGAAGCTGTAAGTCATTTCTTAACCATTTTTCAGGTGGAAGAACAGGATAACCGTGTATCAGTAAGCTACTGTGGTCTCAGTTTAAATTAATAAACACACAGTATTTGATCAGTTATGGATACTATTTGCTAACAGAAGGGAATAAAAGAGAAATGGAAGATGAGTGAGTGGGGGGGTGGCTGCTTACAAACCAAAGCAGAGTGCTCTCCAAGGGATAATGAATATTAGCTCAAATAGGTAGACACATACATAAAGTTAACTTTAGCTGGTCCAAAATGGTCCGATACCTGTAGAAGGATGAAGATCTGATCCACTTGTCCATGGCCATGACATAATTTGCATTGTTCTTCCTGAATCAAAGGCTGAGCTACTGCATAAAATTTCCTTTCTATCAGATACTAAGGTGTGTAATACTTCTATAACTGGAAAACATTCTCCCATCCACTTTTTGAAAATGGGAAACACTACCTCAGTTTTCCATTATATAGGTGCCCTCGCAAACTTCCAGATTTTAAAGCCATGTTAATCCCTACACCCCAGCAATGTCATGTCACGACATGGTGCCATTCAGAGACAAAACATGCCACATCTGAGTCCATGTACCCCTCCCAAGATTAGAGGAGATGAATGCCTCCATGTAGACTCATACGTTGACATTAGATGACAGAGTACAGTCCATAAACCCCCTCACCGGGACACAGAACCATACCATCCTCATGTCTGATCATGCTTTGCTATAATAGACCCTTCACAGATGACATATCCCTCCCAGGAACAGAGGGCATTACTGTGAATATAATTGGCCATTTGTATGCCCTTGTAATAACACAACATACCATAATGCATTCAATATACTGCTCCTTGGAAGGAGGGGATACAACTGTTCATATGTGAGTCTATGCAGTGAAGTAACATGCTATACCTCTATCCCCACCCATAGGAACCCCCCATGCGGTGTCCATGCAGTGAAATATCATACCATAGCTCAACCCTCACCAACAGGAGTATGAGAATAAATCTCTGCAACTGTGTTCTAATGGCTGTGTTTAGAACAGCTGGGAAGGTAAGGAAGACACAGCCATCCCACAAACAATCTTATCTCACTCCTTGCTCATGGTGTTGGAGTTTTCTGGGTGTCATTTTTGTTGTTGACATTTTGCCACTAATAAACCTGTAGTATTATTCAAATTCTGCAGGATGCATATCTGCCAGTTTCAGAATAATGATATAAATCCATGTATGTATGCATTACCTTACAACCTCATCATTGTCGCCTGATGGCACTAAACATGATGCACAAGTGCATGCCCTCTCAACAATGTACTGCCTATACAGACAATCTATTATACCTGTACTGAATTTTTCATTTGTTCAAGGTGTTAAATCCTAAATCACTGCAACAGATACTCAATGATGCTAGGCAAAACAGACTTCAGACTGTATTAGTCATTAGCGAGTTTGCCTATTTAATGAACAGTAAAGGCATTGTGCATGTGTAATGGTACTCATGAAACATCTGTGCCCATCTAATAAGGAATACAAGACTCATGCACACTGCACTGTCTACAACATGTATAAATAAATGCACTGTGTAACATGATCATAGTGCGGTGCTTCATTTTGTAGCAATATATATGCAATGCATTTGGTTGTAACCCAGCTCTCCCAGGACTGCCCCCCCCCCCAATGTATTCACAGCTTCATTGGTTTGCAGCATGTGTTAGGGATAGCTCTGAATATTTTAGGTGAGGTTAGCACATATTGCAAAGATGTGTTATAGAGATGGCCCCTGTAAACAAGAAAAAAACATTAAGTTGGCATATGTCGTGTTGCCAGAAATACATATGCCCATTACCAATACACGTTATCACCTTCACAATGCAGAAACACACATTGTTGTGTACATGCACAGACCTGAGTCCTTGTCAGGTGGTTATTGTGTCATCACAACTCACCCATACCTAATTTCACTGAACAAAACTATCTGGGGCTACTTCTTGATCCAACACTAAATCTAATGAAGCATATAGATGAAGTCTCTCCAGAGGTTTTATCCCAGCTAAAGTTATATTACAGAATCTCACACCTACTAATACCTGGTACATGCTCTGCCACTGCTAAATATAGTCTTTTTTTAAGCAAGAATCATCTTTATTAAATTATTATGCATGACATAGGCAAGCATTCATTTATATAAATGAAAACAAGGAACACCACCACAAGCACGAAAGGTCCAAGGCACCAAACGGACACACAAAAAATAATGGCACTGGTAAAAAATGCTGTTCAAAGTATTCAAAATGTTTTAATGCAGCAGAAATCCTTAAGCGCTTTCGTCCTGACATTCAGAACTTCATCAGAACATTCATACTTGTTTAAAAACCTAAGACTTTTATAAGTTATTCTATATTCCCCATAAGTTTTCTAAAATATTCCACTATTAGCATTCAATTAAATCAATCCTCAAAGTAAAAAAAATATTTCATCTAAAATGTATTTATCCAAACTCTTTAATTTTAATAAACAGGCTATGGAACGGATGCTAAAACAATGCATATATGAACATCTATACGAAATAAAACATGGGAAAAGTGCTAATGCTTTGGCTAAGCATGTCAGTAACAATAGAGAGCATTTTTTCAAATTCTCTGTACTGGAACAGGTTACAGTGAATGTTAGGGGTGGGTCCCAAGCATTACATCTGGAGACAAGGGAACTATATTGGCAGTTACATCTTAATGCCTCTAATTACCCTTGTTTAAATGGACAATGTTCCATAGCCTGTTTATTAAAATTAAAGAGTTTGGATAGATAAATTTTAAATGAAATATTTTTTTTACTTTGGGAATTGATTTAATTGAAATGTTAATAAGAGAATCTCACACAAGTGCCAGGCGTTCCAGTAGGAAACACAAAGAAACAAAAAACTGGAACCTCGAAGTAATAAAAACAGTGATGATTTAATCAAGGCAGTCAGCGAAGAGATAACAAAAAGATTAACCCTCCACACAATAAAATAATGCATTTTCATTCGAGCACCTCCCAGACTTCTTCAGATAAAAAACAGATGTAATTACAACCCGTATATATAGGACTAATACATCAATTAACCAATTAAAATGTAATAGGAGAATATTTTAGAAAACGAATGGGGAATATAGAATAACATAAAAGTCTTTAGATTTTTAAACAAGTATAAAATGTGATATGTCTTTAATACCTGAATGTAATGGGGATCACATGATACTGTTGGCGGGGTATTTTAAAGATGGTTAAGGAGTGTTTGTTTATACTTCTGATGAAGTTCTGAATGTCAGGATGAAAGCGTTTAAGGATTTTTGCTACATTAAATCATTTTAAATACTTTGAACTGCATTTTTTTTGCCAGTGTCGTTATTTTTTCGTGTCTGTTTGGTGCCTTGGACCTTTCATGCTTTTGGTGGTGTTCCTGGTTTTGTGCCTTATGGCTCTCCTGTGGATAAATTAAAACAAACCATAATGACATAATTTTAGTTGCAAACATTATACATTACAAACCATGCTGACATAATTATAGTTGCCAACATTATACATCACTTATAATCTATCCAGTCATTGTCAGTCAAACATTACATAGCTCATTCAAATCTTGTCTTCTTTTAAACCTCATTCCTCCTCTGCATGTATTGTTCACACAATTCCCATTTTTTTCATATGTAATTTGCTCCTACCCTTTTCTAAATACCCCAGTTCTAGTTGTTTTATCTCTGTTGCTATATTCACTACTTCTAGTAAAGTTGGTTTAGACTTTGATTTCAGTTGTCTAGTAATTGCTTTTCTGGCACCTTAATTAGACTCAGCAAGCCTTACTATGTCTAGGCAATTCCAATTTTGTGTCATAGCTCAAAAAAATAATTTCCTTAGTTAGACCAGTTTGCTCATCCAGTGTCTCTGAAAGAGCAGCCTGCAGGGAATCTTTGATGTCTGCCAACTCGTTACAGTCCCAGAAAATATTTTCCCAGTTAACTCTTTCTTCCCCATCACACCTCCGACATTTGCTGTCTACCTGAGGAAAAATAATTTGTACTGTACTTGGGGGTAAAAATACCTATGTAAACACTACCAAGCAAAGATCATAAATCTTCTGAACTTTGCTGCATATTTGGGAGACATACATATATCCACACATTAAAACCAGAAAGGTGGCAAAATGGTGCTAAAACCAATACTAAAACCAAAAAAAGCACCAATAGGACAAATGGAAACCACTTTTAATTTATTAACAAGTGTCAAAGTTAAATTATATTTCCCAGCTTTTTCTTTTAATGCTGGTGCAATAGATATAAAATCATTCAAAGCAGGGTATAAGTTAGCTTAATTTAACTTTGACACTTTTATATTTTTACAATGTATTTTTCTTATTAACATACTTACAGGTTTTAAAATGTTTAATACATATGCCTTTAATTTTGAGTTGTACTGGTACCTAAATTATTAATTTATTTAAGACAATGGATAGTGATTGGTGTGTTTTTAACCTATTAGTAATGTTTTAGTGTATTTAAAAGTTTGGCTCCTTGTACTCTTTGTTCTGATGAAGTCAATTTTTATTTGATGAAAGCGCTTGTTAATAAATTACCGTGATTTCCATTTGTCCTATTGTTTTTTTTTTATATATTCACACATTGTTCCATTGTGAATTGTTTATCCAGTCTCTCTTCCTAATCCTTTTTCTGATTGATTCTTATAGTTATCGTGTAATATTTTGTATGGTCTATTAATTATTCCTTTTTTAACAGAAGTTTCTGTTATAGATTCTACTAAAAACTCTCTTCTTAGGATCCCCTTATTTCTTTTTATTTGACTATACTCTGATATCAATCCTTGATAGGGGAGACAATCTCTATCCTGCAGTCCAAATAATTTCTTGGCTTCTTCCCATGCTATCATCTTTCTCTCTAATTATTTGCTCCCACTACCTTGGTTCTTTTACAATGTTTCTCCAAGAAATCCCAGCCCCCTTTTTGCCTATTGTTTGTATGCCTAGTGGCAGTCATCCCTATCAGCAGAATCTCCTTTCTCAATTCCTGTGTTGGCTTAGTTCTTAGAATACATTCTGTTGTTTTATGAACATACAATTCTGTATGATTATTGTTATTCTCTTTAAATGTCTGCATCCAAAATACCAGTCTCTCCTTAACTGACTCCTCCCCTTTCCTCATCATCCTTTTCCACTTTGAATTATAAGTTTATGCTTGTGCTATGTATAGGAGCCTGAACTGTGTAGCTCTGAAATACCCCTTCAGATAGGGCAATCCCAAACCACCTTGCTCAATTGGAAGAATCAGCTTATCCCACTTGACTCTTGCTGTCTTCCCTACGCAGATAAAATTCAGCTCTTTATTAATTGCTATCCACAACTTCTCCTCTGGTTGATAAAAATATGCCTGACCTGTGTATAAAACTTATGGGACTGAAAACATTTTGTTTGTATCTTGCTATCCATATCCATATAACAGAGATTCCAATTTCTCAGTTTTTTATCTTTTGTTTAATCTCTTCCTACATATCCTTATCTGCCACACCAGAATCCTTTTTAATCCATACTCCTAAGTGCTTCATTTTATCATGCCCCTATAAATATGAATATTTATTCATGTGTGGGTACATAATTTACAGATATTGACTTTATTTTAGCTTTATTAATTTTATATCCTGAAAAGATGTGAAACTGCCTCAAAATGTTCTACACCACTGAAATGTCCTTTTCTGAGTTTATCAGGTATAAAATAATTTCTGCAAATAGAGCCAACTTTTCTTGACTGCCATACCTATTATATCCTTGAATTTCTGAGTCCCTTGTTTTCTTTGCCAATGGTTCTAAATATAATGCAAATAATAAAGGGGAAATTGGACAGTCCTGCCTAGTTCCTCTCTTCAAACAGAAATTATTAGAAAGGAACTCACCCACTTTAATTTTTGCCTCTGATCCCTCATATATCCTCCTAATCAACCTTTTAATTTTATAAGGGAATGCAAATGCTTCCATTGCTCTTCTCATAAACTTCAAGCTTACTCTGTCAAATGTTTTCCCTGCATCAAGACCCACCCACTGGCAGTGATGGTTTCTTACATTCAGCTTCCCTCTGATCATCAGTGTTCTGTTAATGTTGTCAAGACCTCATTGATCCATGTCTATCAATTTTTGCATCACCTATGCCATTCGTTTAGGCTTTATCGACATAAACACTTCATAATCATGGTTTGGGATTGGAATGGGCCCATATGAAGCTTGCCCTGGGAAAAATTCCCATTTCGGATATTTCATTTTCATTATTTTCATCTCACAAAAATGAAATTGGATGATACGGCCTTTCGTATATTAGAAGTAGATCTGCAAAATATTATATTGATAAAGTAGCAAAAAATATTAAAAGAATTCAACTAACACAGGGAACAGAGAAAGAGTTTACAAATAGAGATGACTACAAGTAGGGATACAGAAAGTATGTATGAGGGAGTTGGAATTTATTGAAGAAAATTAGCAAAAGAACCAAGGTTTTGTGGATGGATGGATAGATAGGCAGAGTAGGAAGAGGCTATGCAGAAATCTGTACTGCAGGTTAGATGCTTCCTTCTGTACTGGGGATTGATAACATAGTATAGGTGGTTGTTAAATGAAAGATAAGCTCTGGTAGTATTTTTAGTTGAGTCTAGAACAGAAATTGCTTTTAAAAATGGCATAATTAGTAGGACATATAATATGCTGCATGATAGTTATAATAATTAAACAGAGGAGATTAGAAAATATTGAGAAAAGATAATGGAAAGGCAATATAAAAAGGAGCAGTGTAAGGACATGTGTTTAGTTTCCAAGTATGCAATATCATCCAAAAGGTTATTCTTTGTGGCCTTAAATACTTAACTCATTTAAGACAAAGCGTTATAAGTAGAGATGAAGCTATTTATGTGGGTTATGATAATGAAGCTGATAAGGTAATACAGAGCCATAGCTGGCAGATCTGTCATTCTGTGCAGTTTCCAGGAAAAAAAACAATCTTCTCAAAGATGAAAACCAAAATTAAACTGTAAAAAAACACTATCTTCAAAGGCAGTAGGTTGCTACAATTTGCCACACAGAGAGCACTTCAAACGTAATTACAAATGCAGTTTTGGCATTAACTTCTGAATCTGAGAGTGTCTCCTAGCATCAGAAATGAATTCATGTTCTGCAATCTCACACCATCAGCACCTATTTATCATACCCCATAACAGTTTCTGTCCAGGGCAGCTGCCCCTTTGCTCTGCCCTAGTTATGGCTCTGAATCTGTAACATGAATTTCGATGTGATAGACTAGAACTGAGACATGCAAAATCTAAGCAGTCCAGAAGCAAAGATAGAACAGCTAAAACTGGAGCTATATCATGCCCTTCTACCATATGTCAGCCTTTCCATTAAATGAGACAGAATTTTCTTGGGGTTTTGTGGTTTCTATTAAGAGCAGTAATGAGTTTTCTAGAAAAATAGACCATGTTAGTTAGCAGAATGTAACCAACAAAACTTAGTTTGAGAAACAAATTTACATGATTCTGCTCTCTTGGTGAGATAGCAGGCTCTCTTGTTTTAATTTCTCCAAGTCTGTTGGGTTTCCAATACCATGACGGGAATGGACCCAGTTACTGTCAGAATTTGATTAAACTTCATAAAATTAGTACTGTTTCAATCTTTGATGTTAGAAGTGGTCTTTGCAGTGCCCACAATGTGGCTAGAATAGACTCCTTCTGTAATTCATATGGAGGTACATGAATCAGTAACATATCTAATTATGACTGTAAATGTTTTTTTATAAGATCCATTGTACCTACTACTATTGGAACTGTCTGGGTATCTTTCTTCCACATTGCCCTTGCTTCTGCCTGTAAATCCTGGTATTTTATGACTTTTTGTCTCTCTGTATGTAAGACACTGTAGTGACTGAGTGTAGCAATTTCAGTGATCAATGTTAATTTTGTCTTCTTTTCCTCGACTATTATATTTGTTTTTGTCTACATTTGTTTTTTGAACTATTGGTAATGGGTGAGCCCATGTGATATAAAGTTCACCATTTTCTATAATGCTTTATGGCTCATTTCCAATGCTTCTCAGTTATTTCAACATTGTAATGTTTGCACAATCTCCAGTGCAAAAGCCTTGCCACATTATTATGCCTTTCATTATACAATCCTTCTGCCATTAGTGTATCACACCCAGCAACAAGATGTGTGACTGTTTCTGTTTTACAAAACCTGCATTTGTCTGTTTCTCCCACATGTTCAATGGACTGTGTGAGCCAACACGTATGTAGTCCACTATCCTGGGCCACCAATATTAACATTTTGTCTTTTGGTTTAAAGTCATTTCTCTTTAACCATTCTTGTGTTTGGTCCTGATCAACACACGAGGTTGTTCCAAGAGTTTTCTGCACTTGCAACTATATTTGTGCATTTTCCACATTTTTTAGCTTCTCATCTGTTTCTTCACCTTATATTCTTTTTTGTTTGTTGGCACATTGAGTTGCTGCCTGATTTTTGTCTACTTCTGGTTTGATTTCCATTTCCACTTGACATTGATATGCTTCTACTAAACTAAGTAGGGAAATCATGTTATACTTATTCTCCTCATGTTTTAAAACTTTCACTATATTTGGATCTTGTGAGGTCAACAAATATGTATGCAGTCCTACAATAGCAGATCAATACTTGTAATCAATTTTGAGGAGGCTCAAATCTCCTTCAGAATGGGGAATATATAATCTTGGAATATACACTGATTTTTATAAATCATTTGATAAGAATGAAGCATTTTTCTTGTTTACCTGTCCAACTGATCCAATACCTTTTGGGGCCAGTCAGTCACTCCAAAACTGTAAGCTAGGACAGGAAGAACAAATTGTTTATAGCCTGGACCTAGATGTCAGAGCTGTTTTTAATATTAATTGCAGTCTTCTAAAATATTTCTGTTTTATTTGCATTTGTTCATGTTTTATTATTCATCAGTTCCCAAATATTTATACACTGCCTTTTGCTCAAATTCGTTTATATCACATTCCTGTCTCAGACTGATATTTTCTTGGTGCTGCAGCTTTCCTGCTTTAAAGGTTGCTTTTGCACACTTATCAAGGCCAAATGACATAGGTTCTTATGTGAATACTAGGCTAACTGCCCTGAAGGGACATTTTAAGCCTATCCAATAATCCACGGTGAGAATCAAACCCTGTTCTTTGTGCCTATGAGGCAAGGACTTTAACCATTATGCCAAACCTCAAAACTTATACCACATGTAAAATTTTGACCACTTGTAGTTGTGATTTCAGTTCCTTATCTGATGAACTATATAGTTTTAAATCATCCACAAAAAGAAGATGAGAAGTCTTTACACTTTGTTGTTTTCTGAGAGCCAAACTGTAGCCATGACCTAATCTGTTAAGTAGACGGCTTAATGAGTTATGGGCGAGACAAAAGAACAGTGGTGACAAAGGGTCACCCTAAAATATCCCCTTTGAATTTTTATCCCTGGAATTATAATTTGCCCTTTATCATGGTTTAACTGCAAAGTGGTTTTCCACTGTTTCATGGTTGCTGTAATGTAATCAATCAGTGTAGGGTGCATCTTATACATTTGTAAGCACTCTTTTATCTATGAATGTGAGATACTGTCAGATGCTTTTTTTTGTAGTCTGTCCATGCCATACTTATACTCTTCCCCTTTTTATAGTTCTCCATTATGACTTTATTTAACAACAAATGATCCTTTGTTCCATATGACTTGCTTTTGCTACCCTTTAGTTTTATTGCCACAATTGAGTTTTCCTCTAAACTACATCACTGGAAGGCAAGTTATTGATCTATAGTTTTTGGGATAGCTTGCAGGTTCACTTTTAAGGAAAAGTATTGTTTTTCCTGTTGTTAACCAGGTTGGCATCTGTCCATGGTGTGCATATAAATAGTTATTACTCATGGGTAAATCTTCATGTAAAGATGTTAATACTTTTAGCCAGAAGTTAGATAGTGCATCTGGGCCTGGGGTTTTCTAATTAGGAGTTTTTCTTAATTTTGTTTCAGTTTCTCTGGCTGTTACTTCATCCCATTTTATATCATACAGGTTCTTTGTATGAGGCAATGCCCATGGAGGCTTAGATGCAATTTACAATCTTTAAACCTGATAAATCAAACTCATTCAAGCCCCATATTGCATACAATCAGAACTAAGCTTCATTGCATTAAGCACAGCTTTTCTGGTCTAGCTGCTATTCTAAGGGAATCCTTACTTCTCAACCACAAGGGATTTACATTCTATTCCAAATTTGTATCTTAGCTCAAAGCTAATGTACTCAACTGCTGGCCACACTATATAATATCCCAGTTCCCACAACATTTCTATTTAAGCCACATTACCTGCTCTATATCATACAGTTCATAATTTAACACCGTACCTTCTCCTCACTCCTGCTTCTTCTTCCTCCACCCTCATCTTATTTTTTTACATACTTTACCATTGTCTGTTCTAGAGTTATACTCCATTTATCAAATCCTTTCTGCACAGTTTTACTGTTAGTCCTTTCCCTAACTGATACCAATGTATATTGTTTATATTTGCACTGTTTATAACCTATGTTCACAGTTGTTTGTATTTATGCATATTGGTCCAAATGGATCAGTGCTCGACCCCAATAAACAAATTAAATACATAAATACAATAAAAGTGAATTAAGGGCATCTTCTGCCAGTCTGGAACTACACATATAAGTTGTGTCACTGCTCTGAATACTTCTTGAATGAATTTAGTTGGGGTGTATAAAATAGGTCCTGATCCCATGGTAAGGAAAAATTATTTGATGTTTTTTGTGTTCTAATGCAAATCCTGGAACATAACTTGAAAAGCTTGGCACTGCATGGAGAAGCAAGCCACTGCAGAATCTACAGACTTGAACACTGCAGAGACCAGTTTCCATTCATAGGTCACTGATGTTTCCCTATTTCGTTATGTGTGCCATAAACAGAAGACACTAGGGAAGTGGACTTGTTGAACAGTCAGGTTCTTCTGTGTGGTCTGTATTCAGAAACTTCACATCAGAGGACATAACTGTAAACATTATAGCCCTCATTGCCTGTTCAAAGACCAAGTGACAACAGGTTGGTTTTCTGTATTATGATTTGTTCATCCTTTTGCAAGGAGGTCATAGAAGCTTTGACCTGAAGAACACTGCCCACATCTTCATGACAGTGATGTGTTGTTTGAGTAGTGCAGATCCTAGTCAACCTGAACTGAGAAGTTGTGAAAGTGGCAATGTAGACTGGATATGTTTCTCTTAAAAGAGAACTGGTTCATCACATTAAATTTGGGAAAATATCCTTTATCAGAAAATGTTAGGGTCCAGCAAGATTTGATCCCACATGGATCTGAAGGGTGCACTGTAAACTTATCATCAGAAATCTGACGTAGAGAACCATGATTACACAAAAGGCAATGAACCATAAGATCCTGTGATATTCTCTTAGTTCCTTTTGTATGAAATTCAAAAACACTACCACTTAGATTGGTATCCTGGGGGATTTTTTATCACCTACCTTAATTTAACAGACTTACAGTCTCAGATGATCTAGAGCTTATGGAATACAGGAATTCCAGTTCTATAGCAATTTGTTCCTATATTTCACTTACTCCTTTCAGAGCCCGGTACCAAGAATCTAAGTTAGGATCCAAACTCTTCTCCCTGCAGTAGTGAATGCCTTGGTCTCACATGTGTGTCTGGTTCCTGGTTTGAAATGAACTCTTGATTGATGTGGATATTAACAGTCTCAGGAGAAAAGTAGGAAGGCTGAAGTGTAAATGGTGGCAGATGGCATCATGGACATTAAGCTTAGGCTTGAAGAGCATTACATACTTTCTAATAAGTTGAGATATCTCAAAAAAGACATTGCCCCAGTCAAAAGTGATCTTTCTTGCAATGAAATGGTTGTTCATAGCAGTCCTCCCAGTTTTGAAGAAGTCTGCTCTTAAGTCAGAAGCTCTTGCTGACTTCTACTTCACCTCTAACCTTCCATTTATTGGTAATTCCTTACAGAAAATGGTGTGTGTCAGTTCACAACCCATTACACAATGGTTTTCAAATAAGATGTAGCACTTAGCCTGTCCATAGCAGGGCACTCTTCTCCCTTCCTCTGGTTTCCAGAGTCCAACATAGCTCCATATCGCAGTCCTTGCTGTTTTTCATTTATATGCCCCTTTAACTGGGGCTTGCTGCTAAGAGCTAGACCACTCAGAAAACAGCGGCCTGTCTATAACTAGTACTCTTTAGTTCCAGCTTATTACACCAGCTCTGTGGAGTATGCACTGGAGTCTGATATTATCATGAATTACTCCTAGGCCCCAGTTCTAAAATACTTGATCTTGATGTAAGTGACTTATTATGATGTAAGTCTGCCCTGATTCCAGAAGTCTTACTCTTGGTGTAAGTGATTTACCCTGGTAAGTCACTTTCACTGACAGCAAGTTTTTTGGAATCAGGTCCCAAATCTTCTGGAGGTAGTATAACTAGGAAGCAACGTGGTGCACGTACGGCAACTGCTCGGCTGAAAAATCCACAGTTAGAAAACAAAATTAGCCAACAGAAATGGTGGAATCAAGAATAACTTTAATACAACAAAGACTTAGGTAGAGGGTAATATGCCCAAATACCTGTCCAGACCGGTTTCGGCTACAATAGCCTTCTTCAGTGAAAATAGTAAAATACATAATAACCATTCAAATACGTAGGTTTATATATGATAACATGAAGGCAGTACATTGGTCAATTAAAGTTGGTCATTAAGACCAGGTGGGAATAAAGCCCCTAATTTAATGATCCATTTACGTTCCTTGAAATTCAGTAAATTATGCCAACCTGACTTATCTCTACATTTACCCACAACACAGTCAATAACAACAAAATGGAAAGAGGCAGAATTATGTTTACAAACATGTTTAAACAGTGCATTATTGATACGTTTGTTCCTGATATCACTAAGATGCTTCCCAATCCTAAGGCGAAAAGGCCTGGAGGTCTGTCCAACATAGAATGAGGAGCATGTACAGGTGGCTAAGTAGATGACCCACTCTGTACTACAATTGGCCCAGAAATTGATATTGAAGATTTCAGAGGTATTGCGACTGCTAAATTCCCTCGTGTGTTGAACTTTATTACAGTAAGAGCAGTGGCCACATGGTATACAACCCAACACTGGGCCACCTCTCAATGTGTGTTGGATAGAAACAGTGGAGTTAGGACCTACCCTCTTATAATGGCTAAACAGGGATCACAGTGTACAACCTCTCCTGAAAGAGAAAGAACATCTATCCCACAAGAAAGAATTTCACTGATGCTGAAGCTGTACAACGTGCATCTGTGATAACATAATTACACTCTTCCACGTGTCCTCTAAGTGTAATGATTGTTTTACTGAGTCTGGTCAGCCCCTCTTTTATTTCATTTTCTGTGAGTTGATCTGTCACCTCTTGCATCTGACCCTGAATCTCAACATAGGATGTGTTAACTTGGGCCTAGTAATTTAAGCCTCTTAAAGCCAACATGGAGGAGGTTAGACCTTTTCATACTTGTATTAAATCCTGGGCTCCCAAGCTATTAGCAAACTATTTATGAAAGAATTAATCATTGTGAAGCCAATCATCCCTGGATCTAACTTACTGATCCTGTGCAACTTCTGATAAAAGAAAATTATGACATTGGGTGTTGGGTGCTTGGATGCTGGGGCCTGTGGGCCAAAATCTTAAAATGAGTCTTTCATGACTTCCCCCAAGTAAAGAAAAAAGGAGACTTTTGCAAGGCTGTGGCTAGCCAGTCTTGGTGTACCCAAAGCAGCTTCTATTGTGTTGACAGATTTTTGCCTTCCCAAACAAAACATTGTTTCATTGGGTTCACTAGCTCATTGAAGGGAGTGTTGTTTGGGGGTGAACTTATTGAAGCTGTGGACAATCTTCATCGTACTGTAAGTGTAATAAGCTGCTGGATAGTGTATGATGAACCTGAAACATTTATCATCTTCTTCTTCAGCATCATCTGCTCCTACCCTCTTTCTTTATAGAGCAGATTATATAATACATCAGTAGCTTTAGTAAGGCCTGAAACAGAGGGTTTTGCTGGAATTACTGAAACAAAACATGCAGTCATTGCCTGTTGTTGCATTACATTGCCCACTTTTCACATTATTCTGTCACTTTTTTATTCTATAACCATCCTATCCAGCACCACTGAAAGTACATTTAAGTGCATGGCTTTCAGCAGTGTGATTTTCCTGATTCTTGAAGTTTTACAGCAAACTGTTGTTGTACAGTGGAAGCTAATTAAGATCGATCCCAATTTTTTATTTTTTATTTTATGTACTTATTCCACAACTGTTTACCGGGGTAGAACACTGAAATCATGACAACACCAGTCTTAGCCCAGGTTGTATGAAATAACATTAATATAAGGATAATTCAGTGATAAATGCAACACAAACAATATTTATAACAAATAAGAAAACAAATATTACCTTTAAAGTGGCCTTAAAGTGATATCTGCTGGCTTAGTTCTTTTTTTGGGAGGGGGGGTGCCAAATATTTAGCTTTATCTTGTTTATTTTCTTTCTTAACTTATTTCTGTTTTAGGGGGTTATTAGTTCCATTTTCTCTCCCCAAAGCTTTCTGCATGAAGAGATTGTGTTTTAGATTATGTAAGAACTTTAAATATATCTTCGGATTCAACCTCAAATTTCTTTCTAACTTTAAATTGTACTTTTTCTTTAGCCAAAATGGTCCATCTCCAGGGCTTTTTATCTGAGATTCCCAGTGGCTGCCTTAAATTTATTACAGACACACTTCTCTAAAATATGTGCCGCACAACCAAATCAGATAGTGTGTGTACACCTCATCTACTGCACACCTACTTCCAGAAGTAGAAATGCCTGTGTAAAAGACAAAGGTCCTTATTAACCGAGGGATGGTACCTACAGAATTCCATGAAATAAATGCCCAAAATGGACAAAAAGCCAGTTAGAAATTGACTAGAAAACTGGAGAAAAATGACTTTGACAGTTCTATCATCAAACTCAGGGCATCACTCTTTTTTTAGCCAGGAATTCATCTGACTATTGAAAGATGCAAGAAAAAATGAAAATAGCTTGTGCCTGCACAAGCCTTGAACTGGATGATGGAAAACCAGTAGCAGGAAAGCATGAGAAAAGCAGGAAAGCATGAGAAAAGCAAAGGTTTAAGGTAAACCATGGGTGCTGCTAGGAAAACTGTACCAATGCAGGAAACCAAAAAAGGTAAGAATGCTCATGTGTTATGATAAGCTGGTGAAATGCTTCCCCTCCAATAAAGATATTTTATTAAATTGTTGAGAGTGTGAAGGCTAAACTCACTGGTTATCTTAAAAGATGGGTGGTCTATCACTTTCATTTAGTGAACAAATGTGTTGTATCTAAAATGAATACTTTATCTCATATGTGGTACCAAATCTCAGTGCCCGAGTATAGACTTTCACATGGTATTATGTGCCTTGTGTAATTATATACAAGTTTATGGAGGTGGTGATGGGAGCAAGTCCCCCTTAAGACTGACTTTTGTTTCTGTCTTTCCTGAAAATATAAACTACTGGGTTTATCTGGACATTTATATGCAATGTTTATCAGCCAGAACCGTCAAGGTCATAGAAACAGTTTAATGTCTATGTATTCCAGTCAAAACAGAATGAAGTCAACCTATTCCAGGGGCTGGGCATAAAAAAAAAAAAAAAAAAAAAAAAAAGATTCCAGACCCTCTTATAGCTGCTAGTGTCAGTTTGTTCAGTTATTATGAAGGTGATGCAGGATCAGTGCCATTGAAGCAGGATCTTTCATTTAAATTTGAAAGGGGAGGTACTTACTGAAAACTACACTGCTGTCACAGCTGATCGGTGAAATACTCAGTCAGGTTTTAATTGATGATAATATGATTGTTCTCACCATATAAAATCAGAGGACTCGTGGTAGTACATTAGACCAACTCTTGTTATGTTGCTTTATGTAACACACTGATTGCTATGAGTTTGTTGTTGTTGTGTCTTTCGGCTTTTAGGGGTCGCCACAGCGGAACTCAGGTCCGCTAATGATTGGCAGTAGATTTTTACGTGCCAAGTTGCCAGCCGTGATGCACAACCTTCAACAAAGGTACGCCCATTCACGCATGTCTCCACGCAGAAGACGCTCTAGCTGAGAATCGAACTGGACAGCGTCTTTCTGGGAGGCAACAACACTACCACAGCACCACCACCACAGTCACTGATTGCTATGAGTTCATTGGCATCAAAGATTTAGGTGAACAAAGCAGATCTGATTGTAGAAGAATGGTGCACATTATATCAAGGAACACTTGGTGTCACCAGTTTCCTCCATTTCAAATCTATTAGAATTACAATTTAGCATAATGCTTAATTAACCCCTCCACATCTGTTCTTATGCTATTACAGCACTCCAAATGTTTATCCTAAGTTTAAAGATAAATACACTTAACCTCTTTGCATTTGTCTTACTGCTGCAATGCCTCTCCACATAAGACTGGCTGTATCAATTTACACAAGAGGTTTGGAAAACCACCTGCTCACATCATTTCAGCACAAGATCAGAATTGGAGCCACCCCTTTTAAACTCTTGGCGGGCGCAGTATTTCATGAATAAAAATGTGCCCTATCTTTATTGTCTTCCAGATTAGACAGACGTATCTGTACATCTCATTATGTACTGTGGTGGTGCTGATCACTTTACTGAAAGTATACAAATCTGTCTCATTAAAAATGTACAGGAAGTAGCCGAAAAAACTCTGATGAAGTGAAGAACAGCCAGCAGTGAGATGTAGAGCTTTAACACAAACAATAAGGAAGGAAATTTTACACAAAATTTACTTTGGGCACATGCACATCGTGTTATGGTATTATTTTCTTTCTGTTATAATATATAATGGACAAAAGGTTGATTGTCTAACACTTTTAAAGCATAATCATTAAATATAAGGCTACAGTCATTAGATAGTGGACTCATGTTAGGATCTGAGCTTCAGTGGTCAGCAGCGTAGGAGAGGCACCATTGTTTTTCATTTTTTTCTTTTCGGGTCATATTGTTACTGTTATTACTGCACCAGGGCTAGACACCCAGCGGTGTGAACATTGATACTAGGGGATTGTCATTGCTGAAGTGACACCCCAAATCAATGTGCAAAAATGGGAAAATGGATTGTGGCTGCAATCATTTGCTTAGAGACAAGTTAACCCTTCTTAGCCCTGTATAGGAAACAACCAACTGTTTAGCATTCCTAAAGGGCTTTGTTCTATCAAGTTAGTTCCTGAGCTGCCTGTGCACATCCAAGGTATGCACAATCTTCTCTCTCTTGTTGTCAGTTCCAGAATGAAAACTGGGAGACAGATGGCTTGATTGAGGGAATATTCAGAAATATTTGGCATGAAAGGACTGGTGTGCAAAACTACACTGTCCTTGTGGAAAATCAGAAAAGGATAGCCCACTTTGAAAGCTTGCAGCTCAGAGACTCACCTTGCAAATGTCAGAGCAATAAGCAAAACTGTTTTCCAAGTGATGAGTGTCAAATCAGCCTGAAAGATAGGCTCAAAATAAAACAAGGTCAATATTTCAAGAACAAAGTTGAGATCACAAGGAGGATTAACAATTTGCTTTTGGGAGTTCTGAAATGCAATACTTCTTTCAAAAACTGTTTGACCACAAAAAGATAAGCCATTGTTGACTAGCTCATACAAATATTTCACAACCAGAGGGGAAAATGGCATACCAGGTCCTCTGATATCAGTTAAGCACCCTCTAGAAAACCTC
Organism: Protopterus annectens; assembly: GCF_019279795.1. Taxonomy (NCBI): domain Eukaryota; kingdom Metazoa; phylum Chordata; order Ceratodontiformes; family Protopteridae; genus Protopterus; species Protopterus annectens. The sequence continues at coordinate 574,808,477 of NC_056732.1, forward strand.
TTCCACTATCAAAAATAAGATTTTCTAGTTGCAGTTTTCTTGCCTCCTTCAATACCTGCTGCATATTCTCATGGAACAAGTGCCTAAAAGGTATCAAGACAGAAGGATCCAGGCTATCAATAACAATTGGTCTAAGATGGGTACACCAGTTACCCCAGACACTGTGTGAGCCGATACAGAGTGTGAAGATGCTGGTGGTAATTGCCCTTGTCCAATTCCATTAAAATAGAGAACCAACTTTGCCTGGGCCTAAAGGGAGCCACAGCAGTGATTTCTGGTAATTTTTTTCTGAATCTTCAGAAGCACCTTTGGTATCAGTGGAAAGAGTGGAAATGCATAAAGGAACATACAAGCATGGCTGCAAGGATGTCTCAGACAGAATTTTTCCAACTGTGTCAAAAGCTGAACAGATCTATTTGAAGTGCTTCCCACATGTAGACTAAATCCTGGCAGACCTCTACCCAAAGATTCTATTAATGAGGGTCCATCCAGTATCTGCCAAGTCTGTCTGCCATTATGTTTCACTCTGATGGGATTTTTGAGGCCTGAGTCATCAGAGAATGCGGTAAGGCTAGCTCCAAGGCCATCACTGACAACCATCAAAGAGGATATGACCTTGTACCCCTCTTGTTTATTCAGATATAACATGACTGTGGTGTTATCCGTGACCAATAAAAGGGGACCTGGTGAAGAACTTTTAGTTATGTACTTACCATAACTTTAGATGTATGGGATCCATCTCGCCTACATTCAATACATATGGGTTCGGAGCCGATCCTCGGCTCCGACTCGGCACCGAATACAATAGAACGCAGTCTCTTATTGGCTGAGCTATTCTATATCCCAGGATGCACCACCACTAGTTCCCCAGATCTTGTTTGTCCGCACTCATAGACACAGAGACATACCATTAGTATAACATACTCAGGTCTTTCAAGAGAGGAAAAGATTGGATTTCGAATCGACCGGTCTCTCCTGATCCATGAGGCAGGGGGATGGAGGGTGGGTTATTAGGAATGTAGTAGATGGATCCCATACATCTAAAGTTATGGTAAGTACATAACTAAAAGATGTAATGTGATCCTATCTCACCTACATTCAATACATATGGGACAGCGTCCCTAGCACCTTATTCCTGGGAGGCTCACTGGAAAACACTCCTGAGAACTGTGGAACCGAAGGAAGCTCGACCCCTGGATGCCACATCCAATTTGTAGTGAGAAATGAAAGTATGTGAGGAGGTCCACGTGGCAGCTGCACAAATGTCATCAATAGAAAGTTTAGAGTGAAATGCTGCTGAGGTAGCCATAGCTCTAGTAGAATGAGCTTTAATCGGAGCTATGAGTTTTCTATTCGAGGATGCATAAATATGAGTAATGCAGTCCCTGATCCATTTAGCAATAGTGACTTTAGTGACCACATTACCTAATCTGTTATCGGAAAAAGATAGAAAAAGCTGGTCTGACTTTCTGTTTTTTTGCGTCCTATCCAAATAAAAACGCAATTGTCTATGGACGTCCAAGCAGTGAAAGACGTATTCAGACCTATCTGAAAATTTGGGAAAGAAGACAGGTAGTTCTAGTGACTGTCGAAGAGCCAGTTTAAAGCAAACCTTTGGAACAAAGGATGGATTTGGTCTGAGGGACACTCTGTCTTTGTGAAAAACCAAGTATGGTGGGTTAATACACAAGGCCTGGAGCTCTGAAACTCTTCTAGCCGAAGTAATGGTGACTAAGAGGGCAGTTTTCCAAGAAAGGAACTTTAATTCACAGGTAGCTGCTGGCTCAAAAGGGGACGAGGTCAAAGCCCCTACCACTACGTTAAGGTCCCATGGGGGTGCCGGATGAACAGTAGGGGGACGTAACAGCCAAGCTCCTTTAATGAAAGCCTTACATAACTTGTTGCTCATTAAGGAAGGATTAATACATTCATGAAAGTTAGAGATAGCTGCCAATTGTACTTTAATGGTGGACACCGAAGACCCTTGGTTAAATAGAGTGGCTAAAAACTTTAGCACCTCCGACACGGAAGCTGTCACTGGATCCACTCCTCGGGATTGGGCCCAGATGGCAAACCTCTTCCATTTATCAGTATATATTTTCTTGGTAGAAGCCTTGTGAGCCGAAGATAAGATGTGCATGACTTCTGGGGCTAAGGAATGGTTTCTCACTACGGTTGGAAGAGGAGTAACCAGGCTGCTAGCCTGAGTGCAGGGAGGGACTGGTGGAGTCGTCCCGACTGATGAGTCAACAGGTCCGGAAGCTGATCCAGGAACCAAGGACCGTCCAACGCATATTTGCGTAGGAAGGAGTACCAGGTTTGCCGAGGCCAGAACGGGGCGATTAAAATCATCCTGCTGTTTAGATGAATCGCCTTCTGAATCACCTTCGGGAGAAGGGGAATAGGTGGAAAGGCATACAGCAGGCCGGAGGGCCAATCGTGGACTAGAGCGTCCTTGGGTGTCACCCCCACAGCAGGAGTCAGGGTGAAGAAATGTGGACATTTCGCATTGAGGGGGCTCGCGAAAAGATCGAAACAAGGGATTCCCCACTTCGAGAAGATCTGTGAGGCTATCTTGTCGTTTAGAGACCACTCGTGAGGAGAGAGAATAGTTCTGCTCAACCTGTCGGCTATCACGTTGGACTTCCCCGGAATGTGCGTTGCCAGTAGGTAGCGTTTGGTAGCAATCGCCCACTCCCATACTCTCATGGCCTCCCTGCAAAGAGGGTAGGACCTGGTTCCTCCTTGTTTGTTCAAGTACCAGACAACCGACATGTTGTCGGACTGGATGGCAATCACGGCTTGGGGAAGGTGGTCGTGTAGAGCTTGCAATGCTAATAGCACCGCCCTCATCTCCAGAACGTTGATGTGAAGAACAGACTCGTCCGAGCGCCACGTGCCTTGAACCGACCTGCCCAGACAATCCCCCCCCACCCTGTCCGGGAGGCGTCCGTAGTCAGCGTGGCGACGGGGAGTGGGGGGACAAAGGGTTGACCCGGATTGAGGTTGGCGGTTACCAGCCACCAACGTAGGTCCTGCTTGCATTTGTCTGTAATCAGTATTTGGTGGTTGAGAGGAAGGTCCTGGTAAGACCACTGAACTGACAAAAGCCACTGGAGAATCCTCATGTGCGGCCTTGCAAAGGGAACCATGAGAATGGCGGCCGCCATGGAACCTAATAGTTGCAACACCATCCTTGCTGGAGCCCAACGTCTTTTGAGTAGAGTCCGGACCTGATTTTGGAGTGTGTCTATTCTTTCTGCAGGAAGGAAGACCCGCATTTGTCTTGAATCTATTTCTGCTCCAATAAACAGAATACACTGAGATGGCTGCAACACCGATTTTGACCAGTTGAAGGTGATCCCCAAGGAACTGCCCAATTTGATAGTGGCTGTTAGATTTTCTAAAAGTAGATGCTTGGAGGTGGCAGTTAGGAGCCAGTCGTCTAGGTACGGAAACAGCTGGAATCCTAAACTCCTCAAGTGAGCAGTCACTACTGCCAAACATTTGGTGAACACTCTGGGGGCTGAAGTGAGACCAAAGGGCAGAGCTCGAAACTGGAAATGACTGTCTCCCAGGCTGAAGCGTAAGTGTCTTCTGGACGCCCAATTTATTAATATGTGGTAGTAAGCGTCCTTGAGATCTATGGAGCACATCCAAACCCCTTCCTCCAATAGCGGAAGAATGGATTGTAAGGTGACCATCCGAAATTTGGACTTCTTTACGAATCGGTTGAATTTGCTGAGATCCAAGATGGGTCTCCAGTCCCTGGTCTTTTTTGGCACCAAAAAGAACCTTGAGTAAGTCCCTGATCTGGCTTGGTCTGCGGGGACAGGTTGGATGACTCCTTTTCGCAGCAGTTTTGATACCTCGTAGGCTGCTAAAACCCGCTGACTGGGTGGAGGGTGCGGGATCCTTCGGGTTGGTGGGGGGTAATGATCTAGGGGAATGGTGTATCCTCCGGCAATTATTCGAAGCACCCATTGGTCCTGAGTAATCTGTCTCCAGGCTTCTAGGTGCTCCGAAAAACGACCCCCGACTGGCTCCGGAGCTGCACAGTCGGGCACTCTTTCAGGGATGTTGGAAGTAGGGAGAGCCACGAAAGGACTCGCGGTCTCCAGTGTTGCGAGGGCCTCCGCAGCCTCTGGGACGGCGTCTTCCAGAAAAATTTCCCCTTCCTCTGCCTCTAGAAGGGGAGTCATTCTGCTGTGGCGAGTAAGGCTTCTGAGATTTTCGAAACCACATCTTCCCACCCCTTCGAGCCTTGGGATAAGGCCTGAAGGGAGTGGAAAACCGGGCTCCGACAGCAGCCAAAGTCTTACCCTCTTGCTCACAGCGAATCAAGGTGTCCTTTACCTTGGGTCCAAACAATGAGGACCCATCAAAGGGAGCGTCGGCAAAGGAAGACTTGAAAGCCTCCGTATTATGACACAGGCGAAGCCAGGCTTGTCTTCGTAAAGCAACTCCTGTACCCGCCGCTCTACTCACTCCTTCAGCAGCATAAGATATGAGTCTCATGGAGGAGTTAGATAAAGAAGAAAGGGTAGATAACTGAGAGCCAACCGACTGGGCTAACTGTTCAGGTAAATTACCCGAGAGGGAGTCTGACAGCTCCTTGACCAGATCCCTCTGCAGTCTAGTAAAATGTGCCAAATAATTCAGGGACCTTAACGTAAAGGCCGCTGAAGTCAGGGTACGCTTGCCGTACCGATCCATGCTCCTAGACTCTTTATTAGGAGGATGGACGGACGTCGAAGCCTCTGCTACATCTTGCTGGGTAGCAGATGCCACCACCATAGCATCTACTGCCATGCCCTTGGATAAAAATTCTTTGTCCGGTGGGGCCGAAAGGAACTTGTTGGGTCGAGCAGGCACCGGTTCCACAGAATCCGGGTGTTCCCACACCCTTCGAGAGATCAAATCCAGAAGCTCATCGAAGGGTGGAGACACCCAGGAGGCGGAGGGCTGAGCCCCAAAGGCCTTGAGGAAGACCGACTCCTCAGCAGAAGGGGGTTTGGACTGCCAGTTGCCTCGTTGTTTGAGGATTTCTAATATGTCCGCGAAGGAGACATCATCCGAGGACGACTTTGGGGACCCTTCCGCATCATCGAGGTCGGTATCCGATGTAAGAGACTCATCAGGGGAGTCAACGTGTTTCCTCTTACACAATTTATTTCTGGGGGGTTCCTCCGAAAGCGCGTCGGAGGAACCTCCAGGAAGAAGGGAACCACCCGTGGGGGTATCCTCAGGCCTAGGGGCTCCGCTGTGAGACAGGGGAACTCCGGAAGCACCAGTTTCCAAATCCATGGAAGGTGGTGGTGAAAAGGTCGAAGTAGCCACAGAAGATTTGGCTAAGGCACTCCTCATAGCATCGAAAGCCGGACCCCCAGAATCCTGGGAAGGTCCAACCCTCGAGGCCACAATGGACATAGGAGCTCCTGCAGCCGACGCACCGAGAGGGAGGCTAGGGACCGAAAGAATCGGGCCCGAAGCACCCCCCCCGGGGCCGACAGAGGAGGTCCCCGTTCCGAACCCCGACCCAAGAGACGGGGTAGAAGTAAGAGTCGGAGCCGACTCAATTACCTCGACCGGATCCACCAGCACCGACCCCAACGGCGCCGAGGCTGTTGGAGGAGGAATCAACAAAGTAGGATGGGCAGTCGGTTCCAGTACCAATTGGGTCGGAGCCGACATCAATTTGGTGAAGACTGGAGACTGGAAAAGCTTCTGTAGTACCCTGTCTATGTCCGAATCGGACATCCTCGAAGATCGGGAAGAAACCGATCGGGTCCGAGAAGACTTCTCCATCGGTTCCGATAGACAAGGGGACCGGCTCCGTAAAGGTTCCATAATTATCGGCGCCGAGGAAGATTCCATCACTATTTCGACTTCCCTCGGAGCCGATAAGGGCTTCGGCGCCGAGGGGGAAGTGTCTGAGCATGTAACCCTCATCGGCTCCGAAGACAGTGGAGCCGATGAAGGTGACACACCTCTCGATGCTCGAGCTCTCGGCTCCGAAACTGAAGGAGTCGAGGCAGGAGACATCGAGGCAGACCGTTCCACCCTCGGCTCCGAAGTCCGTGGAGCCAAAGGAGAAGCCTGCCTAGATTTTTTTGTTGTCGGTTCCGACGGACTGGTCGGAGCCGACGATTTCTTTTTCCTTTGGGAAGTAGGAGAGCCAGAAGTCAAAGCTTCCTCAAAGGATGGAGCAATTAGCCCTTTTAAGATTAATTTGTTTTTCCTCTCTTGGAGGACTCGAGAGGAAAAAGCGTGACACACACTGCAGGACTCTTGAAGATGTTTAGGCCCTAAACAGTACACACATAGCGCGTGATCATCCGTTATTGACATTTTATACCCGCACTTAGTGCATTTTTTGAATCCTGAAGGCCTATGTTCTTTAGACATTGTAACTTTCACCAAAAACTAAGTTAACAGGAAAAACACGACCACAACAACAAATGACACAAACTTAACAGGCCTAGGCCCCTCTAATTTAAACGGAACCGCCTGTCGACAAACAGACACAATCACCACCAGATTACCTCAAAAATACCAGAAGAAAACTTCCAAACACAATAAAATCACCACAGTATCACAACAGTAGCTGTTAAAACAGCTTTTGGGGGAAAAAGAGAATTTTCAGACAAAAAGTTCTATCTCACTAAAAGTACTTAGCTCAGCCAAGTCCGAGACCACGTCTATGCTCTTGAGCGGCAAACGAGATCTGGGGAACTAGTGGTGGTGCATCCTGGGATATAGAATAGCTCAGCCAATAAGAGACTGCGTTCTATTGTATTCGGTGCCGAGTCGGAGCCGAGGATCGGCTCTGAACCCATATGTATTGAATGTAGGCGAGATAGGATCACATTACATCTTCTAAGTTCTGAATCCCTGTGTGAAGATTGGGTGAAGATAGATGAAGGCTGCCAGCCTAGCCAGATAGAATTTTGGAGATAATTCTGCCATCTGTAAATACTAATGTAAAACCACAGGCTTGTTGTCTTAAATGGAAAAAATAGTGTTACATGTGGAACTGGGAAAAAATGTAAAAATGCACTCTGCTGGCAGAAAGCTGACCAAGTAAAGCATGTTGTGACCCTTTGATCTGAACACGGTGCCAAAATGTCTAAATGAAGACATTCTTTCTATTGTTTTAACCAAGAGTTAAATTGCTAGATTTAAACATGCAATTTATTGCTCTGCTTCCTGACCAGCTGCAAGATAACAAAAGGAGATGTTAAGAATATAAATATAGTTTCTGTTAGCCTGGGAACCCAGGGAAGTGTGAAGAATGATGTAATGTGAACCAGGAATGTGATTTTAAAAACAGAGAGAATCAGAGAGCATTAAGCATTTTTGTCTTGATCATCCAACTCAGCAATGCCTTTGCTCTATATGTAAGTTTATCTTAGACTTGTGTTTTCTCTTAGAAATAGCTAGAAACTAGAAAGATTAGAATAAGTGTTTTTCTATGATGTCAGAACTGTACTACTGAATTACTTTAAGTATCTATCTGTGATCTCTGAACTCCTGACTTACACTGTGTAGTAAAAAGTATTGTCTTGTGTTTTTAATTATTTATTATTAAATATTTTAAACCCTTTTAACTGTGGCTGGTTTGTGTAAAGATAATTTAAGCTCTAGAGTGTATTGCATGTATATAGTGATCCTGTACCAAGTCACTCTAATAAGCCTTGACTGTTTAGTCACACTTACCTGTTGGATAATAATATTGCACAGTAATAATTGGACACCCTTTTAAGGGCCTTTGGGTAGCTGATAATTATTAGCTGGGTGGCGGCAGTGATTTCTACCGTACAGTCTGGGTAAAAGGGTCACAGGTGGAGAATCTGTGCCAGCCTTTCCCAGGAGTGTCTGTGTGGTTGTATAAAATGCTTATCTCAAAGTGTGTGTGTGTGTGTGTGTGTGTGTGTGTGTGTGTGTGTGTGTGTGTGTGTGTGTGTGTGTGTGTGTGTGTGTTTGTCAGCTACTTGGGCAGGGACAGGAAGCACTGGTTAGACAGAGAGGATGCTGGAGGTTTTAGCTTGCCCATTAGGCTGGGATCTGGAACCTATAGCTGTACCAGTGGGGAGTCTTATTTGGGACCTGGAGAGCAAGGGAGCGACCAGCCCTGGACTGACTGTGATCTCTGTGTGCTCTTAAGGGAAATTGCACATTACTGTGTGTATTTGTTATCCTACCCTCCTATATGAGACACCTCTCACTGCTGTTATTGGTGAGGATCGAGGCTCCTTGATTGCTGGGCCAGGGCATGGGCATCACATATTAATTGTTTGGCAATGGTGGGATATCCACACCACATATTAATTGGTTGGAAAATACTAATTGGCTTGTAGTGGTGTTAGTAGGGTGAATTCCTGTAGCTTGTGTACAGTGAGCTGTGAAGGTGTTTTGTACTCCAAATCAGCCACGCAGTGAATACTCAGAGTTCAGATCACAATTGTTTTATTTCTTTTGTTAGCTTAGTTAGTCAGGGTGAGCAGGCAGTATGTCAGCAGAGGAGTACGGAAAGCTGACAAGGAGCCAGCTGGCAGAGATGTGCCAGGCAAGGGGACTGGTGCATGGAAACCTGACTAATGCAGACCTGATTGCAGCCTTGGTAACAGCTGCATCAGAAAACAGCAACCAGGAGGGCAATCAGACTGGCAGTGGATGATTAATACCCTCAGAGAATGGACAGCTTAACCTTTCTGCAGAAGACTTAAAACTCCATCTGGAGCTAAAGAGACTTGAGTTGGAGGACAGGCATTTGGAAATAGAAGCAGTTGAGAGACTGAGGAGTCTACAGGCTGAGGAGAATGAGAAACTGCTACACCTGGAAGCTGAGGAAAAGGAAGGGAAGAGGAAGCATGAGAGGGAAATGCTGACTCTTTGCCAGAGTAATTGAGATAATGGGGAAGGAATAACTGGTCCCCAGAAGCATAAAAGGTCAGTAAATTTCTTCTGCAGTTTAAAGAAGAGGATACTTTTGATAGTTTCATTCATATGTTTGAGAGGATATGCAAACAGTATGGTGCTGGCCAAAGGCTCTGGGTACAGTTCCTGACCCCCTTACTCCATAGTAAAGCTGTAACTATTTTGTCAAAAATGTCTGACATTGCATGCTTTGATTATACTGCTGTTAAAGATCACTTGTTAGAATTGTTTAAGCTAACACCTGAAACGTATAGGAAAAAGTTTTGTGAGCTCAGACACAAGGCAGATGAAAGTGTGTGTGAATATGTTGCTGAACTGAGCACTTATTTCCATAGGTGGGTGAGTGGATGTCAGGTTACTACTTTTGAAGGGCTGGCAGACGTTTTGGTGAGGGAACAAGTCCTTAGCACTTTGCCTGAGGACATGAGGATCTGGTTAGCTGAGAGACAATGTGCCATTTTAGATAAGTTGGGGAATAAGAGAGACCTATAACAGGCAAGCAGGGCAGCCCTGCACAGGAAAGGGGCCCCCAGTACTGCTCATGGGTCTAAAGGAACCCATGGTGGGCAGCACAGACTGCCCCAACAGAATCTGCCAGTAGCAGGGGAAGCCACTAGTCCAGGTACACGTCCAGGGGCTAGGGTTAAATGTTTTGAATGCAACCAATGGGGCCATGTGGCATACAGGTGTCCATGGAGGCAAGATGGGCAACAAAAGGTGAGGGAGCCAGTAAGTGGGAAAGACAAAATACCAATAGTAGGTTGTCTTGAGACAACAGGGGTACAAAACTATCATCCTGCAGATGTCCTGATAGGGAAGGATTTGGATGAGGCAGTACCATGTGCTTATGCAGTTACATGCAGTCAGGCTAGGAGACAAGCATGTGGGTTTGGTAGCCTGGGAGACCCAGACAGACTGCATACTTGCAGTCAGGACTGGTGAGGTTGTTACTTCAGGGAGGGAGCTACTCTGTAGCAGTGAGACTGAATGTGAGCCACAGCTGCTTGTGGGTACTGATGGTCCCTTGGACAGAGTGACTGCAAAGGTAGAGGTGAGTAGTAGTACCCAGGCTGACAGCGAGGCACCATTGTCCAAGGATGCCAGACTTCCTATGGAAGGGGAGCTGGGAATGGTTACAAGGACAGAGTTGAGACAGGCTCAGCTCTCAGACCCTACATTGTAAGGCCTGAGGCAGGTAGCTATGGAGGCACCTGATTCTCAAGGAAAGGAGGAATCTGTATACTGCAACAAAGGGTTACTATACAGAGAGGACCCCTGAGGGAGGGCTAGAAGGTGAGAGAGTACAGCAATTGGTAGTGCCTAGAGCCTACCATCTGGTGCTTCTAGCCATAGCCCATGATATTCCCTTTGCAGTTCATATGGGCATAAAATGTACAAAGAGGTGTATTATGCAGAACTTCTATTGGCCTGGAATTTTCAGAGATGTAACAGGGTACTGCAGGACCTGTGAGCAGTGCCAAAAGGTAGGCAAGGCAGGAAACAAGGTGAGAGCTCCTTTGATGCCTTTGCCTGTGACTGAGGAGACATTTTAGAGGGTAGCTATGGACATTGTGGGTCCTCTGAGTACCCCAAGTTCCACAGGGAAAAAGTATATCCTAGTGGTAGTGGATTATGCTACACGATACCCTAAGGCAGTGGCTTTGTTCTCCATTGAGGCAGAGAAGATGGCAAATGCTTTGTTAGTGATTTTCAGCAGGGTAGGTTTCCCAAAAGAAATGCTAACTGACAGAGGTGCCAATTTCATGTCAGACCTGCTGGCTTGTCTGTGGAAGTCTTGTGGGGTGAAGCACATGAAGACCACCCCCTACCATCCCCAGACTAATGGTCTTGTTAAGAGGTTAAACTCTACAATCAAGTCCATGCTACAGGCATTTGCAGATCATTTTAAGAGGGAGTGGGACAAATATTTGCCCCATCTGTTGTTTGCTTACAGAGAGGTTCCCCAGGAATCCACAGGTTTTTCACCCTTTGAGTTGCTGTATGGGCATACGGTGAGGGGACCTCTAGATTTAATTCAAGATGAGTGGGAAGGTGAGTGCGAGTCTCACAAGGAGTCTGTTGTGGCATACATCCTAAAGCTCAGAGAACTCATGGGCTTGGCCCAGGAGAACCTGGCAGAAGCCCAACAACAGAAAAAGGTGTGGTAAGACAGGAATGCTCGACCTAGAAAGTATGCTGTAGGGCAGCAGGTAATGGTTCTCATTCCTGTCAGACACAACAAGCTGTAAGCAGCTTGGGAGGGACCCTACAAGGTGGTAAGAAAGGTACATGATGTTAACTACATGGTGGAACTGCTAGGCAGACGGCAGAAGGCAGGGGCACAAATTGTACCATGTTAACATAATGAAACCTTACCATGATAGGGAGGCCCTTGTGCTGGTTATTTGCAGTGGATTGCAGCAGGAGTCTGAGGGAGACCTGGGGACTGATCTCCTCAGAGAAGCTCGGGCTGACACCTCAGTGGAAGGGGTAGCAATGTCCAGCAGCTCTCTCCTACCCAGGTTCAAGAAATTCGAGCAGTGTTGCAGGAATATGGGGACATGTTCACTGGAAAACCAGGGTGCAACCACCTGGGGCAGCACCAGGTGGATAAAGGACCCCAAAGGCCTTTTAGGCAGGCCCCTTATAGAGTGCCTGAGAGAGTGAAATAGACTCTGAGGGAGGAGGTACAGGAGATGTTGGAACTAGGGGTGATTCAAATGTCCAACAGTCCCTGGGCCTCCCCAGTAGTGCTGGTGCCAAAGAAGGATGGCAACACCAGGTTCTGTGTGGACTACAGGAAATTAAATAGTCACACAGAGTCAGATGCTTACCCCATGCCTAGGACAGATGAGGCCCTAGAGCAGCTGGGTGGGGCTAAGTATCTTACAACCATTGATCTTACCAAGGGTTAGTGGCAGGAGCCCTTGACTCCCAGTGCTAGAGAGAAGTCAGCCTTTGTGACTCCTTTTGGCTTGTATGAGTACACAAAGATGCCCCTTGAGATGAAGAATACCCCGGCAACTTTCTAGAGGCTGGTAGATCATATCCTAGCAGGAGCAGGAGGGTTTGCCTTTGCTTACCTAGATGATATTGCCATCTACAGCCATTCCTGGTAAGAGCACCTTCAGCATGTCAGGGAGGTGCTGGGCAGACTACAGAGGGCAGGGTTGACCATTAAGCCGAGCAAATGTCAGGTGGGTAAGGCAGAGGTCACCTACCTAGGACATAGAGTGGGGGGTGGTAAGATAAGGCCAGAACCTGACAAAGTGGAAGCCATTCAGGCATGGCCTGCACCTGTTACTAAAAATCAAGTGAGGGCATTTTTAGGGACAGCAGAGTACTACAGAAAGTTCATCCTCAGTTATAGTACCATAGCTGCTCCCCTCACAGATCTGACAAGGAAGAACAGGCTAGATAAGGTAGTGTGGACCCCAGCATGTGAGCAGGCATTCCAGAAGCTTAAAGAAGCTTTGGTGGACCCCCTGTGTTGGCCAGTCGAGATTACAGCAAGGAATTTGTTGTGCAGGTGGATGCTTTGAACCATGGGGTGGGGGCTGTATTTAGCCAGATGTCTTCAGAGGGGGAAGAGCACCCAGTGGTTTATCTAAGTCATAGGCTCCAACCCAGGGAGGAATGCTGTGCAGCTGTAGAAAAGGAATGTCTAGCCATAGTGTGGGCACTGCCGAAACTTCAGCCTTATCTGAATGGAAGAAAATTCACTGTTATGACAGATCACAACCCCCTAACATGGTTAAACAGAGCCAGCCAGCAAAATGCCAAGTTGCTTAGATGGAGCCTGGGGTTTTAAGCATATATGTCATGTCTGTGCAGCACCACAGTGGGATTAGCAATGCCAATGCAGAAGGGCTCTGAAGACAGGGAACAGGGTAAGGTATACTCAGACCTAACTCCCTCAAGCAGCATTTCTCAAGGGTCACTTGAAAAACTATCTTGAGTTCGCCAGGAGGGGAGATGTGTGAAGATTGGGTGAAAATAGATGAAGGCTGCCAGCCTAGCCAGATAGAATTTTGAAGATAATTCTGTCATCTGTAAATACTAATGTAAAACCACAGCCTTATTGTCTTAAATGGTAAAAATAGTGTTACATGTGGAACTGGAAAAAAATGTAACAACAGTGCACTTTGCTGGCAGAAAGCTGACCAAGTAAAGCATGTTGTGACCTAACACGGTGCCAAAATGTCTAAATGAAGACATTTTTTCTATTGTTTTAACCAAGAGTTAAATTGCTAGATTTAAACATGCAAATGTATTTTTATTGCTCTGCTTCCTGACCAGCTGCAAGATAAAAAAAAGATGTTAAAAATGTAAATATAGTTTTGGTTAGCCTGGGAACCCAGGGAAGTGTGAAGAATGATGTAATGTGAACCATGAATGTGATTTTAAAAACAGAGAGAATCAGAGAGCATTAAGCATTTTTGTCTTGACCATCCAACTCAGCACTGCCTTTGCTCTATATGTAAGTTTATCTTAGACTTGTGCTTTCTCTTAGAAATAGCTAGAAACTAGAAAGATTAGACTGTGTTTTCTGTGATGTCAGAACTGTACTACTGAATTATTTTAAGTATTTTTCTGTGATCTCTGAACTCTTGACTAGCACTGTGTAGTAAAACGTATTGTCTTGTGTTTTTATTATTTATTATTAAATATTTTTAAACCCCTTTAACTGTGGCTGTTTTGTGTAGAGATAATTTAAGCTCTAGAGTACATTGCATGTATATAGTGATCATGTACCAAGTCACTGTACTAAGCCTTGACTGTTTAGTCGAACTTACCTGTTGGATAATAATATTGCACAGTAATAATTGGACACCCTTTTCAGGGCCTTTGGGCAGCTGATAATTATTAGCTGGGTGGTGGCAGTGATTTCTACCATACAGTCTGGGTAAAAGGGTCACAGGTGGAGAACCTGTGCCAGCCTTTCCCAGGAATGTCTGTGTGGTTGTATAAAATGCTTATCTCCAAGTGTGTGTGTGTGTGTGTGTGTGTGTGTGTGTGTCAGCTACTTGGGCAGGGACACTAAGCACTGATTGGACAGAGAGGGTGCTGGAGGTTTTAGCTTGCCCACTAGGCTCAGATCTGAACCCTATAGCTGTGCCAGTGAAGAGTCTTATTGGGGGCCAGGAGAGCAAGGGGGCGACCAGCCCCGGACTGACTGTGATCTCTGTGTGCTTTAAGGGAAATTGCACTTTACTGAATGTATTTGCTTTCCTTTCCTCCTATGTGAGATGCTCCTCACTGGTGTTAATGGTGAGGATTGAGGCTCCTTGGTTGCTGGGCCAGGGCATGGGCATCACACCCTGCTAACATTTGATATTTACGGGTTATGTAGCATACAAAAGACCCAATTTGCCTTGCACTTCAATTCCAATGTTTACCATGCAAAATCTGATGAGTCGATCTGGACTGATTGAACTGTGGTCTGGAGAGAGAAAGGTAGGCCTGGACTGAGAGAAATCTGTTCTCTCTACCACTGTAACTTTCATTTCACAAAATCCAACACTGATACCTGGAACTCTAAGAGAAACACGTGCTGGGACCAACCATTTTTTAAGTACTACTGAATCTTTGTCATGTGGAGTTTGGCTTATGGTGTCATGATGATCATTGATGTCATGAGGCCGGGAATTTTGAGAAACTCTCTTGCGGATCCAGCTTCTTGAAGACAGAAATTCCTGAAAATGTTCTGAACAGTCGGGACTATGCTGGAAGAAAGGTCATACTTTTTTCTGTGTTCATCATACACCTCATGGAGAGAATTCTTTCTAAAAGTATGAGAAGACTTTTTAGGTTCACCCTGAAGTTGGGAGCAATTGTCATGTGATGAGAAGCATCCTTCAGATTTAGTCACCATGAAATAGTGGTCCAGAAGAAGGAGTAGGACCATATACTTGCTGATTAATCTGAATATGGGTACTTTTTAGAAAGATATTCAGGTATGTGAAATCTAACACTAGTCTACATGATAGCTCCTTTTTGCATACCAAAATAATTCTGGTTTAATTTTTTTTCCTTTTCCTATTTGTGCTATAGGACCTGGTTCTATCACCTCTGCATGCAACTTGTGAAGGAGTACTGGAGAGAACAGATGTGTCTGGACTGGTCTGGAAGGTGCAGGGGGATTTCCCTGAAGGGAGAAGGCTTTTCTGTCCACTGCTAAGAGCAGACTTACAAAGTTATTCTCAAAACCCAATTGCCAGAGACTATTTGTGGCCAGGCTGCTAGCCTGGGGGAAGGTGAAAGCAGAGGAGATACAGGAGGAAGGGACTGGATGCCTTGAGTCTTGACATAGTTATTCTTTAGCAGGGAAAAGATCTTGTTTGGGAAAGGAACTCCTTTCATTTGGTTTGTAAGTATTATCCTTTTGCCATTTCCTCTTGGTACCCTGACTCCTGTTAGGCTGGGATGTTTCTTTTTTCTGCCCTTTCAAGTTGGCCGCCTTGTTAGGGGAGAAGCTGGGAATAAGAGACATTCTAGACAGCCCATGATTCTATTTACCTCCATCATCCCATTTTTTGAGAAACTGGGTAGCAACAGGACTAAACACAAATTCAGAATGTAAAGGAGCATTCGGAATCTATTTTTTTTTAATTCTCAGAAATATTCTGGTTATATAACCCAGCAAACTTTATCAATACAACAGAAGTGCCTGCATTTCTAGAAATTGCATCCTCACCATTTAAGGCACTCCTCAAAGCATGTTTCGAAATCTGAGTCACATTAGAAAGAAACTTATTAGCACGCAAAAATATAGGAATATCATCTCTGTAAGCACATTCCAAAATACATTTCTGCATAAAGACCAAATTATTAGACTGAACCAAGTTTTTTCCCTGAGATTCTAACCACTTTCAAATTTCATCTGGTTGTGTAGGATTAAAAGAAGCCAAGGCTCTCTCGTTATAGTTGGGAGCTACAGAAACCAAAGCTGGGTTAGCTGACAAAGGAGCAAAGAGAGATGCAAGATCAGAGTACATCTTGTATTTACTCAAGACTTTTTAGGAAATGGATCACTAGCCCAAGGGGTTGTACATGCAGTTTTACAGACATCTTTTAAGGTGAGTAACAAAAGGGGAAAATCCAAAACATTTGGAATCTCATCCTCAACAAGATAATAAACTCTTGTCAATCTTTAGTGTAGTTCCAGAGAGCTTCCAGTCAAATACATCTCTATACCTAGAGTTTTGAACATATTTTATCTTCTGAAGAATCAGATTGGATGGACTCAAGAATATTTAGTACTATCTGCATTAGAGTCCCCATCAAAATCTGTGACATCAGACTAAACTCTAATGATGGTAACCCCATAGTCATTCCGAACAGGAGCATAAACTCAGAGATTAGCTGAATGTAAAACACTCTAAGCTAAGGAAACCAGTTCAGCACTATACATGGTAATAACCTGATTGTCTGTCATGGTGAAGTTTCTGTTTCTTCTTACTATGACTTACATTAGAGCACAAAATATCTGTGGACATAGAATTATGTATGGCAAGGGGTCTCTTACCCCAATCCTCTGCTGCACCTAAAGGGTTTTGAATCAGGTACTGGAATAACCCTAAAGGATGTGTCTTATTGCTGTACTATAGAGGGACCCCGGCTCACATCATAGGGTGATGGAGAAAAAGGTAAGTGGTCTGTAGGCTGGCTTAAGCCAACAACAGGTTCACAAACTCTAAGCTGAGGCATGTTTTTGTTGATTTTTTTTCCTTTTTAGGTGGAGCTGGATTTGATGGGAGCAGCCATTTCAGAAGCCATCAAGTCAGGGGGAAAAACACCAGCCAAAATAATACATTGATACTATTAATTGATGACTAAGGGCATGAAGTATAGCAGAAACAGTTTAAAGTGTGCTAAACATTGTTCTACAATCTGCACAGTGTAGTAAAGAACACACAAAGTCACAGTACCAAGTAAAATCCACTTGTCCAAAGAGTGACAAAAAATCAAACATATGCCCTTAAATCAAATAGAAACCTTTTAAAGCTACATAAATACGTATGTATTTAGAGATTCCCTTGTCAGAAATGAAAAAAAAAAATCTCCACAAAAAATGTAAATAAAATAATTTGCGGTAAAATTGTGACTTTTAATGATAAAGCTGGCTATAACAGTGTTAAGCCAGAAGTAAATATAAAAAATGAAGGCAAAAGTGAAAAAATGCAATATATTCCTGTCAGAACTTTAAAATGAAGCAGATAAACAACATAAACAGGCCTCTTGGCACTCTGCCAAGATTCAGTCCGTAGTGCTTTGTTGACACCACAGAATTTCAGTTTCCTAGTATAAGCCATAAAACACTTTTCTAGTATGTTAGAATTCTCAGAGGAATTAATAGCAGTAGTAAATAGTAAGTATATTAAAATAAAAAATACATATATCATAATTTTATTTTTAAATAAAACTGAAAGAAAACAAACATATATAATAAAGAGGATGGAAGCTCCCAAAGGGATCTTATCTAAGCCTAGAAGCTGTAATCCACTAATGCAGGCTGCTGAGGAGACTCAACTGTGCGAGTTCTACATCTGGCAAAACAAACTGAATAACTGACTTTCTGTGCCTGTGGTTAGGCTTCTCCTGATGGGAGGACCTTAGCCAATCCCCTATCAAAGCCAGAGGAGGTGGTTCTAAGCTCTGGAAAGCTGCCACTGTAGGTGTTTGTGCAGGCAGAGAACCCAAATGCTACCGTGGCAGTGTGAATGATGAAAATATTAATGCAAAGACAAATTTTTAAACAGAAAAGCATCTTTGCTTCAAATTATTACTCCAAAAAAGGAACACTATATAGTGCAACAGTTATAGGGCTGTCAGATGTGCAAATATTTTCAGTCATCTACACATTTCTATTTCTCATCTTACACACTTGGAATGGCAGTTCCCCTGTGGCATTAACAGCTAACACACATACTGTAGTTCGAAAGTTAATGTCTCATTTTTTCATGGATTCAATTCCAAGGTGATATCAGTGACACTATTTTTGTCTGTTACGTGACACAAATGCATGCTTTAATTCTGAAAAAAAGTGTAGATAAGAATAACACAAAGGAAGAATACCATGCAGGATATTTCATATTTATGTGTCGTATAGTTCACATTATGAGTGCTATAAATGATCCCTAAGCTCATGCCCAAATGTGGCACAAACACTAAAGTTTTATGGTTTTCATTACATTAGATCCATGTTGTCTAATTTTTGTCCAGTTCAAATGCATGGTTGTTGGATCTGACCAAATCCAACCTCAGCACCGACTTGGAAGCTTCTTTGGATCTTGAACTTTGACTCCTTCCCTATCCATAATTCCCTGGACTCCACCTTAGTTGCCCATGTTTTTGTTGATGTATGAAAGAGCTCTCAATTCAGTTTGCTGTATCTTTTTTGATTAAAGCTACTCCTCTACTGCTGTAAGAGAGTTTTTCTCTCTCTCTCTCTCTCTCTCTCTCTATTTTGTATTTATCATCCTTGTGACCTTTTGGCTAAGATCAAGTATAGTATTAGCTGCCAGGAAGTTGGCTTAGGCAGTTAAGGTTGCCCTGTCCTTTTTCTAACTAGTTGTTTGTTGTTTTAAAAAGGCTTTTATATGTCTAGATATAAATATATATTAGTTGTAGTAATTTTTGTCTGTTTAGAGTAGGACTAATATCTTGGGCATAACCTTCACTTTTTCTTAGGCTCTTCTCACCCTGTCTGAATCCTCCAGTTTCAAAAAGTGTTCAGAGTGGGGGCATAATCTCCCACTCCAGGACCCACACTCCAAGTGCGTTTATTGCTTAAGTGCCACATATTTGGATGTGGACTGTCAGTCATGTTCTGCCTTTAGTGCCACAGCCCTCTTCCACCCCAGGACCCCCAAGTGCATTTATTGCTTAAGTGCCACACATTTGGATGTGGAATGTCAGTCCTGTGCTGCCTTTAGTGCCACAGCCCTTCAGATGAGAAGAGACAAACTTGTTTCATAGAGGCTCTTTCCATCATAGACAGGGGCTATTCCTTCAACCTCTTCTGCATTCCCCTTCCAGAAAAATACCCTAAATCTAAAGATAAGGGGCAAGAAAATGATAAAGCATTGGACAAGGATAAGAAGGAGAAACCGAACAAATCCACTACTAAGCCTGCCAAAAGTGCTTCCCGGAGCCAACAGCTTTACTTGGGCCCAACCTGAAAACCACTCAAAGATCAGATCCAACAACTCCTTGGGTGCAATCACCTTCACCATGAGCCAGATACTCACCAGGACTGGTGAGCCCTAGATTGTACTCCACTATTCTCCAGGAAAGGAGATACTTATAACCACCATAGGGGATGTTGTCCACTCTGTCATCTCAAAGTCTTATGGAACTGGATGTTGATAGGGTGATGATGAAATTTTTGAGGATGCAAATCCAGCTTGGGGTTATCCTGATACACTTCCCTGGAAAGGTACAGAGTTCTGGCCATTGCACCCCTCCATTTCTTGAATCCTTACCAACTCATCCTTTGGGCTCAGTGATATTGGATCTGACTGGAACTGGAGCACCTTTCTCAGCACTGGAGTTACTGACAACTTCACCAACTGCTTCCCTATCTCTCTCTCTTGACACCAATGCCATTAGATCAAGAAGAGACTTGGAGCTGAAGCCCTGGCACTGAGTTCCAGGGTGGGGGTGAGTTGATAAAGAAATTCTTGGAGCCACCCCTCCCTTTCGGGTCTTTGGCTCTAGACAGCTCAGATCTGAGTTCAGTTTCAGGGCCAGGGTCTATCAGTGTTGAGGGCTCCTTTCCTTCCTTGGATTGGAGGATATCCTCAGTGTCAGTGGCATTTTCAGCATTTGAGGCCTTTCAAAAGGTCTGGCAGGTTCCAAAAAGAAGATCACCAACCACTATGACTTCACCCAAACCCCAGCATGGGTTTGCTTCCCCACTTCATCATCTTGTCGAACAGGAACAATTGGCCCTATGGGCATCCAAGAAGATCTGCTCTGCCAGTTCCCCTTCCAATTCTGAACCTTCTGTTGCTCCCCCAAAAGGTGTTCACAAAACTTGGATGGACAAATGGAAGCACTTAGACTCTTTCCCTTGCTCCACCTCTGAAGATATCACCTTTGATGATATTCTCAAATTGATGAAGCAGAGAGGGGGTTGGTCATCCCAAGATCCTTTACCTGATGATTCAGTGTTCTTGAAAGCCTTTGGTTCCAGACCAATATTGTCCTATGTGGTACCACCCATTGATCCTGTTATAGATGTTATAGCTCAATAGGCATGGAAGGGTCCTGATGTGGTGGAAACCATCTCCAAAAAATCAGATCACATCTTGGCTGTGCCTAAAGACAGGAAACACTGGAGCAAGGGTCCACCAGTAGATGCTATGGTGGTAGCAGCAGCCACTAAAAAAGAATTATCAGAAGAGAATTTGTCTGCTCATCCTCCTAACAGAATCTAGGGCAATGAACAAATTTGGGAAGCTGGCCTATGCATTAGCAACTTTCTCCCTTAGATCACTGAATTATTTGGCTCATTTTTACCAGATTCCAGAGAAACTTGACCAAAGAGATCACCAAGTCCCTCTCAGGGGTATTGCCTGTAGATGCTCAGAAAACAGTGAACTCCCAGCTTTCCATCCTGCAATATTCCTCGAACATGGCCATCTGCTTACTCTCTAATGCAGCTGATGGCACACCAGAGCAACAGCCACCAGCATTACCATGCACTTCCACACCTGGATGCATCTTTTTGACTTTGCAGAAGGCTTTAGTCATTCTTTGTAAATGCCCCTTATGATTTGACCTTATTTGGACCTAACATTAAAGTCATCAGGAGTTAACAGGATGGTAAGACTCTATCTGCAGTGGGAGTCCACTTCTCTGCCCTGCAAAGATCTTTCTCTAAGATCCAGCAATTGGAGAAGACGTGGTTCCGCAAATCACAGAGCTCCTACCATGACTCCCAATGTGATAGACCTTCCCATGGTAGAGGCAGAGGCAATGCTAATGGATGACACCCTAGAGGCAGAGGCAGACTACATAACCAGTGCTTTCCTGACTGTTGCACTCTAGAAGTAGTTGTGGGTGCATATTTTTGCATCCTCAAGCTTGGCACAGAATAACTTCAGATTCTTGGATCTAGGTAATATCTGGAGGTTATTCAATTCCATTTTCCTTTCAACCTCTGAAAAAGAAGAAAGTTCCTGAAGTTCAACCCAGTCAGTGACACTTAGCAGGCACAGAAATGTCAAAGCTGCTAGAAAAAAAAGAGTCATCCAGTTGGTCCCCCATGACCAGTTAGACTCCGGAGTCTATTCATGATTCTTTTTAGTACCAAAGAAAATGGGTATCTCAAACCCATTTTGGATCTCAGTCACCTAAACCAGTTTGTGAAACAGGCAAAATTGTGGATAGTCACAGTTCAGTCCATTTTACCTCTCCTGAGGAAGGACACTTGGATGTGCTCCATAGATCTCCAGGATGCCTACTATCATGTCAAAATAGCAAAGCACTCCAGCATATTTCTCCACTTTTGTCTGGGAGCCGATCACTACCAGTTCTGGGCAATGTCATTCAGTCTCACCACAGCCCCCAAGGGTGTTCAAGAACATCATGGCAGTGGTAGTAGTACACCTAAATCTGCTAGGGATTCAAGTCTTCCTGTACCTTGACGATTGATTCCTAACTGCTACCTCCAAGCATCAATTGCTGTGACAACTTGACCAGGTACTCTAGACTGGTCTTATGAATAACTGTAAATCTACTAAAATGTTGACTAACTCCAGCACAGAACATAGACTTTATAGGATGCCACCTAGATATCAACCAGCAGATAGTCTGTCTTCTCCAGCCCAGAGTTCTGTCACATTGCCTTACAGCCTTACAAGTGCTATATCACCCATCACCACCAGCAAGGTTAGTTCTGTGTCTTTTAAGCCTGATGGCATCCACAATTCTAATGGACCTCAAACCAGATACTACATGACAGTACCACACTGGACTTTAGCAGTACAATGGTGTCAGTCCATTCACCCTTTACATTCAAAGATCCAAATTACTCAGGTCTGCAAACAACACATCTTTTGGTGAGTAATGACTGACTGTAACCAAGGATCACCCTTTCCAGTCAGAATCTCCGATTGCAATAGTGACCATATATGCCTCTCTTCTAGGGTGGGGGTGGAGCAGTTCAAAGGCAGAATGGTCCAAGGTACATGGTCATCACTAGAGGTCAATCTTCACATCAGTGTCTTGGAGTTGATGGTGGTCCTCCTATCATTGCAGGCATTTCAGGATCTCCTTCCCATGGGTATGATTTACATACAGATGGACAACATGGCAGTGGTAAGATAAATCCACAAGTAAGGGAGAATACATTCTTATCATCTATGTCAAGAGGCCATGAGAGTTTGGCAATGTCTTCACAAAAGTTTTCTGATACCAATGCACATCCCAGTGCTGTCCAATGTGCTAGCAGACAAACTGAGCAGAACGGTCCTCATGTCACGAGTTGTCCCTCAATCCTACAGTGACACATTAAATATTCAGTCACTGGGGCCAGCCCTGCTGCAACCTTTTTACATCTTATGTAAACAACAAATGCATCAGGTATTTTGCCCTGATCCCTCCACAGGGACAGTCACCAAGGGATGCTCTGGTCCACACTTGGTCCCAGGGCCTCCTATATGCCTGCCCTTCTTTGCCCCAATGAACAAATTCATACAGAAAGCAAGACAGTGCCAGGTCAGGGTGATCCTCATTGTCTCTGTTTGGCTCTGACAGACATGTTTTTTCTACCTGTGGTCTCTACTTGTACAACCCCCTTGGATACTGGATCATTATCCAAACCTCCTGATCCATCTGGATTGTCTCCTCCGAACCAGAAGTCTATGAAGTTAACTGCATGGTTCCTCCAATTTTAAGCATAGCGAGAGATGCTAGGCTTTGCCCTGCAGTAGTTAATATTCTTTCTGCATCCAAGAACCTGTCCACTAGAAAAAAATACCAGAGTAGATGGAAGTGATTTTCTATTTGGGCCTTCTCTAAAGGCCTGGACCCTTATTCACCACCTGTTCCATCCATACTAGAGTTTTTATCTAATCTCTTTAATAAAGGTCCCAGCTTTGCCACCATCAATGTACATTTGTTGGCAATTTCAAATTTTCATGTTGGATGCAGACATTCCAATAGGTTCACTGAAAATTTCCAAAGTTTTCCTTAAAGGTACTTTTCTACTAAGACCTCCCATTACACACCTAGCGCCTCCATGGGACATCACAAATATGCTGCAAGCCCTAACACCATCTCCATTTGAACCCACAACCACAGCAGACGTAAAATTTCTTACATGGAAAACCATTTTCCTAGTGGAAGTGACATCAGCCAAATGGATCTTGGAGTGACAGACTTTTTCATGTAAGCCTCCTTTTTGTAGTATTTCACAAAGACACAGTTTCCCTTAAAGCTAACATGTCCTTTATTCCTAAGGTTGCATCAGAAGTAAATCTAAACCAGTCCATAACCCTGCCTGTGTTTTTCTCCAGTTATTCAAACAAAGAAAAATACATGTTACATAGGTTAGATGTCCACAGGCAGCTCAGATTCTACATTCACAGACCAAAGTTGGGGAAGGCTGTTATTAAGGTTACTTTATCCGGATGGTTGTCATATTATATCTATTTTGTCTATAATAAGAAGTTACCCATACCAGGTAAATCAAAAGCTCATTCAACTGGTGCATTTTCTACTTCGACAGCCTTTCACAGAGGACTAGCCATTGATGACATTTGTGCTGCAACCACTTGGGCTATTTGTGTCTCACTATAAACTAGATGCTCAGTTCAGATTACATTCTCCCTTTGATTCCACCATACTCAAGAATGTCCTTCCTTGTTACCATCCAGTTTGTCAGCTTGGGTTCTGATTCCCATACATCTGAAATGGACAAAAACAGACAACACTGAATATGAAAGGTATGTACTTACTATAATATTAGATCCACGTTGCCTGATTTTTTTGTTTAAACTCCCCCCTCCCTCATACCCCTTCCAAATTGTCACCGATGACTTTGAGATGATTGAGTGGACTTTTATTCCCTGTCCCACAGGGCTCGGTACTGGGACCTCTCCTGTTTGGAATATACCTCTCTGAAGTCAAGGCAAATGTGAAAAGCCTTTGGCTGTCCAAATTTGCAGATCATTGCAAGCT
The DNA here is from genome assembly GCF_019279795.1 of Protopterus annectens. Classification (NCBI taxonomy): domain Eukaryota; kingdom Metazoa; phylum Chordata; order Ceratodontiformes; family Protopteridae; genus Protopterus; species Protopterus annectens. The sequence goes on from NC_056732.1 coordinate 574,832,609, forward strand.
GGGTGTGATCACTGAATACCTCAGAGATGTAGATATCCATGAGGGTCTCACACAGACAAATAAATGGTGTCAGAGCCATGGCCTAAAACTCAATGCAAAAAAAATGCGTAGTTTTACCTTTTGGGAAGATGACCACTCCTGCAAATTGCAACACATAACATTTCCGTAAGAGCAGACACAGCGGTAATGGACTTGAAAACTCAAGTCGACAGTAACTTGAACTTTGATCACAGTGTGTCAATGACAGTCAGTAAATTCTTCTATGTGGTGCAACTTATAAGTAAGGGCATGGTATCCAGATACAAGGAGATCATAGTCCCCTATACTCAGCCCTCATTAGACCAATAATTGAGTACAATGCATCCTTCAGCATTTACCTGACCAGGCATTTGCAACAGATGAAATGGCCACAGAGGTTCATCAAAACTCATAGACTGATGCATTACATCTCTGTAGCTACCTTAGGTATTAAAGATGGATTAGTCCATAAGGATACCCTACACCCTTGTGGGAGAAAATGTACTGAGGTTTGTATGACAGAGTTTGAAGTCCCAGCATTCTCTGAGATGATGTAATAGCAACTAGATAGAGTATTTTACAAGTCAAAAATGTAATGTCCACCTTGGCAGCAGGTTCAAAGCATGGCTGGGTTAAAGCATGGAGTAAAATGGTTGTGACAATGTGAGGTGTTGCCATCTGTGCCAGGGAAAATACGGCAGTGCATGTGTAACATATGCCAGCATACTCAGCTGGAGTTTTGCAAATAGTTTTGTGTCATTTGATTATCACACTGACTTGCACAGATGCTTGTGTTAAAAATGTATCAACAGTGTTATAACTGATTAAATGTTTATGTTTAAACAAAGAATTATGCAAGAGAAGAGTAGAAGTTTTGAAAATTGTTTTATAGCTTTCAGATACTGCAACAGATCTTAGCAAAACTCTGAGTGCTTATTGTACTAGAGTCAGGTGATCAAATGAGATATCATTCCATAACCAGCACTGAGAGCATGGAACTCTCGCAGCAGCTTCTTTTGTTTTGTTTTCTTTGGAACCTGATATAAAGATCTATGCCAGTTATCACAGTTATTTTCAGTTGTGTTCAGTTCAGCTTAGTTTGAAGCTCTTCACCTTGCCTTGTGGAAATAAGCATCTCAGCATCCTATCTTGCCTTGCTGTATTATAGTTAGCTAGGGAAGTTACTCTTTACAAGGTCAGGAAATACAGTAAGATTAGTTAAGCATTGTTTTTTCTGTAACCATGTGAATCTGTCCAACTGCGTTAGTTTTATTTCTCATGTGATTTAAACTCTGGTGCTTATTGTACTTCGATATTTAGTATTCTCATGTTTTCTATTTAATTATTTATTATTAAATATTTTATATCTTTCATTGTGGCTGGTCTTTCAGAGAATACTTTTAACATCTTGAGAGTATTTGTGCTTATTTTAGTGATGCCGTGACCAGTCCAAAAAACCTTGCTGCTTTGGTTACACTCTACCATTTATATTAGTGTTGATTTTACTCAGTATAACTGGATAACCTGGTTGACTTTTCTGAGACTATCACCAAGGCCCTAAATGAAGGAAAGTCAGTACATACAGCTTACCTTGACTTGGCCAAAGCCTTTGACACAATCCTACACTTGGGCATCATCAAAAAGCTAACACAACTTGGTGTAAATCCCTATCTCATCAGGTGGGTGGCCAACTGGCTCACCGATAGGACCCACAAAGTCAAAATAGGTGCATCCACCTCCAACAGCAGACCAGTCACTAGTGTTGTTCCCCAGGGATCTGTCCTTGACCCCCTACTGTTTGGCATCTACTTCTCAGAGGTCCAGGCAAAGACAAAAGGCCTGTGGCTGACCAAGTTTGCGGATGACTGTAAGTTGGGTGCTCTCATTGACCCCCAAATGATGTTAACATACTAAAACAGGGCTTCATAGCAACAAATGACTGCTGCCAAAGTGATGGCCTTAAGTTAAATCCAAAAAAAGTATTATCATACCATTCAGCAAAAACATGGCCTCTACTGATTACTACATCAATGGCAACCCCCTAAGCACACAACCTGTGGTGAGAGACCTGGGTACACAGGTTGACAATAATCTCACATTCAACCATCATGTAGCGGCAGTGGTCAGAAAAGCCTTTTACTTGGTTCATCTCACAAGTAAATGGATTGCATACAGAAAAAAGGAGGTTGTTACCTCTCTCTACTCCTCCCTCATTAAGCCAATAATCGAGTACAATTTGCCATTTGGTATGTACCTCTCCAAACACTTGAACCAGCTGGAAAGGTCATAGAAATACCTCACAAAGAGAATCCATGGCCTCAAACACCTGTCCTATGTGGACAGGCTCAAATCACCATCATTCTACTTGGTATCATATAGATTGCTCAGAAGTGATCTGTGTCTCACCTACAAGGTAATCTCAGACCTTGCCCTACTAGAGATGCTGCATATCCATAAGTCTAACTGCTTACACATTACCTGCTCGAAAGGCCTAAATCTAATATGCGACATTAACAAAACCTGCTGGAGAGGCAGGTTTGTCTCCCAGAAGCTGCTCTGTCTCTGGAACAGACTTCCCATACATGTCAGGGTACATCGCTGACCCTCTTCAAGTGCAACCATGATAAGTGGATGGGAAACTACAAATTTGTCCCAGGGGTTCCACCTGTGTCCCTTATTGACAGTGGTGGCAGGTGCTGACTGAGGTTTTTTTGGCAGGGATAAACTCTTGGCTAGGCTTGTAAGGGCCCCAGGACCATTAGCCTAGTAATGTCCTATGATATCCTTGTAAGAGCCTGAGAGTGGTTGACTAGTGGCAGCATGGTTAGGTTATCATCTGGGTTGAAGGGGTATGGCCAGTAGATCTGTACCGGGGGAGTGTGTGTGTGTGTGTGTGTGTGTGTGTGTGTGTGTGTGTGTGTGTGTGTGTGTGTGTGTGTGTGTGTGTGTGTGTGTGTGTGTGTGTGTGTGTGTGTGTGTGTGTTTGTGTGTGTGTGTGTGTGTGTGTGTGTGTGTAAACCAAACACCCAGGTGTGGGTGTGTCAGCTACTTGAAACAGGGACACAGTGTTCCAAAGTGAATCTTGTTTGGGATCTAGAGAGAGAGTCCAGTCCCAGGTCTGGAGCATGTTCCCTGTGTGCTCTTGAGGGAAACTGTACTTGATGCAGAGAGCTGCATCTTAAAATACTGTGCAAATCCATTCTTGTTCTTAGTGATCACCTCTCACCGGTGTCAATGGTGGGGATTGAGGCTCCCTGATTACTGGCCTGGGGTAAACAGAGGCTATCACAATGGTCATATCCCAGAGAATGGTATGGTCCTTAATTGGGGGTCAGGGTCTAAGAAAGAAAGCACCTCTCAGGAAAGTTTTACATAGTTTTAGGAATGCTAAGGTAGCATCATTCTCTCCAACATGAAAATCTGAACTAGCTACTAACTCTACCTTAATAACGGAGTATCTGGAATGATGGATGCTAGAAGTCTAAAACTGCTGGAATAGGTGGCAAAAAGGATTCAGATTTCTTTGGAAACCAAATAAAAAATCTTTTCCATTTACTCTTACACATTTTTCTGATAGATGGTCTCTAGGAAGAAGTGAGAATGTGGATGACTTGGGAAGACAGCCTGGACTGACTACCCATTACTGGAAGTGGAGAAAAAAGTGGTTAGCCTGAGGGCTCAATAATCCAGGTGAGACATTCCAGACAGGTGAGAAAGAAGGCCTGGGTTAGGGTCTTGTACCCAAGGTGGATGAATCAAATGAGGCCAGAGGAAGGGAAAACACACCTGTCTAGGCAAGAAAGGAGCAATGAGGATAAGCTTTTTTCTTCCTATACAGTGTTTTCTGCAGCAATTTTAGGATTAGTGGGGTGGGAGGAAAGGCAGAGAAAAGACCAGAAGGCCAAGCATGCATCACAGCATCCCTCAGTGACTCCCCCTTTGGGAGTATCAGGGCAGAGAACCTACTGCATCTGGAGTTGATGGGAGAAACAAAAGATCACACCATGGTTGGCCCCATTGATGAAAAATTTGTTCTGCCATTTCTGGATTAAGGGACTACTCTTGAGATAGCAGGATCAATCTGCTCAACCTGTCTGCTAAAATATCAGACTTACCTGGTACATGTGTTGTTACCAGAAAGTCATTGGAAGATATCACCCATTGTCACACTCTCATCACTTCTCAGCACAAAGGGTAGGAGCGGGTTCCCCCTTGTTTGTTGATGTACCAGACTATTAATATGTTGGTTGTCCATCTGGATAGAAATCATCCCTAGAGGAAGGACATCTTGAAAGACCTGCAGCACTAGGAGGACTGCCCTCAACTTTAAGACATTGATGTGAAGCCCGGCCTCGGAGCATCCTTCCCATGTAATGCCTTCCCCCAGTTATTAAGTATCTCTGGTCACTGTGGCTTTGGGAGGGGACCTTGAGTAACCTCAGGAGATTGACTCCCCCACTTTATGAGAGTCCTGAAAACATTTCTCAACAACCCCAAAAGCATGTTGGTTGATATCTGATGGACCACTGAACTGCAAGTCCTCACTGAAGAACTCTCATGTAATATCTTGCCAAGGGAGATAAGATAATGGAAGCCACCATCAAGCCCATAGTTGAAGAACCAATCTGACTGTCAGCATTTTGCAGAATAGAAGCATTGGGGCCTGGCTGTACAGGATGGACAGTCTGTTCACTGGCACCCTTCCTACCTGTGTTGTGATTTCTAAGTGAGCTCCTATAAAATCTAAAGTCTATACCAGAGAAAAATGATATTTGCCTGATTCTCTGTTATGCCCAACACAGAACAAAGATGGAGCAAGTAGTTTCTAGTTTGAACAAGAAGAGACTTGGTAATACCGATGATGACCCAGTCATCCAAGAAGAGGAACACTTGGAACCCTTGCAGATTTTGGTGACCTGAGACCACTGTTTTACATTTGGTGAACACTCTATGAGTTGTGGTGAAATCCAAAGGGCATGGCTCTAAACTGGAAGTGACTAGCTCCCAGCTGGAAATGGAGAAACTGTCTGGGCCACCTATCCATCATGATGTAATAGTATGCAACCTGAAGATCTATTATGCACATCCAGTCATCCTTTCTCAATAGAGGAAGAATGGACTGTACAGTGACCATCCAGAACTTTGGGTGTTTGACATACTGACTGAGATGGCTGAGGTCCAAAATTGGTCTGAGGTCCTTTTTCTTTTTTGGCACTAAAAAGAAACTTGAGTAAGTTCAGAATCCTTGTTGGTTTAGTGGGACCTTCTGGACAGCTTTCATTTCTGGCACTTTTTACTTCTATAGCTACTGCTTTTATTGGTGAGGGTGGAACATTGGGAAGTTTCTTTTTGTGAATAAAGTAGGCAAATATAGGGAAGAAAATAGTCTGTGTTTATGACTGTTCTGCACCCAGACATCCTTGATGATGGATGTCCAGACTTCTAGGTGCAGAGATAAGTGCCCCTGACTGCCTCCAGAGTGCAGCAGTTGGGCAACTGTTCAAGAGTGCTGATAAGGTGTTAAGGCCTCTCAGAGAAGGGACTCCTGAAGCCTCAGTTTTACAGACCACCTGTACCTTCAGCAATATCCACTGTTAGAATATCCCTCTCTGCTACAAGAGTCTATGTTAAGAAGTGTCCAGAAAGAACTCTTGAGCCTTACAGAACCACAGCTTCTTACCCCCTTTCTGATTTCTGGAGAAGGTCCTCTGGGGGTAGAAAAATGTATTCATATGGCAGAAAGGGTTTTCCCATCTTGCTAACTCCTAGAGAGTATGTCCTTGATTTTGGGTCCAAAAAAGGTTGAACAATTACAGGGTGAATTTACAAAGAATTTCTGGAAAGACACACAAAGGCATCCAAACCTGTCTCCTCATGGTAATGTTTGCATCTGTGACTTTCAAAGCACTTTTAATTGCACTGAATATCAGTCATGTAGAGACATTTTATAGGTACTGGAAGGTGGCCAGATATGAGTTGACACTTTTCTTGTCCTTTTCAGACACAGACCCTGAAAGTGAGTTGGAGAGCTGCTTGGTCAAATCTCTCTGCAACTTTGTAATATGTGGCAAGTAGTTCACTAACCTCAATGCAAAGCTAGCTGAAGTTTAAACTTGCTTCCCAAACCTATCCAAATCCCTATAGTCTAGGTCAGGGGGATGAACAGATGAGCTCTGCTCCACAAGCTATTTTTTAGTCGCTGCTGCTGCTGCCATGGTATCCACTGCCAGGCCCTTTCTCCAGTATTACTGGTCTTTCAGAGCAACAAGATATTTATCTGTTTTCTATGTATTGGTTCTGCCACCTCTGGCTCTTTCCATGCTAGTTGAGAGATCAAAGCCACCATCTCAACAGTGGGAAGGATCACCCAAGAAGTAGCAGAGCTAGATCCAAAAACCTCAATAAACATCGGAGGGGACTTTGGAAGACCAACTTGTTATTTGTTTCAGGAGTTCAAGGATCTCCCCAAATGAGATGCCTTCAAATTGTGATCTAGAGGACCACTCCTTTTCATCAAAATCAGTGTCTTCAGTAAGTGACTTCTGGAGTAAGTTGATGTGCCTCCTCTTACACATATGTTTCAGTTGAACCTCAGTAGAGGGTTGTTCTGGAGACGGCTCAGAAGACAGATGTGTGTCCCACTTATGGAATGCCTCAAGGCTAGAAGGACTTGGATGTCCCAATGGGACAGATTGAGTAGGATCAGGAACCAGGGCTTTTTACTTTGGGTGGATAGAACTGAGAAGGGAATAGAAGTCTGCCCAACAGCCCTGGAGAGAGCTCTCTCAGCTGCCTCAAAAGCAGAAGCTGAGGGGGAACCCTAAGCAACCCAGTAGGAGCCAAAGCCTCCACACCTGGATGGTCTAGGGAACCAACTTGATCCCACTACAAGACTTACGCTGGAGCCAAGCTATCTAACATTGAAGCTCTAGGAAGAAGGGAGAGCTCAAACAACTTCAGTGTCAATCCCTTGCCACTAGATCTGGTGCCAAAGCTTCAGTTCTGACATACCTCCAGATCCGAGGAACTCACAACCGGTGGGATCAGAGAAGTCTCTGGTATGTAAGATGACCACATTTTCAGATGCAGTATAGATAATTCTTGTTGAAATCTCAGATCCAGTATCCCCAAGATGGAGAACAGATCATGGGTAGGAGCATCCACTGGTAAAGTGGAAAGGCCAAAGCTCACGGGTCTGAAGGAGACAAAGCCAGAAGAATCCCCAGCTGTATTTGGGTCCTGATGATCTTCCTCATCATTCTATCCACATCCACTTCTGTCAGGCATCTGGTAGACCTAACAGACCTTAGACAGGAATATGTAGAAGGGGGTGTGGATGTCATCTGTACCAGTCTCTCTCTTGAACAAAAGGAGAATGCAGTCTAGGAGAGGCTAACTCTGATGAAAATCTCAATCCAATAAGGGTTGAGTCCTGTATCTTAAAGTCATCAGATCCATTAGAACAGTAGGATCCAATGATCTGGGTCTTTTGGTGGCTGGAGTCAAAGACGGTAAAGAAGAAGGAGAATGGTTAGGGGAGTGCTTTCTTGTCTCCTTGCCTTTTCCTTGGGCTTGTCACTCTACTCCTCTCTAAGTTTGTCTGAGGATATTTTGTCAGATGGGGAGGTTCCAGAAATAGAAGTCACAGACTTGGATGATTCTCCTGCAGAAGCAAGGAGAGGTCCTGTAAACACAAGTTTCTCCCTGGATTCAATCACAGCCCATTGGCCAAATGCTGTTTAAAGTGAGCAGCCCTCATCATGGTGGGCAACAATAAACAATAAACACATTTTTGATGTGCATATGAAATTGTGAGTATATGGCTACAAGCCACACATTTTTTAAGACCTGATGGCTTGTTAGACATGAAGAATCTAGGAAGATAAGAAGAAAATTTCACAGCACTTCCACAAACAGATAAATACTAATGCTTTTTAGTATAAACTACCAATAATGGTAATATATATAGTACTAGAGATTCAGTAATAGTGCTCTAAGAAATGGTAGGAAAGGGAAGGCTGAGACAACAAGAGAAGAAATTTGTTTATATGAAACTTTTTTTATGGTAGGAGAGAAAGACGTAACACAAGGTACACTACTGTACAAATAGACTATGAAGAATCTGACAATAACATTGGTAAAAAAAAACCTTAGCTGAGGTGAGCCTGAGCAGGGCAGACCTCATCTGTTCTCTACAAGTGGCAAATGAGATCTCAAGTAATCTTGGGCACTGTAGGGGATTATGGGTAAGGGAAGAAGCCTGAGCTGTGGATCCAAAAGTCTAAAAGTGTTTGAAGTCAGATCCAAGGTCAGATCGGAATGTCTATCCATTGATGAACAGATGGAAAAAAACAACATCAGATAGTATGTTTTATTGAATTATTGTATTCCTGATGATGATGATAAGTACATTGTAATGCAGTCAGTGTACTGCTGTATTCAAATGAGTGTGGGAGTCTCACATTTTCCTCCCAAATACATTCAATTCAATTGGTTTAAGTACAAACATATTTCCAAATTGGTATTAATGAGTGCATTATATATATTTTGGTTTAAGTACAAACATATTTCCAAATTGGTATTAATGAGTGCAGTATATATATTTTGCATTTAATGCCTTATAATTACTTTGCACACTGTATACACATCACAGAGAGGTTGTCACTGATGCACACATAAACAGAAGGCTTACCTGCAATGATCTGGAGATTAACAGTCAAGACTGCATGGGTGGCACTTTACCTTGCGACTTCTGTCATTATTACCAAACACCTACATGTTCAATACCCCTGACTGTTGCACACAAATATATCATTCCCTACCATTACATTTAATGTGAAGTACCACATATCACCTGACAGACATTGACATAACAGTTTGAAATAACACCTTAAATTACTCTGTCTGATATCACTACACCATACTTAGGTAATGTAAAAATAAAAGTTATGTACTCACCATAACTATGCATATGTATTGTCCATTTTCATTATTCCTCAATGAATGGGCTCAGATCTGATTTGGCCACTTTATCTAGATTCTAGGATCCAACTCTCAAGCTCCACCCTTACCTATAATGCTCCTGTCCACTGTGTTATTTCAGATCAAGTTTGCTACTATTATAAAATATCACAACAAGGTAGATAACACTGATATGACAGAAAAGTGATAGCTGAAAGATCAGGAGCTAAAAGAGGAACTATGGTTCCTATAAACAATTCTGTTAGATCTCTCCCAAAGACAGGCATAGGGGTAAGGTGGGAGGGAAGTTGAGGAACAATGAAAATGGAGAAGACAGATTATGGTGAGTACATAACTTTTATATCTGATGTTGTCATTTTCATTTCTTCCTTAATGAATGGGGCAGAGTTCCCAGCTATGGTGACTTTGGGTGGCCCTCTTAGAAGGATGTTCCAGAGAACTACAGAACTGAAAGCAGCTTTGTTTCTGGAGATGATGTCCAATTTGTAATGAGCAATAAAAGTATGAGCATTAGGTCATGTGGTAGCTGCACAAATATCATCAATGGAGGCTCTAGCCTAAAAATCAGCTGATGTATCTATTGACCTACTTTAGTGTGCTTTTTGTTGTCTTGGTTAGGTTGGGCCTGTCAAGGAATAAACGTAGGAAATACAATCTGTTATCCATTTAGTTAGTGTAGTTTTGAAGACTAGTTTTCCCATCTTATTGCTAGAAAAGAAGACAATTGATCAGGTTTTCAAAATTCCTTAGTCCTGTAAAGGTAAAAACAAAGTTTTCTATGCACATCTAAAAGATGAAGGGTACATTCTCCTTTATTGTCAAATATGTGAAAGAGAATTGGTAAATTGATCACTTGATTGCTGTTTGTTTCAGGGACAACTTTTGGTAGAAAGGAAGGATTACTGCGTAAAATAACTCTTTGTGAAAAATCAAATACAGTGGTTTTGAAGAGAGTACTTAGAGTTCAGATGCTTGTCTTGCTGAAGTTATGACCACCAGAAAGACAAGTTTCCAAGACAGAAACATAAGGTCTACATTAGCTGAGGGTTCAAAAGGTGACTGCACCAAAGTTTGTAATGCCAAAGTCAGGTACCAAGGTAGAGCGGGGTCCCTAATTGGAGGTCTAAGTAAAAGGATATCTTTAAGAAAGGCCTTACATAACATAGATGAAGCCAAAGAAGCATAATCTCCAATGTGGTAGTTGGAGATGGCTGCTAACTGAACTTTGATGGTAGAGAAACTTGCTCCTCTTTGAAAGATGGACGCAAGGAAATCAAAAACAGCAGGGAGCGGAGCAATGAAAGGACCCAACTCTCTCTCTTAAGCCCAAAAGGAAAACCTCTTCCATTTACTCTTATAAATTTTCCTAGTCAAAGGTTTGTGAGACAAAAAAGAATTTGGTGAACTGGGGAGGAAAGCCCAGAATGTCTAGCCATCACTGGAACTGGAGAAACCATGAGGTCAATATGAGGCCTGCAATTTCTGGATGAATCATCCCTGACAGATGTGACAGGAGGTCTAGACTGGGATCCAATGTCCATGGAAGACATATTAGGTGAGACAATAGGAAGGGAAACCACATTTGCTGAGGTTAGAAGAGGGCAATGAAGACTACTTTGTTCCTCAACTGTAGAGCTTTCTGAACAAACCTAGGCATTAGAGGTGGGGGGTAAGCATAAAGGAGGCCAGAGGGCCAAACATGGACTAAAGAATCTCTCAGTGAATGTCCCTGAGGAGAAATTAGGGCAAAGCACATGCTACATTTTTTGTTGAGGGGAGAGGCAAATAGATCTCAGCACAGTTGACCCCATTTGTGGAATATCATATTTACCACTGATTGAGACCACTCATGAGGCATCAGGATGGTCCTGCTGAGCTTGTCCATTTAGATGTTGGACTTCCCCATTATGTGCATCACTACAAGAAAGGAGATCACCCACTGCCAAACTCTCATTGCTTCTCAGCAAAGGGGGTAGGATCTGATTCTCCCTTGTTTGCTGATGTACCAGACTACTAACATGTTGTCCATTTGAATAGCAATAATTCCTAGTGGAAGAGAGCTTTGAAGGGCCTGCAATGCTAAAAGCACCGCTTTCATCTCAGGACATTTATATGCAAATTGGTCTCTTCTGGGGACCACGTGCCTTGAACAGTCATTCACAAGTAATACCCCAACCCAACTGGAAGGTGTCTGTGGTCAACATGGCATACAGGGGAGGAAGAATAAATGAACATCCTTGACAAATTTCTTTGAAGTGTATCCACCACATCAGGGAATTTCTCCAAATCTGAGGTAATTTTATCAGAAGTTGTAATGGATGTCAATGAAAAGGCCATTGTACTGCTAGAGTCCACTGAAAAGGTTTCATATGAAGATGAGCAGTGGGTATTAAAGTGATTGCAGCATCGACCCTAGGGTTTGAGTATGATTTTTGCTGGGGAAAAAAGGATAAGAACCTGTCTGACATGCGGTTTCAAAGTTATAACTCTGTTTTGAGGCAGAATAGGTAGACATTTGACTGTGTCTAGAAGAGCCCCTATAAACTCCAAGACTTGAACTGGCTGAAGTTGTGACTTGGCAAGATTGACCGTAATTCCCAGAGAGTAAGATAATTGGAGTAAGTAATCCCAGGCTCTTTCCAGAAGATGCCTTGTCAGTGTGGTAAGCAACCAGTCATGTAAGTAAGGAAACATCTTAGATGAGCTGCTACCACTGCCATGCATTTGGTGAACATCCTGGGGGCTGTTGTGAGACCGAAGGGCAGGGCTCTAAACTGGTAATGACTGGCTCCCAGCTGGAAGCATAGGTATCTTTGAGAGTGCCTGTTCATTTTGATGTGATAGTATGCATCTTGAAGATCGATAGAGCACATCCAGTCATCCTTCTGTAGGAGAGGCAGAATAGACTGAAGCAACACCATCCAGAATTTCAAATTCTTTGTAAACTGTTTCAGATAACTGAGATCCAAACTGGGTCTTAGGTTCCCTGTTTTCTTTGACACTAAAAGAACCTTGAGCAAATTCCAGATCCTCTTTGGTTTGGGGGGACCTCAAAAATGACTCATGTCCAGCAACTTTGAACCTCCAAAACTGCTAACTCCCACTGACTGAGTGGAACTCCAGGAAGATATCTTCTTTTCCTTTCAGGAACTTGCCAAAAGGTAATGAAATATTTATTTAACATTTATTTAACAGGAAAGTCTGACTAGGACAGAGCAAATTTTCAGCAGAGGTCCAGGACGAAATGCTGCAGATGCATGTCTTTGGAATGTGGGAGGAAACCAGAGCACCCATTGGGAAACCCACATGGAAGCAGGGAAGACATGTAGACTCCACACAGAAGGCACCCCAGCCGAGAATTGAACTGTAAAACCTCTTGCTTGAGGCAACAATAACTGCTGCACCACTGTGCCACCCTCTGGATATGATCCTTTGCACCCTAGAATCTTTTGTCATGGCTATCCAGGCTTTTAGGTGCAAGGACAAGCACCCTCCCGACTGTCTTGAGAAGGAGGACAGTTGGGCAACCTTTCAGGAGCTCTGAAATGATATGTCTGAGATGGGATATTGAGACCCTTGAATCTGCAGATTCCCCTCTGCCGTGTGGGTGGCATCTTCCATTGTAGTTATTTTCTTTTCTGCCTCTGTTGGGAAAATCTCCTTGTGACTCTAGGAAAGTTCCTTGAAATTTTTGGAACCACATATTTTTACCACTGCATTGATTCCCAGAAAAAGGTCTCTGCAGGGTAGAAAAGCAGACTCCTATGGCAGACAAGGTCTTCCCATCTTGCTCACTGTGGGAAAGTGTATCTTTAATGGTTGGCCCAAACAAAGAAGATCCATCAAAAGGAGCATTGATGAATAATGCCTTGAAGGGCTCTGCAAAATCTCATAACCTAATCCAGGCATGTCTCCTAATGGCTATGTCTAAATCGGTGCCCTTGAGGAGCCTTCAGCTGTATATGTGATTAGCCTCATGAACGTATTACTAATGGATTGCAGGGTGGCCAGTCATGAGGAAAAAACTTGTTCGTCTGTGGACATGGACCCAGGGGTAGAGATAGAGAGTTCCTTAAATAAGTCCCTCTGTAGCCTAGTGAAATATGCCAGGTAATTCAGCGACCATAAGGCAAAGGTCACTGAAGCATACACTCACTTCCCAAACCTGACCAATGCCTTAGACTTCTATTAGGAGGATGGACAGTGGAGTTCTGCTCAGCCATTTCCGTTGTGTTGGTTGCTGCAACAACAATGGTAATTACAGGGATTCTCTTGGTCCAGTGTTGTCTGTCAGAGGAATGTCTCAAAATTTTGTCTGGGAATCTGGGGATCAGTTACATGGAGTCCGGTTCCTTCCATGCCCTGCATGAACCAAGGTCAAAAAGCTCATCTGCAGGGGGGTAATCCAAGATGTAGATGGTCCAGACCTGAAGGCTTCTAAGAACACCAATGCCCTGCATGAACCAAGGTCAAAAAGCTCATCTGCAGGGGGGTAATCCAAGATGTAGATGGTCCAGACCTGAAGGCTTCTAAGAACACCAATTCCTCCTGGGATGGGATTTGGGAAGACCAACCACCTTTCTGGTGAAGGATCTCTAAGATGTCTCCAAATGAGACTTTTTCAGGTGGAGATCTAAGGGACTTTTCCCCTTCATCAGAATTGGTATTTTCTGTGGATTTGTGTGGGGAATCCAAGTGCCTCCTCTTGCATGACCTCTTCTGAAGAATCTCTTCAGTGGGGTGTTCTGAGTTCTGAAGAGGTGTCAGAAGAAGTGGGGAATCCCATAAGTAGGAACTGCTTGGAAGCTCATACAGGCTAGCTGTCTCTGAGGTGTAGGATGAGTAGACTCAGACACAGGATCCAAAGAAGGCACAGGGATTGGATGTAAAGGAGCAAGAGTCAAAACTGTTCTGGGGTGAAAGAAAACCCTCTCCACCATCTCAAAGGTGGAAGGACCAGGAGAAGCTGAGGATAATCTGACCAGAGCTAAGATTCTTGGTGCAGACAATCCAAGGCCTTCCTAGACTCTCTGCTCCAAGGGAGGAGTCAGAGCACAGCTGTCCAACTCCGAAGCCCCAAGGGGAAGCAACAGCTCTAAAAACTTCAGTGTGGAAGTCAACCTCTTGGATACAACACCAACGCTTCAGCTCCAAGAACCATCATGTTCCGGGGGTAGGAAGCAATCAGGGAAGATGCAGGAATGGAAGATAGGGGTATCTTCGGATCTGATAGTTCGACTCTCAGAGATCTCAGATCTGACAGCTCTAAAATGGCAGGCCACATCAGAGAAGGAGTGAAAACAGAATGGAAAGAAGGCTTAGTCCTCATGGATCTGATGGAGACAGACCTGGAAAGACACCCATCTGGAACTGTGTTCTGATGGAATCTTCTCATCATCCTATCACCTCTGACTCAGAAAGACTTTGGGAGGACCTAATGGAGGAAAAAGTGGAAAGTGGCCGGGAAGACTTTTTAGGAATCTCATGAAGGAAGGGATACCTCCACCTTGAAGATACCAGCTTTGGGGAAAACCTTGGACTACAGAGCAGAGGAATATTAGTAATGGAAGATGCTGGCTTCAAAGACTTCAAATCCAAATCTTGGAAATCTTCTGAGGAGGCTCTGAAGGAAGCACTGACTTTGAAGACCATGCAGGGAAGCATTTTTCAGTGCTCCCTGGGCTCCTTGGACTTATGAGAGGGGGGTTGATCCCATGATATGGAAGGACCAGATGAAGAGGCAGAACTTTGAATGTGGCCTTTCAGTACAAGCTTATTCTTCCTATCACTTATGGCCCTGGTATTAAAAGCAGCACAGGTGGAGCAGGAGCTGTCCAAGTGTGCCAGGCCTAGACAATAGAGACACTCCATGTGGACATCAGAGTTAGGAATCTTATGCCCTCAGGAAGTGCACTTCTTGAATCGAGTCAGCTTTTCTGCCATACTGAAAGAGAACACATGGCAGAAAGCCTAATGAATAAACAGGAAAAGGAAAGTTTTTTTTAAACTATAAGGAAAGATTTATACCAGCAATAGTATAACAAGAAATAGCTCAAAGTGAGGTAAAGGAAGGAAGAAAGGTTACCAATAATGGTAATGAAGATTACCAAGACAAATTCTTAAATTTGGTAGCTAGACTAGTATAGCTAGAGGGTAAGGGAGACACTAGTAAATGAAGGAAAGATAAGAAGATTCAAAGGAAAATATATAAATTTTACACTCACTAAATCCACAACAAGCTCAAGAGATTGCAATCCTGACTGAACCATAGAGTGGCAAATGAGATCTGAGGTAACATAGTGGTCAGAGGCATCATGGGTAAGGGAGGAGCTTGAGAGTTGGATCCTAGAATCTAGAGAAAGTGGCCGAGTTGGACCTGAGGATTGGATCCAAACCCATTTGTTCAAGAATGAATGAAAATGACATCAGAGCAAAAGTAATGTACTTATCATAATGCTAAATCAGTGTTGTCTTCTTCTGTCCATCTCAGCTTGCGGGTATATTGAGTCTGACACAGGTAACTTTTTAGACTCTTGGATCCAGGACTCAGACCCCTCCCCTCTACCCATAATCTCTTCCATCCTAAAGAACCTCACATCAATTTTGCCGGATTACATTCTAGACATGCCTTTATTTCCAAAAAGGCAGAGACCAAAGGAAGGGCCAGGATACACTACAAACTGTAAGAAAGACAAAGCACTAGGAATCTCTATCAATTGAGAGCTATCTATGTGACAATTTGTAAAGGAGAGGGAGGGAGGGAAGGCTGAGACAGAGGACAGGTGATAACATGGATCTAGCATTATGGTAAGTAAATAACATTCATATCCAATGTCTTTTCCATCCACCTCAACTCATGGGCAGATTTCCTAGCTACTATTCACCTGGGGAGGTCTCATGGAAGTCTATTTCTGAGGATGGTGGAATGAAAGGAAGCAGGGGACCTAGACTTTAGATCCAGCTGATAATGTGAAACAAACAGTAGACCAAGTATGCCACAGCATAAATGTCATTTATGGACACTCTGGAAAAGAAAGTTACAGAAGGTGCATATAGTACAGTGAACTTTAGGTTTGTGTGGTAGGGACAGCCCCCTGGATTTATACACAAAAGTAATACCATTAGGCAGCTACCTGGATAATGTGACTTTAGAAACACCTTGTCCCAATTTGGCCTTGGAAAAGGAAACAAATAATTCATAAAATTTCCTAAAAATTTTGGTAAGATGCAAGTAGAATCATAAATGAAGATTAACATCCAGCAAAGTATATTCTCCTTTGTTCAAGAAATTTGTAAATACTGGTAATTTAATGGTCAGATTCAGGGTAGTTTCTGAAGCTACTTTGGAGAGAAAATTTGGGGTTAGTTCAAAACACAATCCTAACCTTGTGGAAAAATGGATACCAAGGATTACATGACAAGGCAGCTCTGAAAGTAGCTGAAGTATCCACTGTCAAGAAGATAGTTTTCCACTACAGAAATTTTAGCTCTACTGAAGCTGCCAGTTCAAAGGGTGGAGGGTCTAGTTAGGGCCTGAATCAATAAGGTACTGTTCTATGGAGGAACCATGTCCCTCAATTGTGGCTAAGAAGAAAAGCTCATCACAAAAGGGCCTTAGACAATTTCAATGAAGCAACCTGGGTCCACTTTTCACCAATATGAAAGTTAGAGATGGTTACCAGTTGTACTTTGATGGCAGAAAAACTCACAACTTCCTGAAACAATTCTGCCAAAAAAATCCAGGATAGACGATAAAGGAGCCAAAAAAGACCCAGACTTTCAGTCGAGGCTCAAACAGCAAAACTCTTATTTTTGTGAAGAAAACAAGATTCAGAGAACAGAACAAAAAAGCCTGGAATTTCTGGCCATCACATTTCAGGGGTTTGATGCTCCAGTGGGGCTGGCTAGAAGGTAGAGACAGGAGGACTGGAAGAGGATCTAGCACCCATGGAGGGCGTTTCAGATGAGGCCAAAGGAAGGGGAACCAGATCTGATAAGGGCAAAACTGGGGAGATGATCATTCTTGCCTTGCACTTGATTGCTTTCTGAAGGAACCTTGTTATAAGGGAAAATGACAGGAAGGCATAAAAGAAACCCAAGGGCCAAGTGTGGGTCAGAGCATCCCTTGGTGATTGTCCTGCCTGAGGAACCACATCAGAGTAGCTACTACATTTGGTGTACAGAGGAAACATGAAAAGATCACAGCAAGGCTGGCCTCAGTGGCTGAAGTTCTTGGTAGCCACTGACTGACTGACAACTCATGAGGCAGGAGAATGGACCTGCTCAATTTGTCCACTAAAACTCTCCTGATTGTGTGTTTCCAGGAGAAAGAATTGGAAAGACATTGCCAACTGCCACACCCTTATGGCTTCTCAACATAAAGTACAGTTGTATAAAATCTTACCGTAACAGTAGATATCCTTCTCTTCACTGCTGCAGTATTCTTAACTGTAGGGATCTCTCTGCCAAGGATAGCCCAATGCCCAGCCAGAATATCAAAGCCTTTAGATCTTGTATGCACCATACATCACTCATATGCTCCCCACACAAGACATAGAGAATAAAGGTGACGTATGGATGCAGCTACCCAGAACTAAATTGCCCCAGTAGAGAATAGTCTCCATAGGACAGAAAGGAGGCCAGGTGGAGAATATGCAGAAAGAAAAGGGAGACACACAACCAGGAGGGTTACCAAATCAAAACCCAAAGGAAAAAGGGGATGGAGAGAGGGAGTGAAGAGAAGGACATCTACTGTTGTGGTTAGTTTTAGACAACTGTACTATGTCCTTCTACATCACTGTTGCAGTATTCTTAACCATAGGGAGAGTTCAAAAGCTTAAGAAAAATAATGGGAGATGGAAGGCTGGGAAGAACACTCAAAAAACCCATGCAGGTTGGCCCTAGCAAAATCTCTTCTGGCTCTAGAAACCATATCCGATTTGTAATGCTTAGTAGAGGTATGCACTGAAGACCAAGTGGCAGCTTCAAGGATGGAAATGGTGTCCAAACCCTTGAAGAAAGCACCAGGAGAGGCAACAACCCTAGTAGAATGAGCCCTAACTGAATAAAAAAAATAAATGGCCTTAAAATATCTAGAAGGATATGGTTTGCTTGGAAATAGCTAAACCCAAAGCCCTGGTATGGAAAGAAACAAAAAGCTGAGCAAACTTACAAATGTTCTTAGTTTTCTCCAAATAATACCAGAGCTGCCTATGCAAATCCAAGTTATGTAGAACCCTCTCACTAGCAGACTGTGAAGAAGGAAAAAAGAAAAGGAATTGTACTTTCTGATTTAAGGACAACTCATTAACAACCTTGGGCATAAAAAAAGTAATTATGAAGAGACACCTTGTCTCTGTGAAAAAACAAAAACAAAAAAGGAGGAATGGCCATAATGGCCTGAAACTCAGAGATCCTCTGAGCAGAAGTAAGAGCAAGCAACATGACAGTCTTCCAAGTTATAGTGTTGCAGAGAAGCAGAAATCATAGGCTCAAAATGAGCCTGAGTCAATTTTTCAAAAAAAAATGGCCCTAAGGAGAAGGAATAGGCTTCCTTTAAGAACTTTTTTTTACCTCAAAATGACAAACCAAATGAGGATTCAAAAGGTGACAGAAATAGCTGATGGGTCTTCAGAAGAATAGGCAAGCTAGACTGAAGCACCTTGCACAAACAGAACAGAACCAGATGGACCCCCACTGTACAAGAGTCCCTGCTATGAGCATGGAGCCAGACAGAAAATCTTTTCCATTTGGACATATAAAAATTTCTGGTTGCAGGTTTTCTTGCTTCCTGTAAAACCTTGAGCATGTCCTCAGAAAAGAGGTGCCTAAAAGGGATCAAGACCCTATCACCCTCACTGTTAGCTGAAGAGTGGACAACTGAGGATGGATAAGTGATCCCTTGTCCTGTGTGAGGAGGTCCAACCGTGAGGTAACTTGTGGTGATTGTTCCTGGCCAGATGCATTAAGAAGGGGAACCAGTAATATTTTGGCCAAAAGGGAGTCAATAGCAAGATTTTTGCAGAGTTCAGCTAAATCTTCTGCAGGACTCTTGGAAGTAGATGAGGAGGGAAAGCATGGAGAAACATCCCCTTCCAAGGAAAAGAAAGGGCATCCATCTTCCACACCAGATGGCATGGCACTCTGGAATAGAAAAGACGGAGCTGACTTTTCAGAGGGGATGCAAAAAGATCTACCTGAGGAATACCACACCATTGGACTGTGTCTAGAAATATGTCCTGTAAAGCATTTATTTGTGACTCTGTGTTTTGGACCTGCTCAAAGAGTCTGCAACTAGATTGTGTTCTGAAGGAATATACCCATGAAGAGTTAGCTGATAACTGATAGCCAGATCCCAGGCTTGAAGAGCCAGCCTGCAAAGAAGGTAAGACTTTGTGCCCCCCTGCTTGTTAACATACCACATCACTGTGGTATTGTCTGTGTAAATCTTTCGGGGGTCTAGCCTGAGCATGGGGTGAAAAGCCTGAAAGGCCAGAATCAGAGCTCTCATCTCTTTGATGTTGATATGGTCTGACTTCTGATGGGGAAGCCAGAGACCCTAAATTTAAATGTGATCACAGGAAGCTCCTCACCCCATGTCAGAACCATTGGTGAACAGCTCTTGGGAAGGAACTGAAGACTGAAAAGGCAGGCCTGGATTCATGGTAAGTTGCTGAATCCACCACTTGAATTCCCACTTTAAACAAGGAAGAAGAGGCACTCTGAAATCCCAAGGGTGTCAATGCTGAAGCCAAACTGACGAGGTACCATTGAAGCTTCTGCATATGCAGTCTGGCAAGAGGAAGCACTTGAATAGAAGAGGCCATGAATCCGAGGGACTGAAAAAAACTCTCTAGCTAGAATAGCAGGTAGAGGAAAAAAAACTGAAAGAAAACTATCAAGAACAAAAACTTTGAAGATAGAAGTGAGGCCAACTTTGGCACTGTCTGAATTCTGCACCCCAGATACATATGCTCCTGACAGGGAGTCAGGACAGACTTTTGGAAGTTGATAGTGAACCCCAGACTTTGAAGGAGAAATATGGTGAACTCCAGAGCTGTAACAGGCAAATGGGAGAAGGTGCCTGAATCAACAGGTCATCTAAATAAGGACAAATCTGGATGCCTTGGAGCTAACAAAAGGCCATCACAGGAACTAGGCATTTTGTGAATACACTTTGGGCAGTAGAGAGGCCAAAGGACAAAGTAGAGAACTGAACATTAGAGGATGAAATAAAGAAACACAAAAACTTCCTTAAAAGAGGGTGAATAGCAATATGAAGTTAAGCATCCTTCAGATCAGAGGACACCAGAAAAGCCTGGGGCAGAATCAGAGGAAACAGTGTTTGAAGAAAAAGGTTCTATATTACATATCCAAATGCTTAAATGTTCGAATCATTAAAGATTGACCTTTAGCGATCGAACACTGAAATGTTCGAATAGGTAATAAAATAAAATTTAAAAAAAATGAAAGGGTTTAAGCAGGGGGCAAGCCCCCCTGCACCCCCCTGCTACTTAAGTATACCAACTCCGAGATCGCACTTCAGTGTGCTACAGTGCAGAAATGGGAAATTTCTCATTTCCTACACTGTAGCGCGATCTTGGAGTTGGTATATTTAAGTAGTGGGGGGTGTAGGGGTGCAGGGGGGCTTGCCACCCTTTAGGTTTTTTTTCCATTTATTTTTTTTTTAATTTTTATTCATATTCGAACATTTAAATGTTTGATCGCTAAAGGTCGATCTTTAGCGATTCCAACATTTAAGCGGTCGGATATGCAATATGGACCCGAAGAAAATGCATCAAAAGAAAGGAACCTTGAGAAAAGTACTGAGTAAGGAGAAATCTAGAATAGACCTACAAGTGCCCTCCTTTCAAGTAACCAGGAACATTTTGGAATAGAATCCCTATCTTACTTGGGAAGGAGGAACAGGCTGAATAGTTCCCCAGGACATAAGAGCCTTTGAGAAATGGGGAAGCTGCTCTCGAGGACATTGAGGAATCCCTGAATAAAGAGTGAGAGACTTCCACACCATGAAGTAACCTTGATGGATGATGGTCAGATCCCAAGAATCTGAAGTGATGTGTTGCAAGTTTAGAAGACAGAAGGAGAGCTGAAAGGACAAAGGAACCTGGCTGAGGGATGGGGAGACAAAATGTCAAAGACAAACAGGCTTATCAGATAAATGAGTCTTCTGTGCCACAGGAGCCTAAGAAGACTTAGTAGGAGGAGCTTGCCTGCTACACTTCCTGCCTTTAGTGGCTTGACAATGCTGCCGACGAACAAAAGCAGACCTAGTAGGATAGTTCCTCTAGAATTTTGGGTGGGAGACACAAAATATGCTTTGCCTTTTTCACGAAGAGACTTAATCATATCATCAGCTTCAGTCCCAAAGAGATTTTTATTATCCAAAGGAGCATCCAGCAACTTGACTTTAATGTTTTCAGGTAATGATTGCAGATGAAGCTATGAATAACACATCATGAGAGGCCCAAAAGCAGCAGCACAGCTGCACTTGATGGAGTGGTGAGCCACCTGAGCAGTAGAATGCAAAATAGAGAGAACAAAGGACTTTCCTTCAGATTCAGGGAGGTGAGAAATAATCTGAAAAGCCTGGGAAGTCAAGATCAGAGCATATCTGGTCAGGTGGATCTGGTAATTAATTGTCCTGAAGGCCAAAATGGCAGATGTATAGGTCTTTGCTCCAATCCTCTTCATAGCCCTACTATCCTTATCTGATGGAAGGAGCTTGGTAGAGGAAAAAATCATAAAATGTACACCAGGCCAGGATAAGCAGAAGGACACTTAAAACAGTAATTGACAATCCTCATGAAACTTACAGAACCTGCCAGGTTTCTTAGAAGCAGGAGGCTGAGAAGCAGGAGTGTTAGAGGAGGCTATATAGGTGTCTAATAAAGCAGCCAACACAGGAGGTACAGCAGAAGGTTTAGACATGTCCGCCAGAAGCAACTCATAAAACCTCTTCTGGATATTGGACACCCGAGAAGCATCCCACTTAATGTATTCCATTATTCTGGCTACTATTCCCCAAAAAGACATCTCTTCCAAAGGAGACTCAGGGCTTATGGGGTGCTCTTCATCACAGCCATAAAACAAAGGAGAGAGCATCTGGGAAGAGTAAGAGAAAGATCCCTCATCAGATTACGAATCCTCACCTGAGGAATCAGGTTCCCTAGACCTTTTAGAAGTAATTGAAGTCCAAGGTGGAATAGGCAAAAAAAAATCCTTGGGGAGGTTTCAGGACCATTAGGGCATTGAACAGCCCCTGAGTAAACTCTTGCCATTCCCCTTGAGGGTCCTTAGGACATACAAAAGAATGTTTAGTCTTCTGTTTTTTTCTCAGCAGGCAATTAGCCCTAACAAACACCAGATGTTCCAACCCCTGATGAGATTCAATAAGAGTACCTGGAACATCTTCCCTGACCAGGATATGCAGAATCCCTCTGTGGCCTTCTGAGATAATCAACCGCTGTTCCTCCTTGACATCTAGAGCAGATGCCTACAAAGCCTTCAAGGATGTGCAAAAAGGACACATGCTGGCTTCTGACAGGGTTGTGGCAGAGGAATCTAAAGTCAACACCAGAGAGCCCACAGAGCTATCACCCAATTCAAGAGAGACATCTGGTGGAGCCTGGACAGCCAAAGAATCCAGACGAGATTTCTTGGTTATCTCCTTGCTTAATGGTAGTACCTCAGGGTTAATCAATTCTGCCATGCCACCCTGGGATGACTGTTTAAGCTTCTAGTTCTCAAGACAGATGGCCAGGGAAGACAACTGGCCTCTAAGAGTTTTAGGCACAAACACATTACAAATACTACAGGAGGTATGGTTGTGGGAAGCACTCAAACAAAATAGGCACTGTTAGTGATTATCCTTATAGGGAATCTGCCTACCACAATGGCATTTTCCCTTCTTGGATGACATGAACTCCAGGTAACCAAAATAAAGTAAGACCAACAGTAAGAAAAAAAAGACCCCACGGGGCAGTTATCTGAAGACCAGGTATTCAGCCAGCACATCAAAAGGTGTTCAGACAGATGAGCAATGATGGCATTTGGACTGGTGGCAAAGAAGTTCTGGGTAACTGCATCTGTACATCACCATTTTGCCCTACATCCTGTTCAGGGACCATACATGTGACATATGGCACATAAAAGATATAAAGGCTTTGGTATACTGGCCAGACATTGGGCTATTCTTGGCAGTAGATCCCTACTGTTAAGAATACTGCAACAGTGATATAGGACAACATCAGATATGATCAGGTTCCCCCTTACTTGATGTACCAGGCTACTGCCATACTGTCTTTCTGGATAGAAATCACACCCTTGGGAAGGGAGTCTTAAAAGGCCTGGAACACTAGAAGGACTGCCCTCATCTCTAAGATGTTAATGTGAAGTTTGGCCTCTGATGCTGTCCATGCTTCTTGGACAGTCTTCCCTCCAAAATGCACCCCTACCACAGAAGGGATAAGTCTATGGGATCTGTGGCATCGGAGGGTGAAAGCATAAAGGGGCAACTTAAGAGAACCAGTGGGGAAGTCAACCAACCGTGAATATGATGTCTGCATATTGATGTTAGACTAACTCTAAATTGCATTGGTTGATACAGTGTGGACCATTGGATGGAGAGAGTCCACTGCAAAGCCCTCATGTAGAATCTGGCATGAGACCTCAGAGTTATCAAATCAACCATGGTCTCCAATAAAAGAAGGATCAGGTTTGCTGGGACTTTGAGTAGGAAAGAACTTTGGAAGCTTGCTAATCTAGGGAGTGGAATCTGGAGTCCAGTCCAAGAATTTGGCAATTTGGGTAGTAGTGCCCAAGTAGAACCAAATGACTTCTATCATCTGGACCAGGGTCAGCTGGATTTTCTTCAAGTTGACAAGTAATACCTAGTTGGTGACATAGATGGAGCAAGGATTCACTGACCTAAATAAGTAGATCCATTGTGGGCGTGGTGATGAGCCACTCATCTAAGTATGGGAACACCCAGAACTCTCACAGTCTGAGATGTTCTGCAATCCCTCCCATGTATTTGGTGAACACCCTGGAGGTTGTGGTGAGACCAAAGGGTAGTGTCCTAAACTGGAAATGACTGGAAAGGAACCTCAAAACCCCCGGTTCTACAGTCTGCCTCTGCCACAGGGGAAATGACCATTAAAGTTTCTTCACTCTCTGCTTAATGGGATCTGTATTCCAAAGTTCCCTGAGCAAAACCCTGGGACTTGTGAAACCACAAACTCTTTCCACCCTTTTGGCTATGGGAAAAAAATCCTTTGGGAGTGGAAAATCAGATGCCCATGGAAGACCGTGTTTTGCCCTCTTGTTTATTTCTGGTGAGCATTTCAATGACCTTGGGTCCAAAAAGAGTGCATCTATTAAAAGGTGTGTTCAGAAAGGATGTCTTAAAGCTCTCTGAAAAGTCGTGGAGGTGCATTCATGTGTGTCAGCATATAGTAATGCTATTGCAGGCAGCTCTTGAAGTACCATCAGCTACATTCCATAGCAACAGCTGTGAATCCACAGTATTCTGGACATAAGCAGGTAAGGTACCTTGGACAAACTTGGGCAACTCTTTGATCAAGTGTTTCTGGAATCATTTCAGGTGAGCTAGGTAATTCAGCTTAGGTAAAGCAAACATTGCTGAGGTGCAAGTCCACTGTCCAAAGCCCTGGACTCCTTGTTAGGGGAATGGACAGTAGACCTTGCTACTGATAGCTCCTTTTTGTGGCTGCTGTAGCCACTATGGCATCAATGGCAGGCTTCTTGCTTCAATGAGGCCTATCCCCAGGAGTAAACAGGATTATATTGGGCTTACATGGTATTGGTTTCACATTTGGCTTCTTTCATGCCTTCTGAGAGATGAAATCAATGACCTAATCAGAAGGAGTGGCCACCCAGGAAGTAGATGGGCCAGCCACAAAAGCCTTGAGGAATCCTGACTGTGCTTGGGAGAGGGAGTCGGCGAGCCAACCCCCACAGTCTTATAAGTTCTAGGATATCTCCAAAGGAGATGTCATCCTAGAAGTATCTTATAGAACCCTCCTCTTCCTCAAAGTATCTTCAGAGAGGGATTCCTAAGGGGAATTCAGATGCATCCTTTTAAAAGCCCAATTCCTATGTTCCTCCACAGTCGGGGGCTCTGAAGATGGCTCAAAAATAGACAAGGGACATTGTCTGGCAAGTGTCCTTGTGGATTAAGCAAGCTGATTGTCCTTGTCAAACACAATCAAGAAGGGTCAACAGAGGGGATCAGGACTGAACCAACCGAGAGTGAGAGACCTCCTCTCCAGATCTAGAGAGTACCCTTTCAAAGGCTCTAAACACTGAAGCCTAAACTGGACCTGAGGAAGAACCTCTGGGATTTGATCTGCCTCAGCTCCACGGCAGATACCACAGCTGAGCTATCCAGAGTTGATGAACATGGGGGAGAGATGGCTGCCATAGCCATGGAGTTGACCCTAATCCCCAAATGCTGACTCTGGCCTCTTGGATCTGATACCACTAGAGTCAAACAGGTAAGGGAAACAGAGCTGAAAATGACCATGCTATCAGCTACAGCAAGGGTATCCAACAGGAAATGCTCAGCTCTCTGGTCACTGGATCTGAAAGGTGGAGCAGAGAAGGAGATACAGTAAGGTGGGGGGTTGTCGGTGCCAGGTCTGGCACCCCTTCAGCAAGGGGTGCAGGTAGGACATTCAGCTGGATTTGGGTCCTCAGAAACTTCTGCATCATCCTGTTGACATTGTCAATAGAAGACACCTCAATGACTGAAAGGACCTGGAGGACTGATGAGTTAATATCTCCTGCAATATAGGAAAATACAGCTGGGGACTGACTTGCTCTGGAGAAAATTTTGGAGGAGGAGAAGAAGATTGGATCCAATAGGTTCTGACACAGAGACTGGATCTAATAATATCTGCATTTTAGAAGGTAGGCCTGAAGGACCTTCAGGTTTGGGATACCTTTTTGAATCCTTTCATTTTCTTTCTCTTTTGGCCTATTTTTTTTTCTTTTCTTTCCTTTTGTCTTTCTTCCACTATGGCTGGTTTAGGCTTGACCCAAGACTTCTGTCCAGAAAGGGAAGCAGAGGCTGAAACAGAAGGGATTGCTTGTCCCATAGTGGTAGGGAGAAGACCCTTCAAAACCAACTTGTTACACTTGCTTGAAAGAGCTTTAGCCTCCAAAAGAAGCACGCAATGAGCACTCCCCTTCCAACTCCAATTTTAAACAGTACATACAGAGAGTGGGAATCCTGAGGAGGGATGTTGCATGAACAAGCAGTGCACTTTTTGAAACCCAAAGCCTGGTCACTCATAGTGGGAAACAAAGCACCCACAACAAAAATCACACACAACAGTGACCTTGTTAACAATAAAGAAACCAAGACCATAATGGTCATTAAGAGTGAGCACATTATCGAAAACTACAGAAAGGTATAGAGTGGGAAAATATACCTATGACTCAACTAGTAAAAAAGGAGCAAGAACTATGATGACGTATAACAATACTATGCAAGAAAAACTATCTAAAGACCCTTTAATCCCAAAAAGAGGAATGGCTTGTCTATGAAAAAAATCACAACAGTGCTGAGTCCGGAGATCACATCAGAGTCTAACTAGTGGCAAATGGAATCTGGAGTACTGTCGGTTGGGCAGGATTATGGGTACAGAGTGGAAGCCTGAGCACTGGATCGGAAAGTCTAAAAAGCTGCTGATTTTGGATCCAATAAACCCATGAGTTTAAGTGGATTGAAAAAACATCATCAGATCTTACATTTCATGTCTGCACGCATAATACACTCTGTGGTGTAATTCTGATAGGGCTGCTTGATTTATTGATACAGTATGTTGTCAGATGTGATCAACACATTGAAGATGTCTGTTTGACAATCTCTATTTCCCTTTCCCATGCATATGTTGTGCCCTCTACAAGTATTTGCAATCTGGCATTTATAATAAGACTTCTGTAGCATTAAAGTTTAACTCACAACTCTATAGAATGTTGATTTAGATAGGGAAGTGTTCAAATACAGCTGTGTGTAGCCAGTATGAGTGTATCAGCAAACAGTAATAGTCAGGATGGCTTATCCAACAGATCTGATGTGTACAAGTCAACTTAGTGGTAACAATTATACAGACAGAGGGATTCCCAAGTCTTCTGCTCATTTTTAGGGAAAACATATCCATTAAAACACACCACTCAAATCATAGCTTGAAGTGTGGGATTTCTGACAACTGTAATATAACTTCTCCTGTGGCATCAGCAAATAATTCACAGTTCTAGAGAATGTGAATTTAGATAGGTAGGTGTTCAAATCTGGCAATGTGTAAGTACTGTTTGTGTAAAAAACAATGACAGACAGGACTGGCTTACTCAGCATACATGATGTGAATAATTCAACCTAATGGGGGCATTTACATGGTGACAGGATTTTGATCCCTCAATCCCCCCATCCTTTTGGGGATGTCACATGCATTCTAACACACTACTCATATGCTTTCAAATATGTGCTTTCTGATAATTGTGATATGACTTCTTCTGTGCCGTCAAAGGTTAATTCACCATTTTAGAGAATATTGACTTAAGGTGGTTGAATTTGGCAATGTGTAACTAAATAGTGACAACCGTAATGTGTTACTCAATAGATGTGGCATGTAGCATTTTGCCTAGAGATAACAATACTGCAGGCACAGGGTTTTAATCCTCCAAGTGTTGTTTTCCTTTTAATGTAGTTCACATGCATTCAAACATCAAACATTCTGCCAAAAATATGCCTTCTGTTTGCTTTCTAACCACTGTGATAGGACTTCTTCTGTCGTGTCAGCAGTTAGCACACACCCTAGAGACTGCAGAGTTAGATAGGCATGAGTTCAAATCCAACAAAGTGTGAGTAGTATAATATATTAAATAACAGAATGGGCTTACTCGACGTGTCTACAATTCCATTTACTGCTAATATGTGCATATTGAAAAGGGAATGATCTCCCAGTTGTGGTACTCTCCTTTGAGGGAACCTATATGTGCTACAACACACAACTTGAGATATCCCTTTAACTGTGTGCTTTCTGACAATTGTGATGAGTTCTTGTGTGGTTTCATCAGTTAATGCATTGGTCTAGAAATCACACACTTGAAGCTATGACTTGACTTAGACAGGCAAATGTTCTAATTCAGTAGGGTGTAGCTTATTTTTCTGTGTTCAGAATCAAGTGGCAACAGGCAAGAAGATCTTACTCAACAGATGTTTATATGTATAATGCTTTTACACGTGCAGAGTTTTGATTCTCCAGGTGACACACTTCTTCTTAAGGCAGACAATATTTATTCTAACACACTGCTTGGGTTATCTCTTCAACTGTGCTCCTTCAAATGACCATGTTATGAGTTCATCTGTGGCATCAGCAGCTAATTCACATGTCTACAGGCTGTAAGTTATATGGGCAAGACTGCACAACTAGCAGTGTCTACCTTGTATGTGTGTAAAACACAAAAACAATAAAACATTGGTGACATGCTGGAATGGCTTTCTGTACAGATGTGATGTCTGATATTTTATTTATCAATTTTTTTGATGGGTGGGTGATCAGAATTTCCTGATTGCTGTACTTCCTTGTAAGCATGTCCAGTTTAATGATGTATGTTTTGTATTTTCATAGGTTCATAGATTAGTACTAAGCTAACTGCCCTTGCAAGCCATTTTCAGCCTAGCCAATTATCCCTTAAGAGACTCAAACCCCACACCTTCTGCTTGTAAGGCAAACACCTTAACCATTAGGCCACCCTCCCACCCGTTCTGTTGCTCAACTTCGTCTTCTTTCTCTTTCAGCTGCTCCCATTAGGGATCACCACAGCAGATAATCCGTTTCCATTTCTTCTTGTCCTCTGCATACTGTTCTGTCACATCAACCACCTGCATGTCCTTTCTCACCACATTCATAAACCTTATCTTCGGCCTTCCTCTTTTCCTCTTGATTGGCAGCTCCATCCTTAGCATCCCTCTCCCAATATATCCAGCATCCCTCCTCAGCACACATCCAAACCAACACAATCTTGCCTGTCTGGCTTTGTCTCCAAGCCATCCAACCTGTGCTGACCCTCTAATATAGTCATTTCTAAACCTGGCCATCCTCGTCACACTCAATGCAAATACTAACATCTTTAACTCTGCCACCTCCAGCTCTGACTCATGTCTTTTATCACTACCACTGTCTCCAACCCATATAACATAGCTGGTATCACTACCATCTTGTAGACTTTCCCCTTCACTCTTACTGGTATCCGTCTGTCACAAATCACTCCTGACACACCTCCACCCGTTCCACCATGCCTGCATTCTCTTCCTCACCTCTCTTCCACACTCATCATTACCCTGAAATGTAGATCCCAAGTATGTAAACTCATCCACCTTTGCCAATCCTACTCCTTGCATCCTCACCATTCCTCGGTCCTCCCCTCATTCACACACATATATTCTGACTTAGTCCTGCTGACGTTCCTTCCTATCCTCTCTAGAGCATATCTCCACCTCTCCAAGGTCTTCTCAATCTGTTTTCTACTCACACTACAAATCACAATGTCATCCACAAACATCATAGCCCACAGGAACTCCTGTCTGATCTCATCTGTCAATCTATCCATCACCATTGCAAATAAAAAGGGGCTCAGAGCTGATCCTTCATGTAACCACACCTCCACCTTGAACGCATCTGTCACTCTTACCATAGACTTCACCACTGTCGCACTGCCCTCGTACATATCCTGTACCACTCTTACATACTTCGCTGCCACTCCCGACTTCTTCATACAATACCACAACTCCTCTCTAGGCACTCTGTCATATGCTTTCTCTAAGTCTACAAAGACACAACGCAACTCCTCCTGACCTTCTCTGTACTTCTCCATCAACACCCTCAGAGCAAACAACGCATCTGTAGTGCTCTTCCTGGCATGAAACCATACTGCTGCTCACTAATCATCACCTCCCTTTTTAACCTACCTTCCACTACTCTTTCCCATAACTTCATGTTGTGGCTGATCAATTTTATCCCTCTGTAGTTACTACAGTTCTGCACATCACCCTTATTCTTAAAACTCAGTACCAATACACTTCTCTACTCCTCAGGCATACTCTCCCTTTCCAAGATTTTGTTAAACAATCTGGTTAAAAACCACACTGCCATCTCTCCTAAACATATCCATGCTTCCACAGGTATGTTATCTGGATGAATAGCCTTTGCATTCTTCATCCTCTTCATAGCAGTCCTTACTTCCTGTTTGCTAATCTGTTGCACTTACTTTTTCACTATCCCATCATCCAACCTTCTCTCTCTCATTCTCCTCATTCATCAGTTCCTCAAAGCACACTTTCCATCTGCTCAACACACTATCCTCACTTATGAGTAAGTTTCCCTCATTATCTTTTATCACCCTAACCTGCTGAAATTTTTTTCCCAGCTTGGTCCCTCTGTCTAGCCAACTGGTATAGGTCCTTTTCTCCCTCAGTGTCCAACCTTTCATAAAGCTCACCATACGCCTTATCCTTAGCCTTCATCACCTCTCTTTTCACCATACACCTCATCTCCTTGTACTCCTATCTACTTTCTTCATCACTCTGACAATCCCACTTTTTCTTTGCCAACCTCTTCCTCTGTATACTCTCCTGTACTTCATTATACCATCACCAGGTCTCCTTGTCCTCCTCCCTCTGACCAGATGTCATACCAATCACCTTTCCAGCTGTCTCTCTTACTACCTCCACTGTGACTGCCCAGCTATCTGGTAACTCTTCACTGCCACCCAGTGCCTGTCTTAACTCTTCCCTGAACCCCACCTTATAGTTATTTTTCAACTTCCACCATTTGTTCCTTGGCACTGCCCTGTCTTTCCTATTCTTTTTCTTGACTGCCAACATCAAACTACAGACCACCATCCTATGCTGCCTAACTACGGTTTCCCCTGTCACCACTTTGCAGTCTCAAATCTCCTTCAGACTGGCCCTCCTGCACAGAATATAATCCACCTGTGTGCATCTTCCTCCACTCTTGTATACCACCCTATTCTCCTCCCTCTTCCTAAAATGTGTATTCACCACAGCCATATCCATCCTTTTCACAAAATCCACTACCATCTGACTTTCTGCATTCCTCTCCTTAACACCATAACTACCCATCACCTCCTTAACTCCTCTGTTAGCTTCACCAACATTTTGATTGAAATCTGCTCCAATCACCACTCTCTCACACTTGGGTATACTCTCCACCACTTCATCCAACTTGCTCCAAAATTTTTCTTTCTCATCCATCGCACACCCAACTTGCAGAACATATCCACTAACAACATTAATCATCACACCATCAATTTCCATCTTCATAAACATCACCGTATCTCACAGTCTTTTCACCACCAAAACACTCAACATACAGTTCCTTCAGGATAACCTCTACCCCATTTCTCCTCCCATCCACACCATGGTAGAACAATTTGAACCCACCTCCGATACACCTGACCCTACTCCCCTTCCATCTGGTCTCTTGCACACACAATATGTCAACCTTCTTTCTCTCCAACATATGAGCTAGCTCTCTCCCTTTACCAGTCATAATGCCAACATTCAAAGTTCCTACCCTCACTTCCACACTCCTAACTTTCCTCCTCTCCTCCTGCCTCCAGAAATCCCTTCTTCCTCATCTTCTCCTTCTGCTTTGGCCAACAGTAGCCTTATTTCCACTGGCACCCTGCTGGCTAATAGTACAGCTGGTGGTTATTGTTAATCTGAGCCTCAACAGATCCATTATGGAAATCTGCAGTGTTGTCCGCATGTTTGATCTGGCAAAAAATGTAAACTGGATTCCCTTCCTGATATAACCCTCCACATTTATCCAGGCTTGGGACTGGCACAAAGAAATACACTGGCTTGTGCATCTCATCTGTTAGCACAAAACAGCATAATCTATGTTGAGGACTATTAATTGTCATTTCTCGCCCTGTGGGAAAAACTACTGCAAATTTGCCTTTGGCTGCATGACTGCGCTAACATTTATGCAATGGAGGTTAAAGACACATGTAGGACAACAATAGTCTTATAGGCCTGCCTAATTTTTTTTTAATGCCATCTCTAGCAGTTTCCACATTTCACTATCAAGGTGATGTGATGTTGCAACTGTCTGTGAGGTATGTTAAGTGCTGTGATCCAGCTATTACTGTTGAGTGTTGCACAATGCTTAGACATTTTCCAACAATGTTGCCATAAAACCTGATGTGGAGTTTCTCAATAGTATGCTAACTATTCTTGTGTGGCAGCATGAGCTAATAAACATGTAATATGATTGTTACATAGACCGGCTTTATAGTTCCATCTGATATACAGTGAAGCAGTATTTGAACCAACTACTATTGCTACACAATACTAAATTAATACACATGTTGTGATCACTTCTTCTTATATATAACACTTTCATAGGTCTTCCTGTTCCCACATTTAATCATGTCCATATTCATACACAGACATAAAGGTTGCTAATGAATTTCCTCCATATTTGTTTTCTGACAAAAGTTCCATCTCAGTACAGGTTTCATGACATGCCCCACGTCTCCCATGTACATACATTCCACCTGTTATGGTTTACATATCTGTAACAATATATGCATCATAATAATTTATTTGCTGTCATACATAACATTTATTTTTATGTGGCATATCCTTAAGGATTACTGTCTATAAAACTGATTGACCTGTTCTCTCTCTCAATTCCTGCCCTCCACAACATGCATGCTACTGCCACAACTGTAACTGTATTGACTTTAACTACATCTAGAAGTAGCATGTACAATTCCTACATAACTTTTTGCATTAGTCCACAAATTTAGGTATTTTGCATTTGCAGCTTGAGAGATGTGCTCATGTGGAGTTCAAAGACTTTTATTACTTGCACATACTTCTAATCATTTTTCTTCCTGAGCATTTGACTGTTTTTAATGTGAATGACAAGGCCAGTAATGTTCACATGTCCTCAAATTCACTCAATGCACTGTAGAATAGTATAAACCTTCCTTGGCCATTTGCTGCTAGGCTTTCCCTTTCTTATGTACTACTATTTTTTTTAAACATTTTTTATTGAATTTTTTACAAACAAAACAAGAATTATGTGCATTTAAACACATTGAATAAAACAAAACTATATACAACACAACTATTTACAATGCCCATAACATACAAAATTTACAATATATGTTACATCTTATCTAATAAATTCTTTAGTTTATCCATGTTAATTTCTTATGAGTTACTTTTGTTGATCTTAAATCAAGGGTTAACAGTTCTCTTTTACATACAGTTTTGGCCAGTAAAATAAACTCAGAAAAAGAGAGGATGTTTCTACTTTTCCAGTTAGATGTTATAATTTTCCTTGCAATTGCAAGAAGAGACCATGTGTATTAAATAACAAAGAATCTGAGATGTCACATTTGTCAGACCACAAAGCCTTTGAAAAGGACTTAAATACCTGCCAAAAGGTTGTAACTGTTTTACATTCAAGAATCTTATGTGCCCAGTCAGCACATAAAGTTTCATCACATCTCCAACATTTATGAATACTAGTATGAGAGATCAATGCCAATTTATGAGGGGTA
This sequence comes from Protopterus annectens, assembly GCF_019279795.1. NCBI lineage: Eukaryota > Metazoa > Chordata > Ceratodontiformes > Protopteridae > Protopterus > Protopterus annectens. The sequence continues at coordinate 574,866,260 of NC_056732.1, forward strand.
ATGTAGTTCCTATGGATAAACTTCCAAGTGAAAATTTTCCAGAAAGGAGATGAGGTTGTGTTGTTAACTGATTTCAATGTCAAGGCTCTATCAGAGTCTGAAAATTTAGTTTTATTTAGTTTTTCAATATAACTCCATAAAGAATCTTCTGGCATTTGTAATTCTGCTCTTAGTGTTTTGTAAATCCTAGATAATGAAAAGCCCATGTTGTGGTTAGTCATATTCATTTCACAAAAAAGAGAGATAACTTTTGAATATAATGAAACATCAAGCACTTTATTTGATTTGAGCTCATTTAGTAGATGTACTCTAAAAAGCTGGATATTTAACCAGTTATTTTGATTAGAATTATACCTAGCCATAAGACTATTTGTGTCATATATTTCCTTGTTACCAATGAATTGGTGCCAATACATTAGACTATTTTCCTTCATCACCATTAATTCTCCTATATTAAATGACTCTAGACATTTTCTTGTCAATGCTACTGGAAACATTAAAAATAAGAGATGTTTTTGTCCTGTAGTTACTGTTTATTATCTTTTTAAAGTTGTTTAATATGTAGCTGATACAATGAGGGTATCTTTCAATTCCATTTTCTTTAAAGATTATGTCTTTTACAACCAAAAACATCTTAATATTATCTGTAAACAAGTCATTATTTATTGTCTCATCAAGGTTAGAAAGCAATATAGTTTCATGCAATTTCTTCCAGTTTGATGTATATTTATTACTTATCCACTGACTCATTATATTAAGTGTAGCTGCTTCAGCATAAAGTTCTAGATTCGGAAATGCAATGCCTCCCTTATCCCATTCCCTACAATGCCAGTCATATCTTATTCTTGGTTTCTGCGGATGCCATAAAAATTTAAACAAAAGTGAGTGGAGTTGTTTTATTAATTTTTAGGAGGTCCAACTATTATAGTCTGAAATAGAAATAATGCACATTTTTACTAAGGATAATTTTTCTTCCATAGAGAAAAACATTTTTCCCCACTTGCTTAAATGTTCCTCGACCACAGCTATCAGGTTATTATAATTCGAATGTATAATGTCTTTCCAATTTGTTTTTATCTGCATACCTAGATATCTGAAGGTGTCATTTTTCCAATTAAAATTACTGCATTTTTTAAACAGTATAGTTTTCATTTTGTTAGTATTAAATTTTAAGCCTGAGATGTCTTCAAATTTTTTTAGAGATTTCATAATATGGTGTATTGAATAATCTATATTTCCAATAGTTAACAGAATGTCATCTGCGAAAAGTTATATTTTAGAAGAGTGGTAAGAATTAATATCAAAGCGAACAATATTAGTGTAATTTCTGATGTAGTTAGCTAATGGTTCCACTGATAAGGCAAATAATAGGGGTGAATGTGGACAGCCTTGTTTGGTTCCTTTTAATATTTTAATTTTGGTGGACAAGGAAGCCCCAATTTTGATTTAAGACACTGAATTTTCATATAGATTGTTTATTAATTTTATAAAGTCAGGAGAAAAATTAAATGATTCTAGTACTTTATATAAATAAGGCCAAGTAATAGAGTCAAAAGCTTTGTCCAGATCTAAACTAATGATGGATAATTCTTTATTTTTCTTGTTCGCTAGATCTATTAAAGATAGAATTTTGATGACATTGTCTTGAACTTTCTTGTTTGATATGAAGCCTGTTTGATGATCTATTCATTTTGGCATGAATTGGTTTAATCTTTTAGCGAGAACTGAGGTAAAAATTTTATAATCAATGTTCAATAGAGATATAGGGCGATATGATGTTACTAGTTTGGGATCTTTGTCCTGCTTTAAAATGGGAGAGATTATGGCATATTTCCATGAGGGGAAGTGATTTCCATACTTTCTAAATTCCTCAAAAGCTGCTACTAGAATTTTGAGAGTTTCATCAGGAAGAAGTTTGCAAAATTCACCAATAATACCGTCTATTCCTGGGGCCTTACTGCTTTTAATATTTTCCTTAACTTCTATTAGTGAGATTGGTTTTATCAATTCGATGTTTTGTTCATTGGTTACTTTTTTATTAATGTTTTCAATCAGAAAAGTTTCTTTCAGGGTGTTGTTAGAATCTGAATTAGCATTGTTTAATGCCTCATGAGGAGATCTAAACATTTCTAAGGTTTCCTTTAAGTCTGTCACTTGCCTTTGTTTGTTCCTTGTGTTGTTAGTAAGTTCTTTTATATAGCTTGTATTAGCTAAATTTTTTGATTTAACTGCCAATCTTTGCAGATTTTTTTGGATTTGCAGAGTATGATTGTAGTTTAAGCCTCTCTAGATTTATAGTCACTTTATGATTCAAGATTTCTACATACTTTGCATTTAATGTTTTTAGTTCAGAGTTTGTATTTGTATCTTTGCTATTTAAATTATTTTTTAGTGTATCAGTTTTTGTTTGTAATGTTATTAGTTCATCATCCCATTGTTTTTTTTTTGTTTAAATACCAGTTTTGTATTTTACTATAAAGATATGATTTTAACGAATTCCAAACAATAGTCTAAGAAGTCTCATTATTATCATTGATAGCAAGAAATGACTTTAGTTTCATTTAAAAAACAGTCTTTAAACCCACTGAGTTTCACAATGTAAGTAGGTAATCTTTGCCAAGCTATCAGATCTTTAGGACTTATAATAACCTTGAATAAAAGAGCATTGTGATCTGTCAAAGGGCAAGAACTAATTAAAACATTGAGTTTTAGAAATTAGACTATTAGAAATTAATACTTTGTCAATAGCTGTGTTCCATATCTATACAAATAGTGCATGTAGTTTAATGATTCTGGTTCTTTTATATCATACATGTCTCTGAGATTTAAAGAATTAATAATTTTTTTTAGTTTTTTAGCTGGAGAAGACGATTTGAAGTTATAATTTTTGGTGGTATCCTTTTTAGTAAGAATACAATGTCTCCTTTGGCTTTAATAGATATTAATTCTAAATATTTATTAGCCGTTCCTGCACCGATACCAGGGATGACATTGATCCAATATGTGCTAGCTAAAGTGATGTATCTTTTATTCAACTCTAGCACTACTAAACGTAACATGCCATTCTTCTCTGAAAAAGTATCTACTATTTTGGGCATCGGTAAAGATTTGTTCCACAGTATCATAGTGCCTGTTCTCTTAGCCTGTAAATGAGATTCCACTAGTGTTGTGTAACCACTAAAATATATTCTAAGTCCTTTTTAATAAAGTGTGTTTCTTGTAGAAATGCTATGTCTACTTTATTCATTTTCAAATATTTTGATAGACTTCCTCTTTTTATGGCATTGTTAAGGCCATTAATATTTAAGGATAAACAATTATATGTATGCATTCTTAAAGAAACAATTGTCTTTCTTAAAGTTTGTTATGGGCTCGAAATTAAAACAAAACATATCTAATGAAACAAGTATAACTATACACAATCCTAAACATGGAAAATTAGATTCCTGGTTTGATGAATGCATTATCCAAACCACCATCTTCACACTCAAGCATCAAGTGCTTCTGCCTTCATTTAAATATTTATACAGATTAAATATGAGAATAAACCTTTTAATGATACAAAATATGATCTGATTCACAATAACTAATGTCATGCAATAAAAATGTAGCGAAGGTCCATATAGCGTATATGGAAGTGATATATACTAAATTCTAACAAACGACAGAACTTTATGTTGATTAATCTGATTGAAGTCACTAATAATATCTCAATTCCTAACAAAATATAAAATGTAAAGAAATAAAGAACATAAATAATAGTTTATCATGAAACTAAACCTATTACTTACCTTTACGAAAACTATCTGTATTTGTCATGAAGTGTAAAATAAATGTCTGATACTATATCTAAAGCTCTCATCCTTCCCTCCTCTTCTTCCCCTTCTTCTGTACAATATTAAGGTATCAGATTTATGTTATTGTATAATCCTGTGTTTTATTGATCCTAAAGAGCTTTAAGTATATCTCATTAAATTTCCCATCTCACATCCCTCTTCCCCCTCCCCACTCAAAATTATCTTAATCCACTGATCTAGATGTTTGGATAAGGATTATATGTACCTAAATATACCATTTAATAGATCAGTAGGCATAATGATTAATTATAGTCAAACATAATTTCCACTAAAGATTAATCTCATATTGGATATCAGAGAACATCTATTAGCTTATATACATTGCGACATAAAAGTATATGAGAGGTGTTTGGCTTATCATGTTTGATCAGCATCTAGTATACTTACTGAGATTTGTTTTATACACTCCAGTCATTAAAGCTGTACATACAACTAGTTGGTAATGAAATATACTTGCCCTTACAACAGAATTATAAATTACTACCTGAACTTTTATACATATCTTTAAAATATCAACATAAATATGGGAGATACAGTACCATTCATGTGTAAAATATTTGCTTTAAACCATATCCTCTTATTAAAGCAAGGTACCTTAGATATATAACCATGTTTCTTATACTCCTTGCAAAAAAAAAAATGGCGGGATAGTTTCTCGTATATTAATTACTCAAAACTTGCCTAAACTCTAGGAAAACCAAATGTTATTCAGAAACTAACCTTCAAAACTCTTAACTATTGTACAATGCATTTGACATCTATAGAAGCTTTCTTATTAAATGAATAGTACAGTTAACATAATGTGTGGCAAGCTATGCATGCATTGTAAAGAAATAAGCAGGTAAATATAATGATGTAGCATTAATAGTATAACTGTGAATAAGACACATTACTGGCTATATAAAAACAACTTCATATCAGAAATTGCATTAAAGAGAAACTACTATGCATAATGTATTGATTCGTTTCTCTCATGACATGTGAAGCACATTCCTGAAAACAAAATGATACGAGGTTAATACAAGCCAGTATTTCTGTGATTAAACAGGAATCTGATTATTTAAATGCAAGATCATCATTAAAATAATAGAATACAACTTCTTTTTAAGTTATAAGCTTTTAAGTTTTTAGAGTCTAAATAAGCTGAAATCTTCTTAAAAATGGCTATACAGCACTGATACACCATTTTCCTTCATTACAGATAGTAAACCGTGTGCAACATGAGTTCAAAGATCATCTGGCTCAGTCTTTCAGTTCCCATGCTCATACAGTGTCCTCAGGGAAGCTGTAGAAACACCTGAGGAATGGATCTAGTGAAGCTTTTTAACTTTATGGTGCCAATACAAGTCTCAAGGTTAGTAAAGTATGCAATTTGAAGAAAATGCCTTTTTAACAGGTGTTTGCATGTTAAAAGTTGGAATTTAGTGCATTTAAGGGGAAAAGAAAGAAAATGTTAAGTAGGTGTTACAGTAAATGCATTTCCAAGCATAAAAATCACCCTATCAATGTAACCTCATTAAACATTCTCTAAGTAAATAATTACATAGTTTTATCTAACAATAAGGATAATAAGCACACTTAATTGACTGCAATCAACTGCTGTTAATTCAAACAAAGGAATCTTCCTAGCTGCATTTCTCCTATATGACACGTATCCCCCATTTTCCTTTCAAATGAAATAGTTGTCTACTTAATGTTAATACTATGTTTCCTACTGAAAGCATGTTACTAAGCCATACAAAGGGATGGATGTTCTTTATGTATTCATTATCTATAAAAAAAAAAAAAGGTCCTGTTAAAACATACTGTGTTTTTCTGCAAGGGCTAAGGTCACTATCAACAAACTTTAACATTAGAAAGTATTGGATGTTTGATTAAATCTATATAAGAAACATTACTAAGATAGAAACTGAGAGAGAGAAATGAGTAGAGAGAGGAAAGAAGAACAAATAGTAAAGCACAAATATGAGAAAGAAGAACAAAGGAAAACAATAAAAAAGATATATTTTAAAGTGTAATAAAATATTTTACCTTGTAATATATTTGCTGGTTTCTTATGTTTTAAAAGAAATAAGTCCATTGCAAGCAGTAAAGGGAAAGATGAGTTAACTTATTTCCCTTTAAGTTTCTTAGTAGTTTTATCACTTGTTATTGTTTTTCCATTAGTAGCTTGTCTTTTTAAACTTGGTAAAGAGAGGTCCACATCTTCTAGTTTATCTAATAGATTGTTTCTTCTGACAAAATCAGTAGCTTATTCTAGATTGTTAAAGATTTTCTGCTCATCTAATCCTTATTCTAGCTGGAAAAAGGATCTGAGCTTTTATATTAGCTTTTTTAAGGTCTATGATTAGAGGAATGCATGTTTTCCTTGTTGTTATAGTGGTAGATGTATCATCATTGTCAAATCTAATGTTCCTTCCATTGTCTTGGATGGGGTTCCCTGCCCAAGCAGCTCTCAGAACTAAACCTTTATCCTGAATAGACAAAAATTTGACAATAACAGATCTCACTGAGGATGAATTATTTGAGAAAGATGGATTAGATAGAGACCTGTGATCTCTCTCGACTCTGAATGACAGGTAATCAGGAAGGTTTAATACCTTAGGTAGCCAGTTATTCAAAAAAGAATCATGCTGTTGCCTTCAGTCTTTTCAGGGACCCCATCAATTCTAATGTTGTTTCTTCTTGATCTTGATTCCAGGTCCTCTATTTTTTCTGTTAAGGAATTATTTTGCTTCAGAAGAAATTTAAATTGATTACCATTCTCCATTTGTCTTCCATCTAATTCATTGACAGATTTCTCTATGCTGGCAATTTGGTCTGAGTGTTTTGTGATTATTTCTTTCAAATCTTCAATTTGTTTCCTGCTTTCTTTTTTCATGTTTTCCATTAGGTGTTCCAAGTTGTCCATTTTTGTCGAGAGGTCTCGAATACCTCTAATTATAGTTTGGAGTTCTGTTTTCATGAGAGTATCTTGAACTGAAGATTTTGAGTGGCTCACGGCTTCAGCAATCTGTATGCAGCTTTAGAAGTTCTGACAGTAAATTGTGAGGAAAATTCAGTAAAAGTTTGAATCATTTCCCGGTAGATAATCCACAATAGTATAAGGAATAGTTATGATGTGAAATCTTTGAAGTTTTTTAAATAAAATTATAAAAATCCTGTCAGAAACATTACTTCACAGGCAGAGCAACAAGAAAGTGCTGTTCTCACTCTAGCATCTTGGCCACCTTTTTATGTACTTCTGATTTCCTATCTGTTGTTGTGATGTGCCCATGCATTAAGGTTCATAGGTGTGTGCTGGGCTAATAACCAGAAGGAATTTTTTAAACCTATCCAAGCAAACCAAATCTCTGACAAGTTCTGGTACCCTTGATAAGTGTAAGCAGGGGCTTGGGAAATAAACCATTCACAGGCTACCTATGTCCATTACAGACATAGGTGCCAAACCAGGGATAAATTTCCTGTTCCCAATCCAATTGTCCAAGTTACACTTGAATTGGGTAAAGGAGGAACTCTGTTTCACATGGATAGGGAGCCTGTTCCAGAGAAAGCATAGTCTCTGGGATACATACCTGTCTCTCCAGCAGGTCCTATTTATATCACAGGCGAGGTTTAAGTCATTAGAATGGGTAATTTTGGTGCTGCTTGTTATGGGGAAATGCAGAAGGACCATAAGGATAGGGTTTGACAATGCCTTGTATGCCAGGCATAGATCTCTCCTCAACAGCCTGTGGGAGACAGAACCCAGGGATAGTGCTCTGATGTGTTCTGCATAAGACATGCTATTTATGCATTGTATTCTTTTAGTGATGAATCTCGGTAGATGTTCCAATTATTGGATGTGTCTGGTTAGGCAGATACTGAAGGGGGCTTGTACTCAATGCACCGGGATGGCCAATAAATTTAAATAGCTGAAGGGGATTGATTTTAGAAAATAATAATTTTGTGCTTACTGACAACAGCCAATGACAGAGGAGAGGGAAGGATATGTGTGGTCAAAATAACATGAGAGTCGGGCAACTAAAGACACAGATGAGTTGAACACAACAGCAACAGTGTGGGAGAAATTTTCCTAGTTAAAATATGAAATTGAAAGTAGAATACAAGTAAAACACAGTGAAAAGAAAATACACCACAATGTACAAAATAGAAGAAGGCAGTGAAGCTATATAAATCAGTGTTTTTCACCCTTTTCACACTTAGGAATTGGTGAAATTAGGATAATTATTTCGGGAACCACTATGGCATAAATAAAAAACATTATTTACAAGGAAATGATTAAATAATCGCTGTTTGAGCACTGTATACCAACATAGTAATCTCACCAATTGAGAAAGAAACAGATACATAGTGTGACCACAGAAAGTGAATATATTAAGTGAAAAATGTTGATAAATTATTGTCAGAATATGAAGTCTGAAACTTCAGTCCTTTTTATGAGAAACGAAGCAAAACTATGGGGCAAAAATCTGGACAGTTGAGAGGTAAGCTACCTACCTACACACACACACACACCAGGGGCAGCTCGTCCTATCGGACTGCAGCCCTCGCACCTAGAAAAAAACAAAAAAAATCTGTAAAACAAAAAATTCACAAGTCCCGCGCATGCACGGACAACTCAGACTGCCTTTATTAGCAGTCCGGATATGGAGAAAGAGGTACCCAGCAGTCATTGCTGTGAGGTACCAGGAATATGTGCGGTGATGACCGCACAGAACAGAGGAGCTCTGGACTGCTTCAGCCGCAGTCAGAGCCAATGAGCAGGACTGAGCTGCTCTCGTGGGACTGTTAGTGCACGGGCTTCGTGGATTACTGCTTCGTTCACTGGATTACAGGGTAGGTGTTTTGGACAAAGGCTTCAGGTAGGGATTGCTTCGTTCGCTGGATTACCGGGTAGGTGAAGGCTTTATACTACAGAACAAAGTGTGTGTGTGTGTGTGTGTGTGTGTGTGTGTGTGTGTGTGTGTGTCTGTGCATGTGTGTGCACGCGAGTGTGTGGGTTCTTGTTTGTGTATATATGTGGGTGAATGGGTGAGTTTTTTATGTTTGTGATCTTGTTTACTTATGAATGGATATGCGTATGTGTGAGTGAATGTGTGGGTGCTTGTGTGTGTGTGTACATGTGGGTGAATGGGTAAGTGTTTTTGTGTGTGTGATCTTGTTTGTTTATGGATGGATGTGTGTGCATGTGTGTGTCTGATCTTGTTTGTTTATGGATGGATGTGTGTGCGTGTGTGTGTGTGTGTCTAGCTGTGTGTTTTTCTTTGTCTAAGCGCGTTCATGGACATCTGAATGTGTGCATGAGTGAGTGCGGGAGGAGTTCTTTACCAGTACACTGTATGGGCTGCTACCGAGAACACTACACTGTCAAGTCTGACTGTGCTAGTTTTAGCTAAAGCATGAGTCAGATACATGTTAATCAGTCAATAGTGTGCGTGCCTTTCTCATTGTAGCTATAGCTGTCTCTAAATCCCGTTTTCTAACCATTGTAGAATTTGACAAATTTGCTGTAGGATATTCCCATGAATGGTGAAGTTGTTTCTTAATCACAAGGAAACTAATCTTTTTTTTTAACTTATTTTGCTTTTGAACTTTATTGACTTTGTATCTATTATCTTCACCTCTGATTTTTTAAATGCTTTGTTGATTGATTCATCATTTATGATATTGTTAATTCATTGCTGATATCAGTGAACCACTAAATATTACTAATGTCTAATAATTGTATGAAGCTTGAAAAAATACAAAGTGCTGCACTAATTCTAAAACAGAAATGTCATGTCCTTTTATTATATTTACATTAACAGCTGCACTAAATGGCCATCTGCTATTGCATAGGTAGTGAAGGAATCCTTCATGTTAGTCAAGTCTCATTATCATATTTGTCAAATAAACTTGGCAGCGTTTTCAGAAATAAACATTTCAACTACAAAACAATACAATTTCAATCCTTGTGTATTTAGAAAATGTAAAATAATGTTTATCCCTAATGCACACATTTTTGCTCATCCCATCTTAACAGAATAGCAAAAGACTTTTTGTGTGGAATACTGGTGTATTATTCAGTGAACAGTTTTACAGAATAGCAACAAAGGATCACAGCATCATATGATTATAGGGATTAGAAGACAGGCAAGGCAATATCCACTTGTATCTTGCTAATATCTATCCTTATGATGCACCTTCAACTTCTAGAAGAACAAAGCAGGTTAGGGCAGGAATGAATTTTCAAATTCTCAAGCCCTCATCAAGGTTTATCTTTAAGGATGTGAGTGCTTTACATGTAAGGAGAATCTGTTGCAGAGATGAGGTAAAGACTGAGTAGTATATCTGTCCCTTCAATACATTTATTTATGTGATGGGAATTTAAATCCTTACTTGTAATGTTTGGGGAGCTGTTTGTCTTGTGCAGATGCAAGAGATTGAGGAGGGTTGGTACTGTAATGACACAAATTGCAAGGCATAGATTTTCACTAAGGAGTCTGTAAGAAATGCAGTTATCTGCAAAAGAGTCTATGAGGAACAGTGCATAGTGTCAGGGTTTCATGCCCATTTTGGTTGCTAAGGGTCTTCAGATGACTAATCTTTTTACTTGGGCACCTCTGGGATCTTTCTATGTGTTTGGATATGTACATGCCAATGTAGCATTGAACTCTAGAACTGGCCTAATCAAATATGACCACAACAGGACAATAACTTGTTTTCTCCTGGATGAGATACTTCTTTGGATATCAGTTGTACTAAATAGAATTTTCTAAAAACTAATGCAATATGCTGGTTTTAAAGAGAGTATGTTTTGACCAATATGCCAATACTCTTGACAACTATATTTGTTTGGAGTGAGGAACAGGCAAAGCTGTAAGTTGTGGGTGAGTATTGTTTACCATATGTGAAAGTATTGCACTTTTTCATTTAATTGTAGCCTTTTTTTTCTGTACACAATTGGTTTATAAGCATCAATTCTTGATGTAGGGATTCTGGCTCCATGAGAGAATGGACCGTGATACCTAGTTTCTAGTCATCTGCAAAGTTAGTTAGCCATAGATCTGAGTTTATACTTTGTAGGTCATAGAAGCATATGGCAAAAATGAGTTTTAATACTGAGCCATAATGTACACCACTATTTGCTTCCTAATTTTCTGAAGTGGTATATGACACCTTGACTACATGGGTTCTATCTTTAACCATTTTGCTATTTAAATTACCGTGTAAATGTCTACATTTAGGTCACTTTGTTTATTTACAAAATAGTTCTGGGAGATAGCACTGAATGCCTTGGTCATACCCAAATAGGTGGTAGGGACTGAGTGATCACCATGATTTTTGAAGAATTAACTAAACTTAGTAAACATGACTTCCTCATGATAAAAAATGTTGAAGGTCAGCCTATGCAAGTGCCTTGATATTGCAGCTAAGGAAGTCAACTATGACATACTTCATGACTTTGCAAATTAGACTAATTATTCTGACAGTTTTATAGTTCCTGAGGTCTGTGGTAGTGCCAACTCTTATGAAGGGACTTAAGAACAGCAAATCTCCATTCTTCAGGGACATACCCTATGGCTAAGCTTAAATTAAGTAACCTCAGAATGGGTTCCATGAGGGCGTGCTTGGTTCTGTTCATTAAGAATCCAAATAAATTGACTAGAGCCTTGGATGCAGTATTTTTAGTTTTTGAGAATACAGTTAGGACATGTTCAATGATCTAAGGGACATGTGGTTTATGGAATTGTAATGACTGTTTCTGGAGTAAAATCAGAACTAAATTTATCTGCAAGTATAAGGCTGATGTCTTTAGGATGTGAGTGAGTGATAACAATTTTAGATTCATTCAGAAGACTGATGTGTGCTATTTATTAATTGTTTATTAATTTTCTGATCTAATTAAAGAATAATTTATAGTTATCCTTGGATTTAGGTTATAGTTTTAATGTATACTTTATTCTGGCATTCCTAATGGTTATTTTTCATTCTTTGCTAATCTTTTTGATAGAGTCTTTAATGTGGGTAGATTTAAATTTGTTATAGGACTTCAGAATTTTTTTCTTTCATGGTAGAGCTTATTTATACCAGTGAACTACCAAGACGGTTCATTTTTCAATTTCATATTATATTTGGTTCTAGTGGAGGATTGCAGTTGTACACACTTTTGTAGACAGAAGTAGAACTCCAATGTACAAGTAGCAGCTGAGAAGTTGGGAACTGTGGAATGAGAGAATTGTATCAATAGAAGAAAAATATATTTCTCGTGTTCCACAATCCTTAGGCTACATAAAAACTTGCACTGGAATGAAGGCAGGGGTGCCTCGTCCTATCGGACTGCAGCTCTCCCACCTAGAAAAAAACAAAAAAATATCTGTAAAACAAAAATTTCACAAGTCTCGCACATGAGCGGACAACTCAGACTGCTTCGTTCGCTGGATTACTGGGTAGGTGAAGGCTTTATATTACAGAACAAAGTGTGTGTGTGTGTGTGTGTGTGTGTGTGTGTGTGTGTGTGTGTGTGTGTGTGTGTGTGTAAAATGCCCCAGTTACTATATACTGGTGGCTAGAGAGAACAACTGGTGGTGGGTAGAGATACTCAGGCTTGAACCCTGTATCTTGTATGCAGGTGTTAAGGACCTGAATTCCCTACCAACCACCATTTGTAAAAAAAATTGCAGATTTTTGCCTTATATTTGATCTGATCTGTTCCTCATAATTTATGAGGTTTCTAAATGCTGCAATGCTTGATATTTGATGATGCAGTGTAGAACTGTTGCCTCACAGCTGCAGGTTTTCAGGTTTGATTCTTGGCTGGGGTGCCTTCTGTGTGGGGTCTGCATCTTCTCCCTGTGCTTGTGTGGGTTTGCTTTTGTGTCCTCCCATGTTACAAAGACATGTCTGCATTATTTCTTCCTGGGCCTCTGCTGAAAATTGTTTTTTTTTGTTGCAAGTCAGATTGTCCTGATTAACAAATGTTGACAGGCATTTGAATTTCAGACTTCAGGTTTCTGAATATTTAATTCCTTACATATTTGATGGTGCAGTGGTAGCATTGCTGCCTCACAGCTATAGGTTTTCTGGTTTGATTCTTGGCTGGGGTGCCTTCTGTGTTGAGTCTGCATCTCATCCCTGTGTTTGTGTGGATTTGCTCTGGTGTCCTGCCATTTTACAAAGACATGTGTCTGCAGTATTTCTCCCTGGGCCTCTGCTGAAAATTGTTTTTGTTCCGTCAGAAGTAAAACTGACAGGCATTTGAATTTCAGACTTCATATTATTCAGAAAAGTAACACAACCTTTTATTCTAGCAATTTTCTAAGTTTATAAGATGAATATTTGAAATGTGTCCTTATTTTTGGGACTGTATTACCCCATTATTGGCTTTGTCCAGGTTTTTTTGTGCTAAGGTTGACAACTATGGCAAGAACTGAATTCACTGAATATGTTTGAGGGCTGTATTCCCTCATTACTGGGTTTGTCCAGGTGTTTTGTGCTAAGAGGTTGACAGCTATGGTGAGAACTGAATTCATTAAATGATAGCCATTTAAGTTTCAGTCTTCCTCTCTTTCACAAAGCAGCTCATTTGGCGTAGTGGTATGTTGCTCTGACTGTTTTGCACAGGGACCTTGGCAGTAAAATGTATGGTGGTAACACAGCATTTTATTCTAACAACTTTCCAAGATTATACAAGCAATGTTTAATGTGTCCCTAGTTTTTGGCCTTTTGACTCCCCCCCCCCCCCCCAATAAAGTTGGCTTTTTCCAGATTACTTGTGCTGCGAAGTTGAGATGCAGTTGAGTATTGAGTAGATTTTACAAGGAGCTGAGAGCTGCAGGGGAAGATAAGTTTAGTGCTGCTTATGCTAAGTCAGCTTGCATTGTTAATAGCACATCAGGTTGCGTACTTGCTTTTGATGCAGACGGTTGTTGGTTCTACTCCCACAAGGGGTGAATGCTGCCATACTGAAAAAGTTAAGATACTAACTCTGACCCTGTTATCAGTTTGTCATCCATTTCCTGTTGCAATATTACTAGCTTATCATTTTTAATGTAATATAGGCAATTTATTCCTCAGGGGCATCAGACACTTTATTTTTCAATGAAATATAAAGGTGTTTGCTAGCAGCAACCTCTTCATTAGTTACAGATTTATTTAATGTGGAATTATTTAGATGACTTTTTTACTTTAGAGATTGTGCATATTTACTGATAATGGTGGACTGGTAGAATTGTGCATATTTACTGATAATGGTGGACTGTAGAAGTTTGAGTAGACTTTTATGATGGAAATGTTCTGAACTGGGCAGTTTTGTCATTATGGGTGCATGCATTTTGTTTAATTGTTTACTGGAAAGATGTTCTGAATTGGGCAGTTTTGTCATTATTGGTGCATGCGTTTTGTTTCATTGTTTTACTGGAAAAATGTTCAAAACAATAGGAAGGTGTATGTATGTTTCATATGCAAGGGGCCTATGATTTGAAAAAAGCTCAGAATTAATCTTTATCTGCCACTGGTAAAATGTATTTTCTTTGAATGTGGGTTTCAATGCTGTTTCAATGAATATGAGTTTCAAGGGCAGAAAAGTTTTAATGCTAAGTTTGTTTAGCAGATGTCTTAGTGTTTGTGCTGTAAAATGCAAAATAAAACTTTCAAATGAAGTCCAAATCATCATAGAAGTAAATCAGTATGCACATTAGTGTTTATGGTAAATGGAGTGAAATAGCCAAGTAATGGATCATTGGAATGGCTGCAGGGGGAGGCTCCATTCGACCATGATTTTGTGAGGGGGAAGGGCGGCAAACTTAAAGACAGCCCCAGCTGAACTATACCTCTCAACTGTCCAGATTTTCAAAGAATGAATAGATTTTTGCTTCTTATTTTTGGTTTGTTCCTCATAAAATTTGTGGTTTTCTGGCAAGTCATTTAGGAATTAAGTCACTAAATAATGACACACTGAGTTTCAGACTTCATAACCTTCAGAAAAATGCATGCTAAAGTAAGACCTGTTGTTCTATCAACTGTCTCAGTTTATACAATTTTTAGTACTGTTTATATGTTCCCCCAATATATTTGGCCTTGTCCAAATTTAATGCATTAACAGGTTGAGAGGTACATGCAAATAAATTGCTTTATAGAATTAGGCATAGCCAAACCTCTCAACTGTCCCTGATTTTGGCTCAAAATGTTGCTCTTCCCCCTAATAATCCCTCCGGAAAATAGTAATTTTGGAAGAAAACATGGAGGGTTTACAATTAAGAAATAACTGTAATAATCAGTTATAGATTACTTTTATTTCAGAAATGCATGTAGATTATTTTATTTTGTCAGCTGCTCAAGTTAGCAGTACTAATATTAAAGTGTCCCTTCTTTGACGGGTTCCCAGCTGTATTGTGTGGCTATTTTATATTTTTACATCACATTTTTGGTCCATTTTTCATAAAATTGTGGTTTTTTTTTTGGCAAATTAGTGACAAATCATTAAAGACTGAAGTTAGAAAATAATGACAGACATTTGAGTTTCAGATTTCATACCATTCCGAAAATTCATACTAATGCAAGACCTATTCTATTATCTTTCTAAGTTTATAAGAGCAATATTTTAAAAATTGTCCTTATTTTTGGGCCTTTGCCCCTCTTCTTTGTATGGCTTTGTCCAGATTTCTTGCTCTGAGGTTGAGAGGTATGACAAATGTGTCAGGACCAACACAGTCAGCCAGAGACATTTCAAATTGTGACATACTTGTTGCACCCCACTCCCCCATGTAGTGACTATGGATGTGTCGAAGCAAGGCAAGGAGTAGTTATGTAGTGTAAATGTGCAGAGTATCCCCCCCCATCCAAGGTAGACACAAGTACTAGAGTGGCTTTTCATCTGTCCTTGATTTTTTCAGAATGGTCTGGTTTCTGTCATATTTTTTGTACTGCTGATTTATGCTTATTACTCAAAGTGCCTGTTGCTCTGTTTAAGTAGCAATTCTTTAATGACCATCAGGTAAGCCTGGCTGAGATCGTAAGATGCAAGTAAGCTTTAATAAGCATACTGTTAAAGAATTGCCAACATTGAAAGCCTTTCTGTTGTCATGTAGAGAATACTTAACCAGATAATGTATAAGCCTTGGGTATTGAAATGCATATGACAGTATTTGTAATAAAGGACAGGATTACATTATTTTAAGAAGCTCATTACACTTGGAGACTTCCAGTCATTTCTGCAGGCTTTACTCGTAAACTAAACAGAATGCCAATCGTGTGGTCCATAACCTGTACAGTAATCCTTTTAAGCAATGTATCTTGAGCTTATTTCTTGTTTGCTTTTCATTTTTTACTTTGATCATGTTTTCCCCATGAAACAAGTAGATAGTTGTCAGGCAGCAGGTCTTTTTAGGATAAGAAACATTTTTACAAGTGGGGGCATCAGAGATTTCTACTTTCAGCACGTTACTTGGTACTTTAATAAAGGTGAATATAAATTATAATTAGAACTGCAGAGCAAGAAGTGGTTTGAGTTGAGTGCTGCTTGTTTTTCTTATACTTGATTTTGACTGGCATTCCCTTAATGCATTTAAAAGTAATTTATTTTTTCATGCCTCACAACCTTTTTGTTTCCATCCAGATATTAAGTAAGCTGTCATGCAGCCAATACATTGAAATATTTTTATTCTTCTGCACTTCATTTTGTCTTGATTGGACTCTCATAATGACGGTTTGGCATCCAGGGCAGTGTATTTAGTTAGTTTTTGTGGTTTTGAGCATAGCTCCTCCCCTTTCTAGTTGGTCACACCCCTTCCCATTGACCCCACCCATTCAGCTGTCTCCTGCAGCCCCCCTTTGATAAGAAGATCATTAAAACCAGTGCAGGGGGTGACTGTAACACTAAAAAAGTAATTTACATGGCACAGTGCAATGAATGTGATGCATTCTATGTGGGCAAGACTGTAAATAAACTCAAGTGAAGGATTTCATGTCATCTGTCAGAAATCCGCTCTGGATGTAAAAATAATGCACTAGCCAAACACCTTTCTCTTCATAAAAGACACACAGGTTTTAAGTTCCAGATCCTGGATCGCATAGACATGGGTGATCTTGAAGGAGACGTCCCGAATATTCTGGAGAAACATGAACTCATGTGGCAATTAAAAGCTGAACTCTTTTAGAAAGCCTGGACTAAAATACTACTGCTCAATTAAAAGTGCACTGGAACTTAGAAAATTGCCACATTGTTTACATGACTAATTGTATTTTATTTTTTTCTACAAACTGGTTTTAAATACCATTTTAAATCATTTGAAATTTAAGTGTATATTTTGTTTCCATCATCATACATAAATTTTTTTTTTTATTTTTATTTTTTTTTGGTTCTCTTTTTTCCAATTTATTCAAAATGATGGCAATAACAATACTAACTAATTATACAATTATATAGGTTTTTAGGGTTCTTGTACACATACCTGAAGAAGTCTAGAAGGACGAAAGCGATCTTTGTTAACAATAGGTTATGAAAATAGAAACTGATTTTTACATGCAAAATGTATATGTATATATTTATATATAATTTTTGATCGCAAAATGAACTAAGGTTGATATATTTCCAGCCATGTAGTATATTGCCTTGTATAAAATCACAGACTTAATAATCTACTTAATAATTTGGTTAAATAAGATGTACCATTAAAGTACATTAGGGCTATATATTATTATGACAGCTACTAGGTAGGGCAGGACCAGCTCGAATGTCAGACTGATGGGGGAAGGGATGTGAATTTAACGTGTACCAATAACACTTTGTTTTACAGCACAATAAACCACTCCCATGCCTGATAAAAAGTATATATATATTTAGAAAGCTTGTGAGGAAATTATGACTCTATTTTTGTTTTACTTGGATCGCTTGTCTGTGTACTTAATAAAGGATTTTCGACTGGAAACAGACTGCCTGCCTTGCTTGGATTACTTTTGAATACTTAGTAATGCTGTAGAATTATATATTTTCTATTATTACTTTTTGACTTGACGAGTTTACGTTTACTACTTCTACTACTATTGTCTGATCTGATTAATATACAGTGATTAACTAGAAATATATGGACTGAAAATCTTCCACACAGAGAAGTTTCTTACACTGTTATGTTTTAAATATTGCTCTCACAAACTTATAAAGTTGCTAGAATAAATTGTATTGTGTTATCGTGAATTTTCTGAAGGATATGAAGTCTGAAACTCAAATGCCTGTCCTCACAGTTTTGTCACAATAAACCCCCAAAAACAAAAATTTTGAGTGGAACAGACTAAAATATGAGCCGAGACACCTCCTTCCCGTTTTTTACAAACACACATATCCCTACCTACCTACTTCTTACACATACACACCTATCTACCTACTTCTTAATAGACACACACACCTATCTACCTACCACTTAAACACACACACACACACACACACACACACACACACACACACGCACACACACACCCCTCTCACTTGTCCGTTCGTGGTCTGCATTTCAAATGTCTCCAGGCATTCAAACTCCATGCAAGTGGAAGACGAAGACATAAGTCACACAGACGTGACAGGTGTTGCACCACTGGATGCAAAGGGTGGTCTTCTTAAAGAATAACACCCTTAACTTTTTTTAATTAAAAAATAAGTCTCCAGTTTCATGGACGAGCAAAATAAACTAACCTTTCTCTCACAACAACCTATGGAAGGAGTCTGAGTGAGCTTTTCCAGTAAAAGCCACTTGTTATGGAATCTCTAGTTTATTGTGTACAACCCCCTTTGTGCTGTGGGCTAGATCTGAGGTTGCTGCTTATGTTGTGTGCCTTCGCTTCTTGAATGTGATTAGCAATGCTGTTTGTTGTGTAAACACTACTGATCAAAATAGTTTCAATGTGAGAAAAAAAAATTCTAAACTTGTTTCCTGCCTTTCATGTAACTAGTCTAGTCCAGATACAGATTTGCTGTAACCAGGACTGTGTGTAAGCTTCTGAGCCCCCAAAGCCTTTCTGTGTTGGAGGGAAGCCTTCTAGCTAATCAGTGGCAGTGGTAAGCACTAGGTAGGCTAGCTACCACAAGTGTGGTTTATGTCCCAAAAATTGTAGTTTGTTGGCTGTTTGGGCAGTTTTTCCATCTCTTTAAACTTTCTAGTTTAAAAGCCTGCATTTGCGCTTATTTCCCACCTTTCCTGTAACTAGTCTAGTCCAGATACAGATTTGTTGTATCCAGGACTGTTTGTAAGCTTCTGAGCCCCCCCAAGCCTTTCTGTGTTGGAGGGAAGCCTTCTAGCTTATCAGTGGGAGTGGTAAGCACTAGGGAGCCCATCTACCACAAGAGTGGTTTCTGGCCCAGAAATTGTAGTTTATTGGCCATTTGGTAGTTTCTCCATCTCTTTCAGCTTTCTGGTTTAAAAGCCTGCATTTACACTTGTTTCCTACCTTTCCTGTAACAAGTCTAGTCCATACACAGACTTGCCGTATCCACGACTGCTTGTAAGCTTCTGAGCCCCCAAGCCTTTATGTGTTGGAGGGAAGCCTTCTAGCTTATCAGTGAGAGTGGTAAGCACTAAGTAGCCTATCTACCACAAGAGTGGCTTCTGGTCCAAAATTGTAGCTATTGGCCATTTGGTAGTTTTTCCATCTCTTTCAACTTACTGGTTTAAAATCCCATGTTTGCGCTTGTTTCCCATATTTCCTGTAACTAGTCTAGTACAGATACAGATTTGCTATATCCAAGACTGTTTGTAAGCTTCTGAGCCCCTCAAGCCTTTCTGTGTTGGAGGGAAGCCTGCTAACTTATCAGTGGGAGTGGTAAGCACTAGGCAGCCTATCTACCACAAGAGTGGTTTCTGGCCCAGAAATTGTACTTTATTGGCCGTTTGGCAGTTTTCCCATCTCTTTCAACTTTCTGGTTTGAAAGCCTGAGTTTGCACTTGTTTCCCACCTTTCCTTTAACTAGTCTAGTCTAGATACAGATTTGCTGTATCCAGGACTGTTTGTAAGCTTCTGAGCCCCTCAAGCCTTTCTGTGTTGGAGGGAAGCATTCTAGCTTATCAGTGGGAGTGATAAGCACTAGGTAGACTATCTACCACAAGATCCAGGTACAGATTCTTAGTTTTAGCACTTGAATTTGCTTATTCTTGTTCAAAACTTGTTGTTAGCACTAAATAAGCTACAAATTACTACAGCACTCAACCTTCCTCTTTACACAGAAGAAAACAGTCCTTGTACTTACTTTCCTCACTCGCCTAGAGAAAAACAGCTCTTATACTCACTTTCCTCACTTGTCTAGAGGAAAGTAGTTTTTTATTCAGGCATGTCCAAGGGTCAGCTCCCAGTGTTCTCTCCTGCCTAACAGATGAATCCAGGAATCTTGGGGCAATGTACCAATTGCCTCATGTACACAGATAACCTTCTCCTCCTACCACCCAACACCACAACCTGTGAGAGATGCACTTATCTAGCCAAACTGGAGGTAAAGCTGTCTCCAACCAAGACTGAACTTGACAGTCAAGAGGAGAAGGTAAACACTTGCACCACACCACACTCATTAGATAGTCCCACTAAACCTACACCACCAAAATCCACACATAGAAACATACAAACATTCGTGGAGGCTCTCAATAATAATCTGCTCAAGCAAAAGACACCTCCAAGCAGAAAAGCAAGCAACCTGTACAACCCAAATGACACATAGCCCACAATCTCAGTATGCCAATAAACCACAGCCCATAAGGCAAAGCAACGTACCCAACACACTTGTCATAGGTGACTCTATAGTCAGGCACACTGATGTCCCACTTACCAGGCTAAACAAGGAGAAGGTTACTGTCAGCTGCCTGTCGGGTGCCAGGATCTGCCACATAACCCATGCACTTAGGTCACTTCACAACAAGTACAAATATGACTCTGTCATTGTCCATGTTGGTGTGAATGACCTGAGACGTACCTCCCTGGACTACATGAAAAGAGACATGGAAGAGCTCTCTGATCTTGTAGTCCAGGCAGGTATGACCCTAGCCCTGAGTAGCATCCTGCCATCACCCTGAATGATACCACAGTACAAGGACAAAATGATTGACTTCAACAACTGGCTTTGCTTCTGGTGTCATTCTAAGAGGATCCAGTATCTGTCTGCCTGGGATGACATGGTCAACAGACCACGATGCTTTGCCAGAGATGGCCTAAACCTGTCACCCCTGGGATTCTGGATACTGGCTAAGGCTCTTGCTGCCCCTATAGTGCCTTTTTTATGCAAGGTTCAAATGACAAATTCACCACCGTAACAGGAACAGGCAAGCAAAAACTGAGGGTAATGCTTCTCAATGCTAGAAGTCTAAATCTCAAAATGCACTCTCTCGAGGTACTCCTTAAAATGGAGGACATTGATATCTGTGCAGTGACTGAGACCTGGTTCAAGTATCCAGAGAGCACCCCTGCATTACCAGGCTATAACTCATGCCACACTTTTCGGCCACTAACCTGGACCGGAACAACAAAGGTGGACTCACACCTCCAGGCTAGTTGCTCAGCATAATGCATCTGAGGTTATCCAAGTGCAACTAACTCTGAGCAAAACTGCAATCCAAACTGCAGCTTACTACAGATCCCCCACCATGCCCCAGGATTTCCACTCCTCTTTTCTTGATATACTGGAAAATATAAGGGTTCCACCACCCTAATAATGGGCGATTTCAACTACCTCACCATTAACTGGGAAAACTACTCATGAACCAACTCCTTTGCGCAACACTTTCTGGAATTCATAAATTCCAATGCCCTGGATCAACTTATCCCCACCCCCACCAGGGGCAACAATATCCTAGACCTAGTCATTACCAACATGCGTGACCAGTGTTCCACACCTGAAGTCAACTCCTCGTTGGTCAGATCCGACCATAAGCTAATCACCCTAAATATCCACATCCCGGCCCCCACCCCCCATTAAGGAAATCATGGTAAAAGATTTCTCCAAAGCCAACGTCATGCTTCTTAAGACAGAAGTGGCGAACTTCATGACACCCATGCACATGGACAATACAGTTACGACTGCTGAATCTTACACAGATGCACTCTATCAGCACTTACACAAGTGCATAGATCGTGCTATCCCAAACAGAACCAAGAAGCTATCCTCCAAAAAAAGGAAGCCAATCTGGTGGTCCTCTGCCATAAACAAACTCTACAACAGAAGGAAGAAACTGTTGAAAACGAGAGTAAAATCCCATGAGTGGAGGAGTTCCCTGGTCAGCCTCAGTAAGAAGCTGAGATCCCTTATAAGATCCTCCAAAGCTAGCTACAAAAACAAAATCACCACTGATTCTAGGGACAACCACAAAGCATTCTATAGCTATGTCAAGAATCTCAATGGCAACACCCAGACCTGCTCTGAGTTACAGCGCAACGGCATGAAAATTACAGAACCAACTGATATTGTCAACGTCCCGACAGATAGGTTCAGTGCTAACTTTACCCCCCCCCCTCACCTCCTAAAGGGCCCATAACTATACAGGAAGAATGCAGAGTCCCTGTAATCACAACTATGTAGGTAAAAGCTGCACTCTCTAAAGCCAAAAACACAGCATCCATGGAACTGGACAACATCCCAGGCTGTGTTTTACACAAACTTTAGAATGAACTGGCTCCCCACCTAAGCACCATGTTCAATAATAGTCTCACATAAGGCTTTGTGCCCAGTAAATGGCACACAGCAACAGTTATCCCACTCCACAAAGGGGAGCCACCACTGATCCCGGGAACTATTGCCCTATTAGCCTGATGAGCCTGGTCTGTAAGGCCATGGAACGTATCATCGTGGAACTCTCAAAGACACTGGTAACCTGCAAACTCCGGACCCCACCAAGTTCGGGTTTGTGAAAGGCAGATCATGCCTCCTGAACCTGATTGACTTCTTTGAGGCAGTCACCAAAGCTGTAGATGAGGGTAAGGTGGTTCACACAGCTTATCTTGACCTTGCCAAGGCTTTTGACACCATCCCCCATTCTGGAATTATAGCTAAACTCACTAAACTAGGTATAAATCCCTACATCACAAGATGGGTTGCCAATTGGCTCACTGAGAGAACCCAGACTGTAAACGTTGCAGACTCCAAATCTGACTACAAACCAGTGACAAGTGGACTACCACAGGGTTCAGTCCTGGGACCTCTCATGTTTGGTATCTACTTCTCTGAAGTACAGGCTAACACAGAAAGCTTTTGGCTAATGAAGTTCGCAGATGACTGCAAACTAGGCGCCGCAGTTGAGTCCCCAAATGATATGGACATCCTACAGAAGAGCCTCACTGAGACAGATGCCTGGTGTCAGAGCCATGGTCTCAAACTCAATGCTAAAAAGTGCATTGTCATCCCCTTTGGTAAAAACTCTGTACCCATGAACTACCACATAGGTGGCAGTCTACTAAATGTCGAATGTGCGATAAGAGAACTGGGAACCTAGGTTGACAGTAGTCTCTCCTTTGATAATCACATCGCCACAGTAGTCAGGAAATTCTTCTACATGGCACACCTCATCACAAAAGGGTTCTCATCTAGGAACAAAAGAGGTCATTGTTCCCCTCTACTCGACACTCATTAGACCCATTATAGAGTACAATGCCCCTTTTGGAATGTACCTCACAAGACATCTGCAGCAGCTGGAAAGGCCACAGAAGTACCTCACAAAGAGGATTACTGGCCTCAAACAGATGTCCTACACTGACTGTCTCAAAAAACTCCAGCTTTACTCCGTAGCATATCGCCTACTCAGAGGTGATCTCTGCCTAACATATAAAGCTATGTTAAACCCAGAGCTGCTGGACATGCTATGCCTAAAGAAATCCCAATCCCTCAGAGCTACATGCGCTAGGGACCTAAACCTTGTCACCACAATAAACAGGACATGCTGGAGGGATAGATTCCTGTCCCAGAGACTTCCTATACTCTGGAACAAGCTACCCATCTATGTCAAGCAAAGTTCCTCATTAGCACTCTTCAAGAAAAATCTTGATAAGTGGATGGGAAATAGGGAACACACCCCGGGAATCACTTCTGTGGCTCTTTTCGGCAGGAGCACAGGAAAATAACTTTCTTGGGTGGCGTAAGCCAGGAAACCTTGTTGGCTAGAATTACTTAGGCCCTTGGGCCGATAGCCTAGTACCTACCGGTGAACCTATATGGACATAGTATTAATGAATCCCTAGGATTCTCTCTCTAGCTTATTTCTGAGTATCTCAAAGTGTTTCTCTGACATACTGAGATAAAGCCTTAAGTTTTTTGAGCTTAAAAACTTGCTGAACAAATTCTTGCCTAACTCGGGAGTCTCAATATGAGGCCCCATACATACCTCTCAATTGTACAGATTTTAGCAGAATGTCCAGATTTTTGCCTATTTTTGGTTCGTTTTTCAGAAAATTGTGGTTTTCTGGCAAATCATTAAAGAATGAAATGAGAAAATAATGACAGACATTTGAGTTTCAGATTTCATACCATTCAGAAAATTTATGCTACTGCAAAACCTGTTATCCTATCAACTTTCTGCTCTTGCAAGAGCAATATTTAAAAAGTGTCCCTATTTTTGGACCTTTGTCCCACTTCTATTTATGGCTTTGTCCAGACTTCTTGCTCTACAAGGTTGAGCGGTGTGGGCCCCAAACTGAACCTGTAAGTAGAATTATTAGATGGTAAGCAGACTTAGGGTCAGCAGTTCCCTTCAACTCAAATCTGTCAGAATTAAGATGTGTCTGTCCTATTGTTTAAAAAAACAATGTGCTTCTCCTCTACTGCTATGCACACTTACCAATTTTGAAGGGGATACGGAAGATGCATCTTTATGGTAGGAGATCACAGGACTGGTGTTTGCCTTCGATTTTCATTTAAAGTAGGTAAACAAAGATACCCACAACTGTTGATGGAGAAATTGTTTTGAAATACAGCTGAGTCACCAATTGTTCCTTAGTGACAAGAAGAACTGAAAAGGGAAAGTTACGGCACTCTATTTTAGTAGAACTTTGCATAACCTATTTCAGTATGTTTGATATCACAAAACCAGTAATAACCTTCACAAGGAAGAAAACAGTTGCAGGAAAAAAATGCAAAACTAAATGTTATGACCTAACCAACACAGTAAACCATAATTCTGCTCATTGCGTAACCTTATTGTGTGTGCGTGCGTGTGTGTGTGTGTGTGTTTGTTTTATGTTTTACAAGTTACAATGCTCACTTGCTATAAACATTGTATTTGCAGTTTAGAGATGGGCCAGTTACCAATAGAAAGGTCATACTGAAATAGTTTAGAATGACATTACTCTGGACATTTCTGAAAACGGATGGAAAATCACTAAATGGCAGCAGCAGCTCTCACTGACCAATATATGCTAGTGCCAGCTCATTATGCTTTACCTTCCTTCATAATGGCTAGCCTCAGGGATACATAAAGTTTACCATGCAACCCCCCCCAAAGCTACGGTACATTTCTAGTAATTATGATAAAGTCTGCATATACAGCTTTCATTTCATTTAAATGGCTGTTTCCTTTCTGTAGCCTTGTTTGTAAGGAAGGCTGCTGCCTGCTTAACTGCAGCTTTACTACACTGTACAAAGACACAGTGGGGATTTAAGGGACAGCCCCTATTACTGGAAGTACTAGTTACTATAAATACCACCTCATATCTCCCTTCAGAAGAGGTTACTAGTGGGACTAATCCAGTGAACAAAGGATGGCTGGATATAGGTGAGCAAATAGACACACGGATGGATAGATAAGCAGAGAGTCAGACAGATGGAGATGACATAACCTAAGGATGTTTTAAAATAACACCTTTATGCTTTTACTACCTGTATCCTGAAGGATATACATTTATAAGAGGCTGCACATTATCCCTCTTTTCAATATTAGTTTTCCATTGTTAGGTCTGGTACAGAATGCATGCACACAGCATAGTTGAGAGTATACTATCAAACTGTTATTAAGTGCTAAGGAATATGTGCAGAGGCACTAAAAGTGACGTACATAGTAGCTTCTGGTAGTAATGCTGAAGGCAAGACATTCAAAATATCCTTTTAAATAGAGAGTTACACTGTCGCACCTCCTCAAAAAATGCTGCAGTATTTTTTTTAAACTTGGCACAAAGAAACACTGTGTTTAGTGGAAAACAATGAAAGAAGCAAACCTGTATTTTAAATCATTTGATTTTTATTAAGCAGTATACAATTTTTAATATTTATGGACATGGAAATCTCAATACAGTACCAAAACACATCCCTTGCCAAATGAAGGCTGTTATTTTCTGAAATAAGGAAGAGTTGATATTGCATGCAGTAAAACTAAATAGTAGATCTGTAGGTGTTAGTACAGTGAGCCTTTTATCATATCAGCCTAATTAACCATTCAAGTTACTACCAATAAAGGCTATGAAATTATTATAAAGGTAGTCAGACCTAGCAGGCCAAACACTGCAAATCAAACCTACAGCATGAATACAACATAAGGCAAAATAAACCTCGTCATTTTTTTCTCATCTGTAACCATGCATGAAAAATAATCTGCAGCATAATCAGTCATCAGCAGCAAGACAAGCTCAGTTAAGATGCAGAGACACAGGAAAACAGCAGTGGATTAATATAATGGGATTTGCTTTAATCTAATTTTTGGAAAGCTGCTTTGCTAAAAGGATTTCCACAAACCCTGCAGCATCAGTGACCTTCAGACATGGAATATTAACTAGGAGCCTCTCAGTACCAGAAGATGTGAAATGTAAGAGGAATGTGGTGGAGCCCTTTCATCCAGATGGCTTATTAGCATATGGACATAGAGTGTTGCTTTTTATGCTGCTAGATATGTATTAGCTGAAATGATCCTACATGCTGATAGGAATACCACTGCTAGCACTGTATACTTTTTAAGTTTGAAACAACATTCGGAAACAGATGGCATTAGGCTCCTCATTTACTTTTATGCATTTTTAGTTTCCTCAGCTGCATCTGATAAAAAAGTCTCTTTTTATTAAAAAAAAGTTCAACATTGCAAGCAGCATATTTAGTTAAGAAGTGACCATTACAAAAGAAAATAAATTCTTCATGCCACAGCCGTGCCCTTAACTAAATTGGTTTAAGAGATTATGACTCAGACTAGTGGCACTTAGGCCTTGCTGGTTAAAGAGCTTTAAAAGAATGGAAAAGTTAACCAAAAGGCACCTGTGAAAATCCTTGCAAGTGAATACATCCCACTTACAGTTAGACTTCAGTATATTACAGTCATGAGTAAAGATAAATTTCAGTATATTATAATCATGACATCTGCAACTGGAAAGGCTGCAGAAATACCTCAATAAAAGAATCACAGGCATGAAGCAGATGCCCTATGCTTACAGTCTGAAAAAACTCCACCTGTACTCTGTCGCATATCGTCTACTCAGAGGTGATCTCTGCTTAACATACAAGGCCATGTCAAACCCAGACCTGTTGGACATGCTACACTTAAAGAAATCCCATCCCTCAGAGACACACGCTCCAGGCATCTAAACTTTGCCATCACAATGAGCAATACATGCTGGAGGTATAGGTTCCTGACCCAGAGACTCCCCAGACTCTGGAATAGACTGACCATATGTGTCAAGCAGAGTTCCTCTTTGGCCCTCTTCAAAAGGAACCTTGATGACTGGATGGGAGATGGGAAATTCACCCCAGGGATCACGTCAGTTGCCCTGCTAGACAGGGGTCCAGGGAAGTAAATACTGTGGGAAGAAATAACCAGGGAATTGTTATGGCTAGGCTTGTATAGGTCGTAGAGCCGATAGCCTAGTACCAACCTATGAATATGAGTAAAGATAAACAATGCAGACATACTACCATGTCCTAATTAGGGATATTCAGAATGATCTCACATGCATTCCAGTGAAAATACAGTCAGGTTCAGCAGCAGCAGTGACACCTGTAAGCAAAGGCAGGTTTGCCTACATGAAAAGTGCCTCCTGCTACAAAAGAATGGACACAAATACTTCAATTAAAAGTTAGATCACACAACACAAAAACACTGGACCTGGACTCGAGTTCTTTGTTTCACAAATTTTACTGGAAGACATCAAAACCAGATTGTTTAGTCTACAAGGTCTGTCTGCACCAGTACTTTTAGAAACTGAGCGGCTCACAAAGAACTGCAAATAATATGGTGGTCCTTTGCCATTTCAAGACAATAGTAAATTAACTTCTCCCTGATGCAATGTGTCACAAGATGTTGAGGCACGTCAATGATCAGCTTTCCTTGTCTATTGGCACCATGAATGTGCATGTCAAAAGTATACATTTCTTAAACAAGTAAAAATAACCCATCATACTGAATTAAACAGATAAGAATAACTCATTATACTCAATTCAACAGATATGTTTTTACTGCAACAACTTATGTTAAACCTCAACCAATTAGAAGCTAGGGTTAAGAGAGGCCCCCTGCATACTAAAATATACCCAGATGTGTCTGAAAAGTAACTTTAATGTGCTCACAATAATCTAAACACAGCTTAACAACACGTTGCAAAATTCCTACAGGAGAACAGATCACAAAAGATGTAAACAACAGCTGTGAGCCATCATGTTAAAGATATAAATTCTTTTTACTATCAGTCTTAAATAAACACCAGGAGTATAGATTTACGGGGAGTGACTACAGGAAGCATGTCACCCTGCTCACAAGGATTTGTTTTCTGCTGTGCTAGATCACAGAATTACTGCCAATGTTTGCAAACACTGCATTGCAATGTTCCCATAAATTAACAAAGAAATATGCAGTAACTGGCTTAAGGACAAAAGGAATACCCAGTGTTTGTGCGGTCATGTGCTCAGGTTTTCAAGGTACCATATTGTAGGAGCTATGTGGAAGGTGACACCATCAACCATCAAAGAGCGAGCTATCATTCGGTTTAATCAGTTTTAGAATTCTAAGTGGCATTCATGTATGTACACTCAGAATGCCCTCTAAAAATGCATGTCTAACTGCATGAGGACATTAAATGAGAACCACACCCTAACACATAGGCACTTAAAGTGCAGCTAAGCATCCAATGAAGCTCTAGGATTCATTGTGAACCTTTTGGCTCAGATTTATAAAACCAGATTTTAGTTAAAAAAAAAAAAAAAACATGAAGCTTGTGGCAGAAGCTAGATTAACTCAGTCTATACTGGTCAACATGTAATGTAAATATTAGTAGTAACAAATGTTTACTTGGCCACTTATCTCTTTACAACAGAGTTAAAAATTGTATGAACATTACAGAAGTATAAACTGTGTGATTCTCTGCACTTTACTGTCACACTACATATTTGGCAGTATCTGTACTTACTTGGTTTTATATACTATCAGTTTAATGATGGGTAGCGGAATAATCAGTTAGAGATGTAAGTCTGTGCAAATGTTCTGGTTTCCAGTTGGGTTTTTAGATATCTAAAGGGTTCACTATACTGAAATCAGAGTCCTTGCTATTGCTGCTGTCATCATCTGGACTAGAACCTGAATTGCTTGAAGATGCTAAAATCCCAGTCATCAGTGGATCAGTGAAAACTGGAGAGAGATGACGGCGTACTCCCTGACTGGGAGCTACAGTGTCCATTCGAGATGCCTGTAACTGCTCTAAGGCACCGGTGACACTTCCTGCTTTGACTAACTGGTCAACCTCATCATCTTCTTTGGAAACTAGGATGTAGTCATCAGAGTGTCTGCTGTCAGAATTCAAGGATGCATGTAAAGTAGCCTAAAACAGTAAACAAAAAGTAATACAGAGTTTCAACTAGGTCTGCTATATTCACAAAACAGTTTACGGATTCACATATTATCCTTTTAAACTATACATGTCTTTATTCCACTTCAAATCTCCTAAAGCACTTTTATTTTTTATCATTCCATTGCCATTCCAGCAATGTTTATTTAAGTCCCACTGTTCTTCAAATGTGCATATATGATAACTGATGAGGCAGGAAAGGTTATTGTTACTTTACTGAATGGGATTTCTTCTTCCCCTTATGCTAAATGCAGCCTTGATGATCTAATATGAAACAAACATACCACTGAGTTACAGGAGTACAAGATGAATGACTGAGTGTTCTTGCAGTCTCTTGCAAGCTGAATTATTTCCAATTATCTTAGTCTTATTTCAAAATCTGGTTAAACTGCAAGGAAGCTCAGTTTGACTCCATTTTTTTTATTTCATTTACATCTTAATTAGATAAATTCACTTGGCAGAAGAGATTCTTCAGGGGTGACCAAGATACCCTATCTGGTAAGTAACTTACTCATTGTTATGCAGTAGGCAAATGGAAACTAAGGGAATCAAACCCTTAAAGTATTAATCTGTCATCCATAAATCTTTTCATTCTCTGGATTCGGTGAGCATAAGCATTCAATATCTAGTAAGATTTTGTGTGTGTGTGTGTGTGTGTGTGTGTGTGTGTGTGTGTGTGTGTGTGTGTGTGTGTGTGTGTGTGTGTGTGTGTGTGTGTGTGTTTGTGTGTGTGTGTTTTGTGTGTGTGTGTATGTGTATATGCGCGCGCGTGTGTTTCCATCTTGAGAACAAGGTTATTTATAAATTCCAGCTCAGTAAATTCACTAGAAACAGGCAAATACACATACGCATACAGTTGTGACATCACTACAATGGAACTTGGGTTGTCTGTCTCAATGTGCCAAATGTATCTTTAATTAAACAGGAAGACTTCCATATTCTAGCAACCTAGAAGTAATGATTAAGGCTATGAACTGCTTTAGACCATAATTTTGTATTCCTGAGTTTGACTCTATCAAGTTTTACTTGTATACTGTGTAAGAAAGTTACTCACTTAACTATAGTAGTGTTTCTGTGTCACCCATGAAGGAAAAGTTCTCTTGCCTAATCAGTCAAACCTGCTTATCAAATAAATAAAAAAGATCCTTGCCATACAGATGCAGACATATCATGCTCTAATGATGCGATTCTTAGCCACTTGTAATCCATAATGTGTGTGATACTGATTCAGAGCACACAGTTGTGTGAAATATTGCATAATAAAAAAAGATATTCTGATGAGAGAATAGCTTATGCATGGAGCCTTTCTTCTCACAAACATTTAGCAGGCACCCGCCTATTTTTTTTTTCAAAATATATGAACTCCAGCATGAACTAGAAATTGATTTTCACTAGTGCACCACTGGAAATGGTTGCCATAATACCACTACAGAAATAGAAGAGTTGTGTAAAATCTTACCATAACAGTATATGCCCTTCTCTTCACTGTTGCAGTATTTCATACGTAACGGATCTCCTGCCAAGGACAACTAAATGCCCAGCTAGCATACCAAGGCCTTTAGTATTTGCAGGAGCCATATGTCACATGTATACTTCCCACGCAAGGTGTAGGGCATAAGGGTGATGTATGTCGCGCACACGTCAGAACTGAAAAGCCCCAGGAGGAACAGAATGTCCCTAGGGACCAGGAGTGGCAAGTGCATCCAGGAGGAGAAAAGAGAGAGAGAATACCTGATGGCCACAACAGCAAGAAAAAATGGTTAAAGCAGAGGGAGCAAGAGGGAAGGGCCGAATGCTTCAACAGTAAAGAGGAGGACATATACTGTTATGGTAAGATTTTACACAACTGTACTATGCCTTTCCATATCACGTATTCCTTACATAAGGGAGAGTACAAAAGCTGAAGAGGAAACCTAGGAGGAGGATGGCACTGAAGAGCACTCAAGAAACCCATGCATGATAGCCCTGGCAAAGCTAAATCTAGCTCCGGGAATAACATCCAATTTATAATGCTTAGTGAAGGTATAGACAGAAGACCAAGTAGCAGCCTCAAGAATGGAAGTGGTATCCAGCCCTTTGAAAAAAGCACCAGAGGAAGCAACAGCTCTGGCAGAGTAAGCCTTTACTGAAGCGGAAAAAATTTACCATGAAAAGAATAAAAAAAAGAAATGACTTTAGAAAACCAGGAAGAGATGGTCTTCTAAGAAACAGCTAAACCCAAAGACCTAGAATAAAAGAAACAAAAAGCTGATCAGATTTGCAAATAACTTTAGTTTTATCCAAATAATGTTCGAACTGTCTATGCAAGTCCAAGGTGTGACGAACCTTCTCAATAGCAGACTGTGAAGAAGGAAAAAAGAAAGGCAAATGAATAGACTGATTAAGGGACAACTCATTGACTACCTTGGGCATAAAAGAATTAGTGCATAGGGACACCTATCCCTGTGGATAACTAAGGAAGGAGGGACAGCCACTAGAGCCTGAAATTCAGAAACCCTCTTGGCAGAAGTATGAGCCAAAAGAACAGTCTTCTACATACAATGTTGTAAGGAAGCTGAAGCAGCAGGCTCAAAAGCAGCCTGAGTCAATTTCTCAGGAACAAAAATGAGGTCCCATGAAGTTAGAATGGGCTTCCTGGGAGGCCTGAGATGAAGAACGCCTTTGAGAAACTGCTAAAATAATTCCACAATAGCCAGTAAGGAAAGAGTCTCTAACACAGGTTTTTACTGACTGAGTGCTTTCATTCTTTTATTTAACTAGAACTTCATCAGAGTTAAAAAAAAAAAAATGTACAAACTGCAGCTTAAAAACAGTGTCATGTAATCCCATGATTCAATCTAAACAATTATACTAACTCAGGATCTTGCTAATTTTCTGAAAGAGACAGTACATCTTACAATCATTACAAAGACTCGATGTGTATTTAAAATACAAAATGTAATCTGATGGTTTAATTTATTTTATCATCTGCCTCAGACAGACTTGAAAAACGTCAATTACGAAATATTAGTACTCCTGTAATAGCATTAATTTCACAGCCTTTGTGCCAAAAGAAAGCATTTAATGTTTATGGATTCATTCAGACCAGGTGGTTTGTCAGCACAAAGCCTTATTTGCCAACTAGACTCACAGCATTCCAGTTACCATCAAAGTCATTCATGTTGAGCACAAAAAAAAATGGAATTTTCTTTAATTTGCACATGTAAGTAAATGTTTGACTAGGGCATTAACAGTATTTTTCTTCTTGATAGACAAACAATGCTCATAAATTCTTCTGGCAGCTTTCTTGCAATTTTCCTTACATAAAACCCTGGTCATGAATCACAGGTTGTCAGGTAAACCACTCCTTGTGAATTACAATTGTACCTGGCTCCAGCCCAAAGGTGAAAATTCAGTGGCCTCGTGTGTACATTTGAACTATTTGATATAAATTGGCACTGCTTACACTTGACAGACTTGTATGTGCCAAAGGAATTCTGTGTCAGTTGGTCTCTTACACTCAATTTTCAGTAAGGATTTCACATTTTGACTTCTTATGTAAGCGAACGCAGGACTTCCACCTAAGATCTTGCCTAATTCCACATTTCTCAAGATGTCTTTGCAGTTCTCCTTGGAAATGTCCCTGATCACATACATATTAGTAGAAATTGGCAGTGGCAAAGTTCTGCTGTACTTCTCAACTGAATTATTAAGGGTGGTGACTGGCTGTCCCCTATCCAAATCTGCTGTTGACTGATATTTCCTCAGAATAGGTCTCACTTTATTCGATCTTAGTAAGCGTACCCTCCTTGATGGTGTTCATTAACCAGTTTACATCATAGCCTTTCGGCAGGAAGAGTGCTTTTAAAAAATTGACTTCCTCATCGTACACAGCTTCCTTACTAGTGAGCCTACTGAGTCAGAGGAACTGTCCCTTTACTGCCCCTTTCTTCATATGATATGCTGATTTGGTGAAACTTTTCAACGGCACCAGCATTTCATTGATGAAACTGCTGGTTGAGGACTAGAAATCAAAGGTCCGCCAACTGGAAGAGAACATTTGTAGACTGGATAAAGCTGTCAAAAGAAACAATTGCTTTTCATTTTTAGGCAGTTTGCATGACAGCATTGTAGCCAAAGCCAACATATGGCAGCCACCATTGTAAACAGAAAACAAGGAAAAATCAGGAGAGGCAAATCAGCATATCGCTTAGCGGTGGCCTATTGTTTGAATGGAAACACTAATTCACATCAAAGAGTTGACACAGGTCAAACAGTAGACGCTGCAGGCCTGGAAGTAATTGCCAATGAGGAAATTGGGGGACAGTCTATCCCACAAAACTGGTTTCCCATAGATTCAGGCAATACTTAGCAACCACCTGTTTTTTCGCCAGCTCCTTTTTCCTGAACTCCCAAAAAATACAAGGACACCACAGTGGCAGAACAGGGGGAAGAAACAGAACAGAGGGAAAGGGAAAAACAGAAAGAAAATATAATTAGAAACACAGAAATTTTAAATCTCAGTAACATGTGTTTGAATGAAAATCACATCACTATTAGAAAAGGGTTTTTCTTTTATTCCAACCCAGCCAGCCAACATCACTAAGATCTTGACTGATCTCAAATTGCATGGGAGAAAACTAAATTTACAGTTTGTATTATACAACATCCCCCAGTTCAGCCAGAAACATGGAACATTCACAAGGAGAAGCACCTATAACCTCTCTCTTCACAACACCATACAGGTCTTCCATGACATATGTTAGGAGGACCGAAGAAGGTTGGGTAAAAAAACAAAAGTGCATAACCTGACTTTTGATGAAAGACAAGCTTTAAGGGAACTTTCCTCCAAGAAAGAAATACTTGTGATGAACTACAGCCATGAAAGTCATACATTTTTGAGAACTGTTGGCGGGCAAGAATGTCTGCAAGCAAAAGCAGATTTGGAAGGGTAACTCCTCTGAAACATTGGAATAAGAGAAACAAAAATATGTTTCAGCTCCTGCAAGACTTTGCCCTTACCCAATCAGGCAAAGCCTGAAGACAAAGCCAAGAGTAATGACTTATAGCAGAACCAAATGCAGCAGCCTTGGAGGAAGCATCAGCTCCATCATAACTAGTTGACGGAGCTATTATCCATATATATTGAAAAACAGCTAAGACCTGCACTAATGAAATGTGAGTACATATTGAATGATAGTAAACAGTTTTACAGGACTTGTTTGATTCTACTAAAGGGGCATGTGTACATCACAAGACTATAATGGCAACATTTGATGTGAAGTCACTATTCACTATGATTCCTAATGAAGGGATTATCATGGTGAAAGATTTTTTGATGCAACACATAATACATGATGAGAGACATGTTGACCTCATATATTATCTTTTAGAATTAGTGCTAGAGAGCAATGCCTTTGTCTTTGACAATGAGCATTTTTTACAGGTGTCTGGCATAGCTATGGGCACACCTTGTGCCAATAGCTATGCCAACATTGTTATGGCTGAGTGGGAAGCAAATACTGTTTTTGTCCATACTTTGGCAAATACATCTTTATGTCTGTGTAGACATTTTGTGGACGACCTCTTCATTCTATGGGAGGGTGAAGAGGTCGATCTACTATTGTTTATTGAACATTTAAATACTAGTTGTAGTTTTCTGAAATTTACGAGTCAATATTCCAGAGAGGTAATATATTTTCTGGACATTAGACTTACTATAAATAAATCAGAATTTTCTACATACTAATCATTTTCAAAAAAATTGCCAAAGGGCAACATATTTACATAGAACAAGTATGCACCCCAGCATGTGTTTCGCAACATGCTGAGAGGGCAAGCCATGAGATGCTCTAGACTTACAGATAGAGATACAGACTTTGAAATTGAATTAAAACAACTAAAAATAGATTTTGGAGGCAGAGGATATGGTAGTAAGGATGTTGTGGAGGCATGTAATTATGCTAGACATATTAGAAAGGACAGGGCAAAGCCATACTATTTAAAAAGGGGGAGTTGTAATACTAAGCAACAAATGAGGCATACTAAAGTAGCAGTGCCACTCACTTAAACAAGTGACAATCGAGCATTAAGGGGGATACTAGAGAATAATTGGCATATCTTACAAGTCAATAGAGAGATAGCAGGTTTAGCAGGTGAAAAGCTATGTTTAGTTTATAAGAATAGTCGATCTCGTAAAAGGATGTTATGCTACCCTAGAAGTAGTATAGGTATGAAAGTACAAAAGCCAGTCGGAGGAACTAGGAAATGTATGAAATGTAATTTTTGCCAATACATTTTTGAAGGTGTAGAATTTGTACATCCTGATACAGGAAGGAAGGAAGTTTCTATTTAACATAGAGGCTAACTGTAACAGCATGGATTTAGTGTATTTAGCCCAGTGCGCTCTCTGTAGAGCATTTTATGTGAGTAAAACCAACAGAAGGCTAAGAGAGAGAGAGAGAGAGTATCAGGGACCATATGTACTGTTTGAAAAGAGAACAAACTTATAGTGCTGTTGCCAAACATATTTTATCTTGTGGAGTTGAACATCACTTTCAGTTTAATGTACTAGAAATAGTTAAAGAGGATGTCAGGATGGGTGACATCAGCTGTAGAACAGAGGAGAGAGAGCTTGACTGGATAATAAGACTGGAGACACATATAGAACAGGGTTTGAATGACCATCTTTCCATTGTTTCCATGTTGAAAAATAGGAGACTGCTAAAATGAACACATGAAATAAATTGATATTACTGAATTATATGATGTTAGCTCTACTTTAATTTATTTTGATTCTATGTTATTTTATGCTTATTTTATATGCATCTTACATGTATATTTTATTGTGAGTGCTTTAATTTAATGGTAGGGAGGTGCTTTGAGTATAGGATTTACTGTGATTTGGTCATTTGAAATTTGACTATTTGCATGAGTAACAAAGAGGGGGGGCTGAGTCTGCTTGTTTATAGTCTGATGAAGCAAACAGAAGTTTGTGAAAGCACTTACTTGTTGTAACTTATTTGCAATAAAGGGATTTTATCTGGAAATAAGATGTGTGGATTTATAACTTGACCTGGCTTGAGACTGTGAAAATTCTGTGGATTTATAACTTGACTTAGCTTGAGACTGTGAACATTCTGCCATAGCTGCTTTGATATTTGGCTGCATTCATTCCTTTTTTTGTATCATTGAGTGGCAGTTGGGACTTTGAGGTTTGTTTTTTCTTCCATCATAACTGCGTTTAATAGAGTGGCAGGAAACCTGAAAGGTAGACCCTGAGAAGGAAAGGGCCAAAGCCTTCCCCCACAAACTTAGGAAGATAAGAAATCATCTGAGAATCCTGTGAGATGAGGACTAAAACATACCTGGTCACATGAGTCTGGTAATTAATAGCCCTAAAAGATACGATGGCAGCTGTATTGACCAACAGTGGAGAAAAGAGAAAATAGCACCCATAGATTATCTCTGCCGGAGCACAAACTGAAATGAAACTTGCAGTGATTTCCTATGTTAAACAATGTTAAACATAAGAACCAAGTCCCAGCCACTGATAAAGGTAACTGCCAAATAAACACTGAAAATCCAAAGCATAAAAATTGACAGGAACACCACAGCTTCACACAGTAAAAGTATTTATTTGCATAAAATGGACCAGATAAGCACTTTCATGTTGAAAACCAACGCTTCTTCATAGCATGTTGTTGTTGTTGTGTCTTTTGGCTTTTCCCGGTTAAGGGTCGCCACAGTGGAACTCCAGTCCGCTAATGATTGGCAGTTGATTTTTATGTGCCGAGTTGCCAGCCCTGACGCACAACCTTTAACGAAGGTACGCCCATTCACGCATGTCTCCATGCAGAAGACGCTCTAGCTGAGAATTGAACCGGACAGCGTTTTATTGTGAGGCGACAACGCTACCGCAGCACCACCACCACAGTTAAAAACACAAAATCACAGCTCAGCTTAAAAACAGTTAGATATTCAATCAGCTATGTTAATTCATCACTTCATTAAACCAATATCTTCCCTTTCAATACAGGTTTTAAAGGGACACAAGCATTAATATCAGGATGTTTATCAGCCTGTACCCTCAAGAATCATTTAAGTTCTACTGTTTCAGTATAATTAGCGAGATCACCCCTCACCCCTGGTGACCCACATGCACTATTTGTAGCAGTCCAAAAACAAATTAATGTCCAGCATTTTCTTTAATATGTTTAGCTAGTGCATTGTTCATATTGCAAGTCCTAATCTCATAAGAATGACTAAAAATTCTAACTTTTAATCTCTTGTTGGTCTTACCAACATAGAATCCTGTACAGGACTTGCATGTGGCTAAATAAATCACATTTGCTGTACTACAATCTGCATAGAATCTGGGACTAAAAATATATTTCATCCGTGGATGTTTAAACACTTGTTCATGTGAAATATTATTTACAGGCTCTGCAATGCCTGCAACTGTATTGTGATTTAAAAGCTTGTTTTTTTCACATATTGTACTTATTTGACTGCCTGCACTTTTAAAATTTTTTTTTGTTTAAATAATTTGTTTAATTGTTGCAGGCTACACACTAAAGTGCAATAGCCTTTTCTGATCGTTTGTAGTCGTTTAAAGCTATTTTAAGTGTATATTTTTTACTGTTTTTGCCTTATCTTTTCAAAAAACCCAAAAAATCAAAGCAAATCCTTGTTTTCTGCCTTTCTAAGCTAGTATAATCCAGTTTTCAGGCTAGTGCTGAATTCAGGGCTGTGATACTAGCTTCTGAGTTGTCCATACCTTACTTGGATAGAAGGAAGTTTCTCTGTTCACCTGTAAGACAGGGGAACTTTGAGCAACCTATCTGTCCCTGGAGGAGTGGTTCCAGCCCAGAGGTTAGTAGTTTATTGGCCATTTTGGGCTAATTTCTATCTCCTTCATTTCCCTACTATAAAAACCGCATGTGCATGGTTTTGCGCACCGGGCAGCGCCGATTAGCTACGGTGAAATTATTCCCGGCTCCACTAAGTCTCCTCTTCAGTTTTTCCCTTGAAACTAGTCTAACTCTCAACCTAAGCACTCAAAAAGCATCCTACAGCCCAGCACTTGCTCAGACCTAATAGCAAGCACTAATATACCCTGACACTGATTGCCCAGCAGGGCAAGGCTCTTTATTCACCCCTCACCAACTAAGTGACTAAGCAGCTCACCCTACTATTCAGGCATGACCAAAGGGCAATTTCTGGTGTACTCCCCAGTCCAGATGGTGAATCTGGGTATCCTGAGGCAATGTTACAACTGCCTCATGTACACAGACAACCCTCTTCTCCTACCACAAAACACTAACATATGCGAGAGATGCAATTATACAGCCAAAGTAGAAGCTAAGCTGTCTCCACCCAAGACTGGAACAGACAGTCAAGAGGAGAAGGTTAACGCTTGCACCACACCTCCAGCCACACACAGACCTACTAAAACAGCACTGGCAAAAAATACACATAAATACACAAAATCGTACTCAGAGGCTCTAAATAAAAACCTGCAAAAGCATCAGAGACCTCCAAAGCAGACACCCAAACAACCTGCACCTCACGTCACAAACCAGACAACACATAAAACAGAAAATCAGTGTGCCTCACAATCACAGCCCTTAAGGTGAAATAACATACCTAGCACACTAGTCCAAATGAAAAGCAACAGGACACTGCTGTGTGAATAAAACGTAGTAAAATTTAATCCAGATATAGACAGATAAAATTCCAGGTAAGCGCTTTCGGGTTACACCCTTCATCAGACAAAGACACATTATTCAAACAACATTTTTAAAAGATGAAACAACCAATAGCATCTAATGAAAAACCCGCCTATTTTGAAGGGTGGGTTTAACTGGAATGACATCATTTAATCCTGGTTCCCTATGTGCCAT
The DNA here is from genome assembly GCF_019279795.1 of Protopterus annectens. Lineage (NCBI taxonomy): Eukaryota > Metazoa > Chordata > Ceratodontiformes > Protopteridae > Protopterus > Protopterus annectens. The sequence goes on from NC_056732.1 coordinate 574,905,747, forward strand.
GAACTCAATAATCCACCTTGATTCAGCCAAAGCTGTCTGATGTTTGACATCACCCCCCCTACTGTTTGGCCTAATATTAACAATGGCCCTGAATTTAAAACTATGTGTAGGATTTCCACTAATGTGCCTATATAGGGCATTACTTGGGTCACTATTCCTAATACTACTCAAGTGCTGCAGAATTCTGACCTTGAACATATTGTTGGTCATTCCTACATAGAAACAGGAACATTCAACACATTCCAGCTAGGTACACTATATTGGTAGTCCTACATGTGGCCCTCCCTTTTAAGTGAAACGTCTTCCTAGTTATTGGGTGTGTAAATGTAGTCTCCTTATTGATGTGGTTACAGGCCTTGCATATCCCACAGGGAAATGTCCCTGCAGTGATCTTTAGGGAACCACCTTGACCACTCATCCCTTCCTTACACAGTAGATCTTTAAGATTCCTATTTCTCCTATATCGGAATCTGGGGCTATTGTCAACAATGCCCCTTAGTCCAATGTCACTGGTTAAAATATTCCAATTGTTTAGTACAATCCTGTTGATGTCATTTATATTACTACCATAAGTAAACAACAATTTGGGACCCATTTGCATACATACATTATTATCATTCAATAGTTCCCCTTCATGTGTTCTCCTTAACCAGGGCTTATATTTGGTCCATCTAAGTTTGACACTATCATCAATAACACTGTGTACCAATCTTTCATTGTAACCTCTGTCCTTAAAACATTTATCAAGTTTATCCAACTCTTCATCAAATTGTCTATCCAGTGCACTCACCCTGGATATCCGACTAACCTGCCCCTTCACAATATTAGGGAACACATGTCGGGGGTGCATGCTGTCATAGGATAGCAGAGTATTCTGCCAACACTCTTTCCTGTGTAAACTGGAAACAAAACCTTCCTGTGTCTGTTCTACACAAACATCCAAAAACTCTATACAGGTATAAAAATCACAACAATAATAACTAGGCGTGAGCGAAGTGGAATAAAACAAAATGTTTAATATAAATAAAAGCACACTGCAGGTCAGATAAGCGCTTTCACTCTCTTCAGAGCTTCATCAGATCACAATGACCATAGTACACAACGGCATTTATAGAGCACGATATTGAATGAACAAAGAAGTGCAACCAATTAATCAATTAGCTTAATATTCTAACCTATAATGCCATTCGTAACACTTAAAAATACTCTATAAAAACAAACTCTAAATAAGTAATATACACAAAACGTATCTAAATAAAATCTAGTATGAATGTGTATATAGTGAGAGCGTACTATAATAGTAACAACATCACTAAAAGCAAATCTAAATATAGGCATACAGACATACAAACAAAAAAGTGTATCGCATATAAGCTGTGAACACAAATAAACATATATTCAAAAGGAACTAAAGACAAAAGAATATTTACAGGACCTCTACCTAATATAAAATATACAGTTGGTCCTAATTTAATAAAATTTAATATCAATCAAGCCGACTCTAAAGAAACGTAGGAATATTACATTTTAGTATAGCTCATTTATTTTTAGCTTTATTTTTATATATATATATATATATATATATATATATATATATATATATATATATATATATTTTCTTTCATATATATATCATTCTTCTTTATCTCTACTCTAGTTCCACCTATATATAGATGGGGATTTGTTCTCATAGAACTAGCAAGTCCTTTAGGACCAACTGTATATTTTATATTAGGTAGAGGTCCTGTAAATATTATTTTGTCTTTAGTTCCTTTTGAATATATGTTTATTTGTGTTCACAGCTTATATGCGATACACTTTTTTGTTTGTATGTCTGTCTGCCTATATTTAGATTTGCTTTTAGTGATGTTGTTACTATTATAGTACGCTCTCACTATATACACATTCATACTAGATTTTATTTAGATATGTTTTGTGTATATTACTTATTTAGAGTTTGTTTTTATAGAGTATTTTTAAGTGTTACGAATGGCATTATAGGTTAGAGTATTAAGCTAATTGATTAATTGGTTGCACTTCTTTGTTCATTCAATATCGTGCTCTATAAATGCTGTTGTGTACTATGGTCATTGTGATCTGATGAAGCTCTGAAGAGAGTGAAAGCGCTTATCTGACCTGCAGTGTGCATTTATTTATATTAAACATTTCGTTTTATTCCACTTCGCTCACGCCTAGTTATTATTGTTGTGATTTTTATTCAGCCTTTTTCGTGGCTTGAGCGTTTACTCAGATATTGGCAGGACTGTTTGTTTTACTCTATACAGGTATAGGATGTCTTGGCATTAAATTTCAAAAATGCAGTAGTAGAGTGAATGTATGAGAGGAAGCAATCAAATGAGTTACAGTCTCCAGTCCACAGAATAAATATATCATCCACAAAACGAGTATACATACTTATGTGACCTTTCCATACTTCGTTGTTCAAAATTGTGGATGATTCCCAATTGGAGAGAACCAAATTAGCGTAGGTATTTGCACAGGGGGTACCCATAGCTACCCCCTGTGCTTGCCTATATAGCGAACCTGCTCCTATAAACACATTATTTTCCAGAACAATTGTAAGCAAATCCTTCACTAACTCAATTTTGTGCATATCTACACCCTGTATTGCAAGAAGCTCACCCACTGCTGTTACACCATATTCATTGGGGATGACAGTAAATAAACTGTTAACATCCAAAGTGATCATTAACAGTCCATTGACTCCTTTTGGTCTAATAACATCCCCCAAAACCCTCAGAAAATGTCCTGTATCCACAAGAATGTTATCTATCCGTTCCATATACGGTTTAAGAGTGGCTTCCAGCCATATTGATATATTCTCTGTGACCCAACCCCTACCTGACACTATAGGTCGGAGGGGTGGGTCACTCAGAGATTTATGTATTTTAGGCAGGGCCTTGAATACTGGTGTAACTGGTTTGTCCACCCGTAAAAACTCATGTGTGTCAGGTGTAATTTTCATATCATTGAGTAAAGATCCTAATCGCTGGTGCACCTTGTCAATAACAAGTCTAACCCCTAGGGGATTAATTTCTATATAGTTGTCATCTTTTAACATATTTTTTTACTTTCTGATCGTACCATGCGGTGTCTAAAATGACACGAAACACTAGTAATAGGTGACTCTATAGTCAGGCACATTGACGTCCCACTCACTAGGCTGGACAAGCAGAAGTTTACTGTTAGCTGCCTGTCGGGAGCCAGAATCAGCCACATAACACAAGCACTCAGGTCACTCCAGAACAACTACAAATATGACTCTGGCATTGTTCATGTTGGTGTGAATGACCTGAGACGTACCTCCCTGGACTACATGAAAAGAGACATGGAAGAGCTCTCTGATCATGTAGTCTGGGCTGGTATGACCCTGACCCTGAGTAGCATCCTGTCATCACCAAGAATGATACCTCAATATAAAGAAAAAAATGATATATTTCAACAATTGGCTAAGCTTCTGGTGTCATTCAAAGGGGATCCAGTGTCTGTCAGCCTGGGACGACATGCTCGACAAGCCGTGTTGCTTCGCAAGAGATGGCTTGCACCTGTCACCCCCTAGGCTTTCGAATACTGGCCAAGACTCTTGCTGCCCCCATAGTGCCCTTTTTTAGGTAAAGCTCAAAAGTCAAACCCAATTAACAAAAAACTGAGGGTTATACTACTCAACGCCAGGAGTTTAAATCTCAAAATGCACGCACTTGAAGCACTCCTCAGTATGGAGGACGTTGACATCTGTGCAGTAACTGAAACCTGGTTCAAGGCTCCAGAGAGCACCCCAGCACTACCGGGCTACAACTCATACCACACGTTTTGGCCACAGAACATGGACCAAACCACAAAAGGAGGGGGGTGTATGTATCCATATTCATTAAGGATACCTACACCTCCAGGTTAGTGGTGCAGCATGATAATTCTGAGATCATCCATGTGCAACTAACATCGGGCAAATCTGCAATGCAAATTATGGCCTGCTACAATTCACCCTCCATGACCCAGGACCACCACTGCACCTTTCTGGAGACACTGGAAAACATGAAGTTCCTACCAAACACCCTGATATTGGGCGATTTCAATTTCCCTACCATTCACTGGGAAAACTACTCGAGTACAAACTCCCAGGCCCAGCGCTTCCTGGAATTCATCAACTCTAACGCCCTGGATCAGCGGGTAAACTCCCCTACCAGAGGTGAAAACATATTGGACCTGGTCATCACCAACATGGCGACAGGTGTTCCACACCGGAGGTCAACCCGTCACTGGTTAGATCAGACCATAAACTAATCACTCTGGATGTCCACACCCCACCACCACCCCCAACTAAGGAAACCACAGTAAAAAAAAAACTTTTCTAAAGCAAACTTCACCTTACTTAAGAAAGGGGTGGTAAGTTTCACAGCCCCCACGCTAAAGGATAATGCTGCCCAAGATGCAGAAACCTTTACAAATGCATTCTACGAGTACATACAAGGATGCATGGATCGTGCCATCCCTAGCAAAACCAAGACTCACTCCTCTAAGAGAAGGAAACCAGTTGGGTGGACCCCTGCCATAAACAGGTTATACAATAGGAGGAGGAAACTAGTTCAGAAAAAAAGCAACTCCCAAGAAGGAAAGACATCCCTGATCAGTATCAGCAAGAAACTAAGGTCCCTCATGAAATCATCCAAGGCTAACTTCGAAAGAAAAATAGCCAAGGATTCAAAAGATAACCACAAAGCCTTCTTTAGCTATGTTAAGAATCTAAGTGGCAACTCGCAGATATGCACTGAACTAGTGCAAAATAGCACAAAATATACTGAACCTACTGATATCGCCAACATCCTGGCATATAGATTCAGTGCAAACTTCACACCCCTCTCACCTCCAAAAGGGCCCACAATACCGGAAAAGTGTAGTGTCCCAAAAAATCACAGCTGCACAGGTGAAAACAGCCCTTTCAAAAGCCAAAAACACATCAATGGGACCAGATGGTGTCCCAGGCTGGGTCTTGCACAAACTACAGAATGAACTAACCCCCCACCTAAACACGCTGTTCAACCTCAGCCTCTCCACAGGCTACTTGCCCATAGAATGGCACACAGCAACAGTTATTCCTCTCCACAAAGGAGGGACCACAACTGACCCTGGTAACTATCGCCCCATAAGCCTGACTAGCCTGATCTGCAAGGCTATGGAACACATCATGGAACTCATTAACAAAGACATTGGGAACCTCCAAACACTTGACCTGACCCAGTCCGGCTTTAAGGGCAGATCATGCCTACTAAACCTGTTTGACTTCTTCGAGAAAGTCACCAAGGCAATAAACGAGGGAAAGGTGGTTCACACAGCCTACCTTGACCTCACCAAGGCTTTCGACACCATTCCCTGCTCGGGTATTACAGAAAAACTCAACAGCCTGAACATAAACCCCTACGTCACGAGATGGGTTGCCAACTGGCTTACAGACAGAACACGATAAGAATAGCGGGCTCCAGGTCTGACTCTAAACCAGTCACAAGTGGTGTCCCACAAGGCTCAGTCCTGGGACCCCTACTGTTTGGCATATACTTCTCAGAAGTACATTCAAACACAGGAGGACTATGGCTAACCAAATTCGCAGATGACTGCAAACTGGGAGCCATAACTGACTCTCCGGCTGACACGGACATCCTCCAAAAGGGCCTTACTGAGATGTCATGGCCTCAAGTTAAATGCCAAAAAATGCATAGTCATCCCATTTGGGAAAAACAAAACACCCACGAATTACCGCATAATTGGCATCCCCCCCTTAATACAGAAGAGGTAATAAGAGATCTGGGGACCCAGGTAGATAGTAATCTCGTCTTTGACAATCATATTGCCACAGTAGTTAGGAAATCCTTCTATGTGGCCCATCTAATTACTAAAGGGTTCGCATCTAGAAATAAAGAGGTTATAGTGCCTCTCTACTCGTCACTCATTAGACCCATCATAGAGTACAATGCCCCATTTGGGGTGTACCTCACAAGACACTTCCAACAGCTGGAAAGACCACAAAAGTACCTCACCAAGAGGATTACTGGGCTCAAACAGATGTCCTATGCAGCCCGACTGAAAAACCTCCGGCTGTACTCAGTGGCATATCGCTTACTCAGAGATGATCTCTGCCTGACTTACAAAGCCATGTCCAACTCAGAATTGATGGACATGCTCCACCTAAAGAAATCCAAGTCACTGCGAGCCACGTACTCTAGTGAGCTAAACCTCGCCACAACAATAAACAGAACATGCTGGAGTGATAGATTCCTGTCACAGAGACTCCCAATGATTTGAAACAAAATTCCAAACTACATTAGGCAGAGTTCCTCACTAACACTCATCAAGAGAAACCTTGACGAGTGGATGGGTAACAGAAAATACACCCCTGGGATCACTTCACTGGCTCTGCTTGACAGAGGATCAGTTAATTAATCAATGGGGCGGCGAAAGCTGACACACACTCGCTAGGATTATAAATGCCCTCAAGCAGATAGCCTAGTACCTACCTATGAACCATTGTATTATATGAAAAAACTGGGGAATACTCAAGTGACAACAAGACAGCTGAAATAGTTGGGAACAATCCCTCTTTTATGTATAAAAATTGTTTAAACTTGAAAAGACTACTGTGCACAGGGAAATGTAATACTAGGTCAAGTAACTTGCTATCTGCCAGACTTGGTACATAACAGTTGGAGGCATTGCAGAGCCTGTACATATATTTCACATGAACAAATGTTTAAACATCCACGGATGAAATATATTTTTAGTCCCAGATTCTATGCAGATTGTAGTACAGCAAATGTGATTTATTTAGCCACATGCAAGTCCTGCACAGGATTCTATGTTGGTAAGACCAACAAGAGATTAAAAGTTAGAATTTTTAGTCATTCTTATGAGATTAGGACTTGCAATATAAACAATGCACTAGCTAAACATATTAAAGAAAATGCTGGACATGAGTTTGTTTTTAGAGTACTACAAATAATGCATGTGGGTCACCGGGGGGGGGGGGGGGTCTCACTAACTATACTAAAACAGTAGAACTTAAATGGATCTTGGGATACAGGCTGATAAACATCCTAGTATTAATGCTTGTGTCCCTTTAAAACCTGTATTGAAAGGGAGGAAATTGGTTTAATGAAGTCATGATTTAACATAGCTGATTGAACATCTAACTGTTTTTAAACTGAGCTGTGATTTTGTGTATTTATGATCTGTAGAAGCATTGGTTTTACAATGTGAAAGCACTTATCTGGTCCATTTTTACAAATAAATACTTTTACTGTGTGAAGCTGTGGTGGTCCTGCCAATTTTTTATGCTTTGGATGTTAAACAATGTTAAAATTGATTAAGTAAACCCTCTTTCAGGAAGGACTTGATGAGTACCAGGTTTAAGATAAATATCTGTACACAAAAATTTAATAAGTCAAAAAGGAAGGAAAAATGCTGTAGGCAGAAAGGAAAGACTACTGCAGGGGATGACAGGACGGTATTACCTCACTGCATGAAAGACTCACAGATATGAAAGATAAAGGTATTTATAAAATTTGAGCTGTATGAAGAGGTTAATTTTAATTAACTCACAGGACCGATGCCCCAAGAATCATTGCTGCCTGGTGGGTCAGTTTTTAGACTGGCATTGGTAAGAGGAAAAAAAAATCATCATGACACAATACAGAGATAGCTTTTATAGTAAGCATCCATGACTTTTTTTTTCCAACAAACATCTTTATTAAATTATCACGTAACATAAGCAATCTTACATTTATATCAATGAAAAACAAAATGACACCACTTTAGTTGCAATTATTATACATTACAGACACCATTACAACAACTGTAGATGCAAACATACATCACTTACAATCTATCCAATCACTGTCAGTTAAGCATTATATGGCTCATTCAAATCTGGCCTCATAAACCTTGTTCCTGCTCTACATATATTGTTCCCACAATTCCCATTTTTTCCTATGTAGTTTGCGCCTTCCTTTTTCTAAAGATCCCAATTCCAGTTGTTTTATCTATGTTACTATATTCACTGCTTCTAGTAAAGTTGGTCTAGACTTTGATTTCCATTTTCTAGTAAGTAGCTTTTTTGGCAGCCACCATAATTAGACTTAGCAAAGCTTTACTATGTCTAGACAGTTCCGATTCTGTATCATAGCTCGAAAAAATAATCTCCCCAGTCAATCCAATCCACTCACCCAGCATCTCCAACAGAGCAGTCTGCAGGGAATCCCTAAAGTCTGCCAGCTCATTACACTCCCAGAAACTATGTTCCCAGCCACCTCTTTCTTGCCAGTCATACCTCCAACATTTGCTATCCACCTGAGGAAAAATTCTTTAGAGTCTACTTGGGGTATATAAAATACCTATGCAAACACTTCCAGGCAAAGATCCTAAATCTTCTAGATTTTGTTGCATATTTGGGAGATATACATATATCCCCCATTGTCTCTTTGTGAATTGCTTATCCAATCTCTCTTCCCAATCCATTCTAAGTTCCTCTGATTGATTCTTATAATTATCATGCAATATTTTATATGCTTTACTAATTATTCCTTTTTTAATAGCAGCTTCTGTTCTAGATAAGCATCCATGAGTTTAGTATGTGATACTGAAGAGGTACATGTGCAGTGACATTATGGACATCTAATAAAGTTAAGGAAATACTCCTGACTGGAATAAACAGGAAGTAAACTAGATATACAATCTGACTACTTCAGGTGAGATTCAGTAGACATTTTAGGTGTGAAAGAAGGGCTGGCTATTGGTGGGGGTACTCTTTGTCTGTCAAATATCAGGTTAAAAAAACATGGCCTTGTGAAGATATGTGAAGGCTGCCAGCCTAGCTAGATAGAATTTTGTAGATATTTCTATCATTTGTAAATATTAATATAAGCCACATGCTTGTTCTCTTAAACGGAAGAAAATTGTGTCAAATGCTGAACTTCAAAAATGTAACAACAGTGCACTCTGTTGGAAGAAAGATGACAAGTCAAGCCTTGTATGATTATCTGATCTCAAACTGGGAGCCATGGTGTCTGAACCAATAGATGCTTTTGACTGTTTTGAGACCAGAGTTAATTGTTAGATTTTACATATATGACTTTTGGCTTTTAGGGGAAAAAACGAAACTCCGGTCCACTCATGATTGGCAGTGGATTTTTATGGTCCCGAGTTGCCAGCCCGAAGCCCAACCTTCAATGAAGGCATGCCCATTCACGCTCGCACCTACCTGCATGTCTTTAACGTCACTCGACCGCGGGGAGGACATGCAGACTCCACACAGAAGGCGCTCCAGTCGAGAATCGAACGGGAGAACCTCTTACTGTGAGGCGACAATGCTAACCCCTGCACCATATAATGTCTTTAAATACTGCGATTTCCTGACTAGGTGCAAGCTTACTAAGAAATGTTAATGTAGAGTTTCTGTTAGCCTGGGAAACCAGAAAATTGTTAAGAATGGTGTAATCTAAAATGAGTCAGCAGGATGTATTATCAATTTAAAGGACTTTCTCAGAGACAGAAAGAGAACATTTTGAATTTTGTCTAAAGCTGACAACAGTACTCTGCTTTTGCTCTATATGTAAGTTTATTTAGAACTGTGATTGCTGTTAGGAAAAGATAAAACATAGTAAGTTTAGTCTAGCTGTTTCAACTATGGCTGTTTTGTGGAGATAATTTAAGCTCTAGAGTGCACTGTATGCATATAGTGATATTGTACAAAGCTACTCCAATAGTCTTGCTGCTCAGTCACACTTACTATTTGGATAACAATATTGCATAGTAAAATTGGGCACCCTTTGGTATGGGCCTTTTTTAGTAGCTGATATTAGTGGTTGGTGGCAGCTAGTACTACCTTATAGACTGGCAGGTAGGGGCATAGCTGGAGAACCTGTGCCCGCCTTCCCCAGAAGTGTCTGTGTGTTTGTTTATAACTCATATCTTAAAGTGTGTGTGTGTGTGTGTGTGTGTGTGTGTGTGTGTGTGTGTGTGTGTGTGTGTGTGTGTGTGTGTCAGCTACTTGGGCAGGGACATGAAGCACTGGTTGGACAGAGAGGGTGCTTGAGGTTTTAGCCTGACCACTAGGCTGAGGCCTGTACCCTATAGCTGTGCCAGTGGGGAGTCTTATTGAGGATCTGTAGAGAAAGAGTGAAAACAGCCCCAGACTGACTATGATCTCTGTGTGCTCTTAAGGGAAACTGTACTTTACTTTATTTGTTATCCTTCCCCATGTGGATGCCCCTCACTGGTGTTTGTGGTGAGGATTGAGGCTCCTTGATTACTGGGCCAGTGCATGGGCATCACATATTATATGGTGGCAGTGGTGGGATTTCCACACCACATATTAATTGGCTGGTATGGTGTGGATAGGGAATTCCTGTAGCATGTGTACAGTGATCACTGAAGGTGTTTTTGTACTCTGAATCAGCCACGTAGTGAATATTCAGAGTTCAGATTACAATTGTTTTATTTTTTTTTGTTAGCTTAGCTAGTCAGGGAGAGCAGGCAAGCATGTCAGCAGAGGAGTATGGCAAGCTGTCATGGGGGCAGTTGGCTGTGATGTGTCAGGCTAAGGGACTGGTGCATGGAAACCTGACTAAGGCATACATGATTGCAGCTTTGCTCACAGCTGCATCAGAAAACAGCAATCAGGAGGGGATCAGACTGGCCATGGAGATGTACAACACTCAGAGAATGGACAGCACAACCTTTCTGCAGAGGACTTAAAATCCATCTGGAGCTAAACAGACTTGAGTTGGAGGCCAGTCATTTGGAAACAGAAGTAGCAGAGAGACTGAGACATCTACAGGCTAAGGAGAATGAGAAACTGCTATGCCTGGAAACTGAGGAGAAGGAAAGGCAGAGGCAGCATGAAAAGGAGATGCTGACTCTTCACCAGAGTCATGGAGGTAATGCGGAAGGGAGAAACCAGACCCCAGAAGCACAAAAGGTCAGTAAATTTCTTCTGCAGTTTACAGAGGGGGATAATTTTGATAGTTTCATTCATATGTTTCAGAGGGTATGTAAACCATTTGATGTTGACCAAAGGCTCTGGGAAAGTTTCCTGACCACCTTACTCCATGGTAAAGTTGTAAATGTATTGTCTAAACGTTCGCATCATAAATATTTTAATTATACTGCTCTTAAGAATTGTCTGTTAACATTTTTTAAGTTAACACCTGAAACTTATATGAAAAAGTTTCATGAGGACAGATGCAAGGCAGACGAAAATGTGTGTAAATATGTTGCTGAACTGAGCACTTATTTTCATAGGTGGGTGAGTGGATGTCCGGTCACTACTTTTGAAGGCCTGGTAGACCTTCTGGTGAGGGAACAAGCCCTTAGCACTTTGTCTGAGGACATGAGGATCTGATCTGGTTAGCTGATAGACAATGTGATACTTCACATGAGTTGGGGAAGAAGGAAGACATATACCTAGCAAGCAGGGCATCCCTGCACAGGAAGGGGACCCCCAGTACTGCTCATGGATCTAAAGGAACCCATGATGGGCAGTCCAGACTGCCCTAACAGAATCTGCCAGTAGTAGGGGAAGCCACTAGTTCAGGTACACATCCAGGACCTAGGATGAAATGTTTTGAATGCAACCAATGGGGCCATGTGGCATACAGATGTCCATGGAGGCAAGGTGGGGGACAAAAGGTGAGAGAGCCAGTAAGTGATGAAGACAAAATGCCAATAGTAGGTTGTCTTGAGACAACAGGGGTACCAAACTACCATCCTGCAGATGTCCTGATAGGGAAGGATTTTGATGAGGCAGTACCATGTGCTTATGCAGTTACAAGTAGTCAGGCTTCGAGACAAGCATGTGGGTCTGGTAGCCTGGGGCAGACCCAGACAGACCGCATACTTGCGGCCAGTTCTGTTGAAGTGGTTACTTCAGGGAGGGAGCTAGTCTGTAGCAGGGAAACTGAAGATGAGCCACAGCTGCTTGTGGGTACTGATGGTCCCTTGGACAGAGTGACTGCAAAGGTAGAGGTGAGTAGTAGTACCCAGGCTGACAGTGAGGCACCGATGCCAGACTTCCTGTGGAAGGGCAATTGGGAAGGGTTACAAAGAGAGAGTTGAGACATGGTCAGCTATCAGACCCTACATTGCAAGGCCTGAGGCAGGTAGCTAGTGAGACACCAGATTCTGAAGGGAAGGGGGAATCTGTATACTGGGACAAAGGGTTACTGTATAGAGAGTGGACCCCTAAGGGAGGGCTAGAGGGTGATATAATACAGCAGTTGGTAGTGCCCACATCTGGCACTTCTAGCCATAGCCCATGATATTCCCTTTGCAGGTCATATGGGCATAAAATATACAAAGAGATGTATTATGCAGAACTTTTATTGGCCTGGAATTTTCAGAGATGTAACAGGGTGCTGCAGGACCTGTGAGCAGTGCCAAAAGGTAGGCAAGGCAGGAGACGAGGTGAGAGCTCCTTTTGATGCCTTTGCCTGTGACTGAGGAGTCATTTCAGAGGGTACCTATGGATATTGTGGGGGCTCTGAGTACCCCAAGTTCCACAGGGAAAAAGTATATCCTAGTGGTAGTAGAGCATGTACAAGATACCCTGTGGCAGTGGCTTTGTCCTCCATTAAGGCAAAAAAGGTGGCAAATGCTTTGTTAGAGATTTTCAGCAGGGTAGGTTTCCCAAAGGAAATACTGATTGACAGTGGTGCCAATTTCATGTCAGACCTGCTAGCTTGTCTGTGGAAGTACTGTGGGGTGAAGCACCTGAAGACCACCCCCTACCATCCCCAGACTAATGGTATTGTTGAGAGGTTAAACTCTACAATCAAGTCCATTCTACTGGCATTTGCAGACCAATTTAAGAGGGAGTGGGACAAATATTTACCCCATCTGTTTGCATATAGAGAGGTTCCCCAGAAATCCACAGGTTTTTCACCCTTTGAGTTGGTGTATGGGAAAGGCTGAGGGGACCTCTAGATTTAATTTGTGATGAGTGGGAAGGTGAGTATGAATCTCACAAGACGTGTGTTGTGGCATATGTCCTAAACCTCAGGACACGGCTCAGGGAACTCATGGGCTTGGTCTAGGGGAACCTGGCAGAAGCCCAACAACAGAAAAAGGTCTGGTATTACAGGAATGCTCAAGTTAGAGAGTATGCTGTAGGGCAGCAGGTAATAGTTCTCATTCCTGTCAGACACAACAAACTGCAAGCAGCTTGGGAGGGACCCTACAAGGTGAAAATAAAGGTAAGTGATGTTAACTACATGGTAGAATTGCTGGGCATGAGGCAGGGGCACAAATTGTACCATGGTAACATGAAGAAGGCTTACCATGATAGGGAGGCCCTTGTGCTGATTATTTGCAATGGATTTCAGGAGGAGTCTGAGGGAGATCTGTTGACGGACCTCCTCAGTGAGGCTCGGACTGACACCTCAGTGGAAGGGGTAACAGTCCCTGGGCCTCCCCAGTGGTGCTAGTGCCAAAGAAGGATGGCAGCACCAGGTTCTGTGTGGACTACAAGAAATTAAACAGTCACACAGAGTCAGATGCTTACCCCATACCTAGGACAGATGAGGCCCTAGAGCAGCTGGGTGGGGCTAAGTATCTTAACACCATTGATCTTACCAAGGGTTACTGGCAGGTGCCTTTGATTCCCAGTGCTAGAGAGAGGTCAGCCTTTGTGACTCCTTTTGGCTTGTATGAGTTCACAAAGATGCCTTTTGGGATGAAAAACTCCCCCAGTGACTTTCCAGAGGCTGGTAGATCATATCCTAGCAGAAGCAGGAGGTTTTGTCTTTGTCTACCTAGATGATACTGCCATCTACAGCCATTCCTATCAAGAGTACCTTCAACATATCAGGGAGGTGCTGGGCAGACTACAGAGGACAGGGTTGACTATTAAGCCCAGCAAATGTCAGGCAGAGGTCTCCTACCTGGGACATAGAGTGGGGAGTGGTAAGATCAGGCCAGAACCTGGGAAATTGGAAGCCATTCAGGCAAGGCCTGCACCTGTTACCAAAATGCAGGTGAAGGCATTCTTAGGGACAGCAGGGTACTACAGAAGGTTCGTCCCCAGTTATAGTACCATAGCTGCTCCCCTCACAGACCTGACAAGGACGAACAGGCCAGATAAGATAGTGTGGACTACAGCATGTAAGCAGGCATTCCAGAAGCTTAAAGAAGCTTTGGGAGGACCCCCTGTGTTAGCCAGTCCAGATTACAGCAAATAATTTGTTGTTCAGGTGGATGCTTCGACCATGGAGTGGGTGCCGTACTAAGCCAGATTTCTTCAGCGGGAGAAGAGCACCCAGTGGTTTATCTCAGTCACAGGCTCCAAACCAGGGAGGAATGTTATGCAGCTGTAGAAAAGGAATGTCTAGCCATAGTGTGGGCACTGCAGAAACTTCAGACTTTTCTGTATGGAAGAAAATTCACTGTAATGACAGATCACAATCCCCTAACATGGTTAAATAGAGCCAGCCAGCAAAATGCCAAGTTGCTAGGATGGAGCCTAGGGTTGCAAGCATATATGTCAGTGCAGCACCGCAGTTGGAGTAGCAATGCCAATGCAGATGGGCTCTCAAGACAGGGAATGGGGTAAGGTATACTCAGATAGACCTAACCCTCTCAAGCAACTTTTCTCAAGGGACACTTGAAAAACTAGCCCGAGTTCTCGGGGAGGCGGGAAAAAATGTGAAGATATGTGAAAGCTGCCAGCCTAGCTAGATAGAATTTTGTAGATAATTCTGTCATTTGTAAATATTAATATAACCCACAGGCTTGTTCTCTTAAATGGAAGAAAATTGTATTAAATGCTGAATGTCAAAAATGTAACAACAGTGCACTCTGCTGGAAGAAAGCTGATAAGTCAAGCCTTGTATGACTGCTTCATCTCAAACTAGGAGCTGTGGTGTCTGAACCAGCAGATTCTTTCTATTGTTTTGAGACCAGAGTTAATTGCTAGATTGCTAACCAGGTGCAAGCTTACTAAGAAATCTTAATGTAGAGTTTCTGTTAGGCTGGGAAACCAGAGAATTGTTAAGAATGATGTCATCTAAAATGAGTCAGAAGGATGTATTATCAATTTAAAGGACTTTCTCAGAGACGGAGAGAGAGTATTTTGAATTTTGCCTAAGGCTAACAACAACTCACCAGTACTCTGCTTTTGCTCTAGATGCAAGTTTATTTAGAACTGTGATGGCTCTTAGGAAAAGATATAAAATAGGTTCATAGGTTCATACTAGGCTATCTGCCCTGGGGCAATTATAAGCCTAGCCCGATTCTGTATGGCTTACGCCACCCCTTGATTTGAGTATACTGTGCCCTTTTTAAGGTTTAGTTTACTGTGCCTCTGTCTAATAGTGACACGGGAGTAATCCCTGGGATAAACCTATGATCCCCCATCCACCTATCGAGATTCTTCTTGAAGAGATTCAGTGAGGTGCTCTGCCTCACATGAACTGGAATTCTATTCCAGAGCGAAGGGAGCCTCTGGGTTATGAACCTGTCCCTCCAGCAAGTTCTATTTATTTCTGTGCTGAGGTTCAAGTCCCTCGAGCGTGTGGCTCTAAGGGATTTAGATTTACTGAGGTGGAGCATGTCCATTAATTCTGGATTTGACATAGCTTTGTATGTCAGGCATAGATCGCCTCGAAGTAGGCGGTATGCAACTGAGTAGAGCTGGAGTTTTTTTAACCGAGCAGCATATGGCATCTGTTTGAGACCCTTGATCCTCTTGGTGAGATACTTTTGCGGTCTTTCTAATTGCTGCAGGTGTCGGGTAAGGTACATCCCAAAAGGGGCATTGTATTCTATGATGGGCCTGATGAGGGATGAATAAAGGGGCACGATTACCTCTTTTGATCTAGATGTGAAACCCTTCGTGATGAGGTGGGCTATGTAGAAGGTCTTTCTAACCTCTTTGGCAATGTGGTTTTGAAAGGAGAGATTGCTATCAACTTGGGTCCCCAGGTCCCTAATAACTTTCTCTGTACTTAATGGGTTTCCGCCTATGGGGTAATTTGTGGGCACATTGTTTTTGCCAAAGGGTACGACTATACATTTTTTGGCATTTGGCTTTAAACCATGGCGCTGGCACCAGTTATCTGTCTCTGTGAGACCTTTTTGAAGGATGTTTGTGTCAGCTGGAGAGTCGATTATGGCGCCCAGTTTGCAGTCGTCTGCGAACTTGGTGAGCCATAGTCCTCCCACATTTGCCTGTACCTCGGAAAAGTATATACCGAACAAGTGTGGTCCCAGGACAGAACCCTGTGGGATGCCACTTGTGACCGGTTTCGAGTCTGACATGGCTCCAGCAACTCTCACTCTGTGTGTTCTGTCTTTGAGCTAGTTTGCGACCCATCTTGTGACATAGGGGTTTATATTTAAGCTGGATAGCTTATCTAAGATGCCCGAGTGGGGTATTGTGTCAAATGCCTTTGCAAGGTCCAGATATGCTGTGTGGACTACCTTCCCTTCATCTATGGCTTTGGTGACTGTTTCGAAGAAGTCAACCAGGTTCAAAAGGCAGGATATGCCCTTGACAAAACAGAACTGGGTAGGATCTAGTGTCTGTAGGTCCCCACTGTCTTTGTTTATGAGCTCCATGATGATCCTCTCCATAGCCTTGCAGACTAAGCTAGTCAGGCTTATGGGACGATAGTTTCCAGGGTCCGTAGAGGCTCCACCTTTGTGGAGTGGGACCACTGTTGCTGTATGCCATTCTGTGGGCACATATCCTATAGTGAGGCTGAGATTGTATAGCTGTTTTATTTGAGGGATTAGTTCCTCTTGGAGTTCATGTAGGATGCAACCTGGGACGCCATCTGGTCCCATGGAAGCAGTGTTTTTTGCTTTGGAGAGGGCAGCCTTCACCTGAGCATCAGAGATGTTTGGGAGGCAGCCCTCTGCCAGAATAGATACTTGCTCTTTTGGGGGAGGGGGTGGAGAAGTTTGCACTGAACCTGTCTGCCAGGATATTGGCGATGTCTGTGGGTTCAGTGTATTTTTTGTCGTTTAGAATCAACTCAGAACAAGTCTGGGAGTTGCATCCCAGGTTCCTAACATAACTGAAAAAAGCCTTATGATTGTCTTTGGTGTCCTGTGCAATTTTTCTCTCGAAGCTGGCCTTGGAGGATTTTATGAGGGATCGTAATTTTTTGCTAGTACTGATCAGAGATGCCTTCCCTATTAGGGATTTTGCTCTATCATGTAGTAGCTTCCTCCTTCTGTTGTACAGTTTATTTATGGCAGGGTCCACCAGACTGGAAGCCTGCCTTTGGATGATTGGGTCTTGGTTTTGTTTGGGATAGCATGATCCATGCATTCCTGGAGATGTCCGTAGAATGCGTTTATATAGGATTCTGCAGTTTGGGCCGTAGTTTCCACTGGCCCTGGGGTCTTGAAGGATTCCACTTCAGTTTTGAGAAGTGAGAAGTTCGCTTTTGAGAAGTTTTTCACTGTGGTTTTCTGGGCTGGGGGTGGGATCGGGATGTGGACATCCAGTGAAATTAATTTATGGTCTGATCTTACCAATGAGGGATATACTTCTGATGTGGAGCATAGAGTCCCCATGTTGGTAATGATCAGGTCTAGTATGTTGTCCCCTCTTGTGGGAGTGGTGACTAGTTGTTCCATAGCATTTGAGTTTATAATTTCCAGGAACCTTTGGGCTAAGGTGCTGGGGCTTGAGTAGTGCTCCCAGTCAATGTTTGGGTAGTTGAAGTCGCCCAATATAATGGTGTTCGGAGAGATCTTCATGTTCTCCAATGTTTTCAGGAAAGCCGAGTGGGATTCCTGACTTTGAGAGGGTGGTCTGTAGGATGCTATAAACTGAAAAGCAGTCTTGCCCACTGTTAGTTGCACATGGATGGTCTCCGATACTTCGTGCAATGCCACTAACCTGGAGGTGTGGATATCCTTGATAAATATGGAAACTCCCCCTCCTTTTGTGGTTCGGTCTGGGTTTTGGGGCCAAAAAGCATGATATGAGGTATAGTCTGGTAGTGCTGGGGTGCTCTCTGGAGCCTTGAACCACGTTTCTGTCACTGCACAGATATCAATGTTCTCCATACTGAGGAGAGCTTCGAGTGCGTGCATCTTGAGGTTAAGACTTCTCGCATTAAGCAGCATTACCCTTAGTTTCTTCTTCCTTGTGCTGTCTATGGGGGTGGGTTTGACTTTTGAGCCTTGCCTAAAAAAGGCACTATGGGGGTGGCAAGAGCCTTTGCCAATATCCAAAAGCCCAGTGGTGACAGGTGCAAGCCGTCCCTAGCGAAGCAACGTGGCTTGTCGAGCATGTCATCCCAGGCTGACAGACACTGGATCCCCTTTGAATGACACCAACATTTTAGCCAATTGTTAAAATCGATCATTTTGTCTTTGTACTGTGGCATCATTCTAGGTGAGGGTAAGATGCTGCTCAAGGTCAGGGTCATACCAGCCTGGGCTACATGATCAGAGAGCTCCTCTATGTCTCTTTTCATGTAGTCCAGGGAGGTACGTCTCAGGTCAGTCACACCAGCATGTACAATGACTGAGTCATATTTGTATTTGCTTTGGAGTGACCTGAGTGATTGCGTTATGTGGCGGATCCTAGCACCCGACAGGCAACTCACCGTGACCTTCTCTTTATTCAGCCTGGTGAGAGGGACGTCAGTGTGTCTGACAATAGAGTCACCTATTACAAGAGTATCAGGTGTGTTATTCAGCCTTAAGGGCTGTGGCTGCTTGGCACACTGACTTTGTGGGCTATGTGTTGTGCGTGTTTTGTTTTGAGGTAGCGTTTGCTTTGATTTCTGCTTTGGAGGTCTCTGTTGCTTAGGTAGATTTTTATTTAGAGCCTCCGAGTATGTTTTTGTGTATTTATGTGTTTGGTTCGCTGATGTGGTGGGACTGTGTGATACTGGAATTGTGTTGTGTGAGGTTACCTTCTCCTCCTGACTGGTTACACCAGTTTTGAGATGAGAGAGCTCAGCCTCCAGTTTGACTAAATAGTTGCATCTCTCACATATATTTGAACCTGTTTGGAGGAGGAGAGGGTTGTCCGTGTACATGAGACAGTTGTAACATTGCCTCAAAATTCCCAGATTCACCAGCTGGACTGGAGAGGAAACCATTGACTGACCTTTGGACATGCTAGAGTAATATAGGGAAAATGAATTTAAGATGGACCAATAGAGGACAGGGTAATCGTAGAGAGTATAAGAGTAAGTAGTGCTTATGGTTTAATAGTGCTAACTTATGGGATTACTTAATTGGACCAGTGAAGGGCCTTAGAATGAGAATATGGTGTTTAAATTGAGAGATAGAGCAGTTCTAAGGGAAAAAGTGAAGAGCAGACTTTGTGGAGCCAGGAATAGTTTAAACCCAATTAGGCGGCGCTGCCCGCTGTTGCTCTATGCACAAAAACGCGCAAAACAGGGTTTTAAGAGAGGAAGATGAAGGAGTTTGGAACTGACCCAAAATGGCCAATAAAACTACAGTTTCAAGTCAGTAACCACTCCCACAGGGGCAGGCAGGCTGCTCAATGTTTTTCACTGCCACTGATCAACAGAGAGACTTCCCTTTAGCCCAAGCAAAAAATGGCCTCCAAGAAACTTACAAACAGTTCAAGAACAGCAAGCCTGTAACTGAACTTTTTTAAATCTCAGAAAAGCGGGGAAAAAAGCAAGATTTTTTTTGTTTTTTTTCAGAGATAGCAGAGGTTCACAAGTATCAACAAGTTATAACAGTGCAGTAAATGACCCCACACAAGAGTGCTAGGCCAAAGCAGATAAAATGCAAGTTTTGAGAAAAAAATGATTTTAAAAATAAGTGTAAACAGGAAATTCAGTAAACAGCTCTAGGTTGTGCTCTAAATACAGTTACTAATGCAGAAATCAAGTTTAACAAGCCAGAAAATGCTCAAAATAGGCGGCTATACAGAAAAACTTAGTAAATAAACAGAGGAAAAATACTTAAAATCTCAAAAGTGGCTCCTTTCTTCTCTCAGCATTTTCTCCTCTTGGTGGGTGCTTCACCAACAGCCAACAAGCCTGAAAAGACGCCAAAACCACGAGGCAACCAGGTTTTAAGATAGGAAGATGAAGGAGTTTGGAACTGACCCAAAATGGCCAATAAAACTACAGTTTCAAGTCAGTAACCACTCCCACAGGGGCAGGCAGGCTGCTCAATGTTTTTCACTGCCATTGATCAACAGAGAGAGTTCCCTTTAGCCCAAGCAAAAATTGGCCTCCAAGAAACTTACAAACAGTTCAAGAACAGCAAGCCTGTAACTGAACTTTTTTAAATCTCAGAAAAGTGGGAAAAAAGCAAGATTTTTTTTGTTTTTTTGTTTTTAGAGATAGCAAATAGTACATTTAGTCTAACTGTTTTCTATATTTATGTCAAAATTATTCTGCAGTATTATTTTAAGCATTTTCCTGTGATGTCTGAACTCTTGACTAGTACTGTGTAGTAAGAAGTATTGTCTTGCGTTTTATTATTTATTATTAAATATTTTTAAACCTTTCAACTGTGGGTGTTTTGTGTAGAGATAATTTAAGCTCTAGAGTACATTGCATGTATATAGTGATACTGTACAAAGCCACTCCAATAGTCTTGCTGCTTGGTCCCACTATTTGGATAACAATACTGCACAGTAAAATTGGGCACCCTTTAAGTAAGGGCCTTATTAGTAGCTGATATTAGTGGTTGGTGGCAACTGGTACTACCTTATACACTGGCTGGAAGGAGCATAGCTGGAGAACCTGTGCAGCCTTCCCCGGGAGTGTCTGTGTGTTTGTGTATAACTTGTATCTTAAAGTGTGTGTGTTTGTGTGTGTCAGCTACTTGGGCAGGGACACGAAACATTGGTTGGACAGGTGCTGGAGGTTTTAGCATGACCACTAGGCTGAGACCTGTACCCTATAGTTGTGCCAGTGGGGAGTCTTATTGAGGATCTGTAGAGAAAGAGAGAAACCAGCCCCAGACTAACTGTGATCTTTGTGTGCTCTTAAGGGAAATTGTACTTTACTGTGTGTGCGTTTGTTATCCTTCCCAATGTGGACGCCCCTCACTGGTGTTAGTGGTGAGGATTGAGGCTCCTTGATTACTGGGCCAGTGCACGGGAGTCACAGGCCTCTAGCTCAGAAACCTTCTTAGAGAATGTGACAGCTGTCAGCAATATGGTCTTGTAGGAGGCAAACTGAAAGTCTGTTGAAGCTGTGAGTCAAAAAGGGAGAAGAGTAAATATCTCCAATATAAAGTAGTTACCCCAAGGATACACCAGTTCTTTGAATGAGGGATACAGAATAAGAGTGCCTCTAAAATGGACTTGCTCACCTTGGGGGAGATGAAGGATATGTAATTCTGTCGATAATGAAAGTTGGACATTGATGTATGAAAATGAACTTTGACCAATGAATGACTAAGGCCTGAGTAGAAGATTTCAGAAAGGTATTGCAAATCTTGAGAACTGCACCTGAAAAGGGATCCAGAATGTGTTCTTTCAGGCAACATGCAAACATTTGCTGCGTGGAAAGTCCATATATGTATAACATATAACACTACTGGTTGGACCATGTGATCTAGCAACTACTAGAACTGGAGTAGCCAAGTTTACAACATGAGAGCATGGAGATCAGAGTGAAATTTCCTTGAAGGGTGTAATCAAATGCTCTTGTTGGATGAATGCCTGAGAGAAGGCAGCAAAAACAGGTATTCATGTATGTCGTAACACTCTGCATCTGTCCTCTTTTAATTTCAAAGATTCTATTTTTTATTCCGCAGTAATTTAAATTTGCCAGTCATTCTATACAACTCTTATTACCTTTCTTTCTTATCACTTTCTTCTGTATTTACACTGTATTGTGCAAAATCCAATTTCATCCTATCTCAAGCACTAGCTATCCCTATGGCAGCAGTTTCATGCTGTGATAGCAGTTACCCAGTCCACAAATTCTCTTTTTAACAGATATATAGGAAATGCCAATATTATTCCTATACCTTATTACCTTATACCACTACCTTAGCCCTTACAGGACTACAGGGACATGGTCAGATACAGTTATTGAATGTGTTTTAAACCTTTCAATCAGAATTACATGCTCTTATATTATGTGATTTCTACTCATCCTGTCCCAGTTGTTATAGCTTCTAAGATAACACATGAATTGTATTTGAGCTTTTGTTACTAAAAACATCCTTCATATATTAAATCTGTCAGTCAGTGCTAAGGGTTAAGGCTGTGAGTTGTAGTTCCTGTGGCACAAGGTTTGATTCCCTCAGCCCATGTTTTCCTACTGTGTGACCTTGCAAGTCCCAGACAATGTTTAGCGGCAACTGGGAATTTGAGCTAGGCTCTTCAATGGTCTTCTTGACTGCAAGCTTATGAACCTATATCAAATATTTTTAAAGCAGTTCTTCACAAATATACCCTGCCTAGTTGCAGTTTCCCTTCTAAGTCCTCCAAATACATCTTCAGTAATACAAATCAAATTCCAGACATCATTCATAAGTAAAATACTTTATTTCCTCCCAAATTCTCCTCAGCTCCAACACAGTTGCTTTAGAAGTATTAGAAGCATATGTCAATGTAAGCAGTTTTATCTGTCACAATGACCTGTTCCAGTTTTCACTTACATATATTAAAACATACTCTCAAGCCTGTTTTTTTGTTTCAGCAACTTTATGACATCCTACTGATAGTACGCATAAGTCACTGTGTAAGTGAAATACAGTTTATAACAGATAAAAGAATGTGCTCTACATAGATTGTACCTGTTGTGATGTCAAAGGAGTTTTTGTCTCTTGATCCATTTCTGTGTGTTCTTCATGCCCTTGTGCACTGGAACAGTAATGATCATCAGCTATTGTGATTTCTTCATTTTCTTCAGATTCCAATTGGCTTTGATTGAAGCGCAAGGATCCTTTTAAAATGTCTTTAATCTGCTCAACAGAGATAAAGAGAGATAAGCAAACAAATAATTTTCAAATACATCATCAATGGTTGTCCAAGTAATATGTTGCACTATACAAGGATCATCTGTGAAGTCCATCCCTACGGTTATTTTCACTGATCTGGGATTAGTGCAAAAATAAACTACATACATGATTATTTTACTGCAAACTCCAGAGTGCACGATTCTACAGCCACATGAATACAGGTTCCCAAGTCTGCACTTAGTCTGTGCTATCAGTAAGTATAAATGATGCAGTTGAAGTCTGAATGTTAATTTGAGCAAATTAATACTTCTTAGTTTAGTCTGGCATTACTTTTCACTTTCATTAAATGTTGGTAACCATCCACTAGGCACTGTTATTTCATTGTCGGTGTCAGTGGTGCACAGATAGCACACTCGCTTTTAGTGCAGATGGCTGAGGGTTCTATTCCCACACCGGGTAGATCTCAGTGTGTTGCCCTTTCAGTAAGATGTTAAACTAAGGCCCCATCTGCTTGAGTAGCTGGTACCTCAGGTGGATGTAAAAGATCCCATGGCACCTAATGATAAAAGTAGGGGTAAGTTTCCAGATGCCCCAGCCAAATTTCCCCTAGTAGTACAAATACCACCCCCAGTCTCTCCTGAAAAGATGCTACTTAGTGGGTCTGACCCAGTCAACAAGGGGTAAATAAATAAGTAAATTGTTGTGTCCCTTTAAATGGGAAGACTAAGGAAGCTTCTGAACGAATAGCACCCAGCTGTCAATGTAATTCAATAATTGTCAGCTACTACCTGGAATACAAATACAAATATGCATAAGGAATATGACTGCAGGTCCAGCTGACACACGAGCACAAAAATCTGCATCAAAATTTGAAAATAAATTAGACAACCAGAAATATAGTTACAAAGTTCTTCTAGGTGCAGGAGCTGTACTACCACAAGCAACCAGTTCTACAATCATACAGAAGGCAAACAAAAAGAAATGAAATGGTACCAGCTGCTGAAGTCAAACAGAGATGATGCTGCTAGAGGGACAGAAAGCTGCAACACAAAACTGGCAGATACAGGAGATGAAGACTGCAGCAGCAGTACTGCCTGCAATATAACACAGGCAGATACGGAAAGACAAGGAGAAAAAGAGAGAATGATATGCAGCACATACAGAAAATGGAATCAAGACCATTTAATGATCCATACTCTGTACAACCTCTTCCAAGATGATAAGCTTTGAACTCATGCCCAAAGGATGAGCAGTTGCCTGAAGAAAGGAAGAAGTGTAATGTCACAAATACAATAGCCCTCTTTCTCCATCTTAAGAGCAATATGAATCTAATCTTTTAGTCTTGATTTTGAATCCTCAGCATGTACTTGGAAACTGGTTGACTTGCAGCAAGTTGCTTTAATGAACACAGTTCAGTTCATAGGACGATGCTAGGCTATTGGCCTGGAGGCCTTTATAAGCCTATCCAAGAATTTTGCCCATGTTCCCACAAAGTCAGCACCTGTTTCCCTGTCCAGCAGGGACACAGGTGAATTTCTGTTTCCCATCCAGTCGTCCAGGTTCCTCTTAAAGACACCTAGTGAAGTACTTTGCTTGACATGGACAGGGAGTCTATTCCACAGATGGGGGAGTCTTTGGGACACAAATCTATCCTACCAACAAGTTCTATTAATGTCACAGACCAGGTTGAGGCCTTGCGTGCGGGTTGCAGGAGTTAAGTTTGAGTTCCCAATTCATTCCTGAAAAGGGGCACTTGTGTTTTCCAGACTTGCCTATTTAAGAAACAAATAATATAAACAAAGCACTATAGGGAAATCACCTGTTTAAGATTAAACTTTTTTTTTTTCTGCCAATTCCATCTGAAAAGGATGGACCAAATCATGGTTAGGATGCAGCACTGTCAGATACTGAAGAGTGCTAAATCAAAAAGTATCTACACTAAAGGAAATATTTACATGAAGAAAGTCAGTGAGAATGGTACAAAGAGTTACATACGCTGTAAGTGTCTTTGGAAGGGAAGCAACTCTCCAGAAGACTTAAAATTCTTTTGAAATGTATTGGTCTAGAAACATCAGCAATCTGAAGTTAAAGAAAATGTTACTTCTTTGTCTCAGCACCCTTTCCTTCAGCAAGAATTTCAAAGAGCCCTACATTAATTCTGTTTTCAGGAACATTCAAAGTTCTGGCAAGTGTTCTAGGCAGCACCCTTTTGTGTTAGGCAGTACATTAACTCGTGGGTAATCAAATTATACACAATATCTATACCTTACCACAAGTGAAGTGTATATTTATTTATTATCCACATGAAATGGAAGCAAAAGAAAGCTTCTAATCTACAGTAAGTATTATTTTAGAGGACTATCAAAATCTTGTAAATGGAAAGAACAGTCACATAGAAGAACTTTTAGCCCAAGCATTTTCTTCTGAGTTTCACTGTGATGCTTAATACAAGAAACAGAAACTTATGATCAGTGACTTCATTTTGTGTTGTTCTCACCAGGTTAATCATGTTGAGCCAGTTGCTTCTCTACACGGAAGACCCAAAGAGAAAAGTTCCAAACTACAGATTTAACTACAAGTTATTACAGTACCCTATCAACTTACACAGCATACTTTTGGAATGTGAGATGAAACTGGCATCCCCACCAAACAAGAAAAAAAAAAAGATGCAGAAAAACATGAAAACTCCATCCAAATAGCATACAGAAACCTTGAATGAACCCAGGAATTAAAAAGTAACGGCACTCTGCCAATCTGCCTCCTTTGATTTTTTTTCCATGACTACACGTACCTTAGTCAACAAAGGAGCTTGCTTTATTCAATAATTCAACCACATAGAAAAAAAGTACAGTTGTGTGAGGCACTCATCAGATACTTTCGTTATATAGATACATTGAAATGTTAGCAACCAAGATAAATAAAAACACTTATAATAACAATAAAAAAACTGGCTAACAAAAAAAATGAGATCAGAGTAATCAAATACAAAGAAAAAAAAAGGAGAATTTTTAAATATAAATACACATAGACTAAGACTGACGGTGAAAACATCGACAGCAAAATAATTAAACTGACAAACATCTAAACACAAAATTTTGACAACATCCAACCACATTCAAAACCAATGTTTTTGATGGGGGGACCCCTGCAACCCCCACCCCCACACCCCCTGCTAATTATATACCAACTCCAAGGTTACACAATGGAGAAAGGACATAAACCCTTCTCTAGCATAACTTATTTTGTCAGTATTTTGTGAATAGGGGGAAGGTATAATTACAGGCATGTACACAATTTTAGAATCTGCTGTTATGATGAGTGGTAGCTGTATTGTCCTCTTCATTATACGTTCATACTTTGCACAATAGTAAGCAACAGACCAAAGGGAGACTCTCCCTAGTGAAATATAACATGTGACACAGATGAGGCACTCCCATTTGCAATGCCTTGAAAATGTGGATTAAAGCACCCAGATGTGGTTTCAGTTATCTTCAGCTGAACTATTCCTAAACAAAGCAGCTGCACTGGTTACTGTCCTAGAAGAATATAGCAATAATCCACGCCTGGGTGTGGGTAATGCTGGATTTACCTACTGTTGGCGTGGTTTGGTCACGAGGGCGAAGCCCGACTGGCCAAACAAAGCCAACCATGGGTAAATCCAGCATTACCCACACCCAGAAGTGGCTTATTGCTATTATACAATGACATTATTTAAGAAACAAAATAATTACTTTTCTTAAATAATGGCATTGTATAATGCCTCCTTGCTGCCCTTCCGCAGCTGTCTGGTATTCTGCGGCAGTTCTGATGTACTGCGCATGCGTATGCCTATTCAGTACATCAGAACTGTGGGCAAAAGCAACGGAGAAAGCAAGATCTCCGTTGCTTTTTACAAACTGTTTTCGCTATGTTAAATGGGTTTAACATAGTGAGACAGCTTTAAAAAAAGCAACGGAGAAGCTGTCTCTGTATGTTAAACCTATTTAACATAGCGAGACAGTTTTGAAAAAAGCAAAGGAGAAAGCAAGATCTCGGTTGCTTTTTACAAACTGTTTCACTGTGTTAACACAGCGAAACAGTGAGAAAAAAGAGTTATAGTAATGGAAAACCGGGCGACCGGTCCTTTTTCCATTACTATAACTCTGATTTACAATGTGCACGCTGACCAATCAGCATGCACGTTTTTGAATATTAATGGGGGGGGGGTTGTATAATGAGGCCTTATCACTCCAATCAAATCTTTGTTATATTTATCAACAAAATTCATACTTGCCTGCTCAATTTTCCTCACATAAACAACACAATCTATTAGTCAAATAATACATATTTTTACATTTATCAACTGGATAACCAAGTAAACTGGTCTTGTGAACCTTTACAGGCACAATCTTAGCCAAAGTTTGAAAACATATTAAAAAGTACAGTAGGAGGTTAGTGCTATGAAATAATATCAAAATTTATTAGCAATTGTTCTCAATTACAGTGATAACAGGCACTGGATAAGGGTCCTAAATAAAATGTATGGCTTAAGGAAATCATTGGTATATAAACATTGAAGAGTTATAAATATTATATTAAAGGACTACATTATTACTCATCCCAATACCTAGCATGCTAGAGGAGGAAGTACATATGAATGCTTCCCAAACTAGTACCTAAGCTAAGACCACGTTGACCTTCCTCCTCAGTGGCATGTAAATTCACAGCTTGTATATGAAAATGTCCCACCTCTAACTCTGCTCTTATCAAATGAAAGGTAGAATAATAAATGTGGTGCAAACTGAACAGCAACTGACTTCATTAAGATGTGCAGAGCTCAGAATTGCTAATTACAGTTTCAAGTGCTCATTGGCCCCAAGATAGGTATCTGGTGCTGGATGTATCCCCATCAAGCAATGGTCAGGACATAATGTGAAATTTGGGTGTCAGGGAGCTTTATCATCATTCATCATCTGTTGTAGACATATTTCTTGTGTGTGACGTAGGGATCAAGCATGTGTGTGACCTTATGGTACTTAATTGCAATAGCTGCATAAATCCCCTCTCAGAAGTCTGTATGAAACAGAGCATTTCGGTTGGGATTTGAGGCGATCTGAAGAGGACATTGTGTTTACTCCCTGTATCCTTTTGTGAGGAACCACTGTGGACATTCCAGTTGTTGCATGTGCCTGGGTCAGGTACATACCGAAGGGAGTGCCATACTCAATGATGGATGAGTACAGTTGCATGATACTAGGTGCTATGCCCATACTTATAAACTGAGTGACACAGAATGATTTTCTTACAACCTTGACACATGTTTGTCAGAAGCCAGGTTACTATTTACATGAGTCTCCAAATCTCTGACTACTGTGCCTGCTTCTAGGGGTGTTTTATCAATGAGGTAGTTTCTCTTGGTGGCCAACTTCCCAAAAGGTACTATTATGCACTTCCTGATACTGAGTTTAATGCCGTGACTTTTGCACCAGTCATTTGTCTGTTAGACCTTTCTGAAAGATGTTAGTCTCTGGGGGGTTTCTATGTTTGCTCCTAGCTTGCAATCATCTGCAAACTTGGTAAGCTGTTGGCCCTAAAACGTGAGAATACAACCCTGCACCTTGTGTTTCTAAGGTAAACACCGCAACCATTATGCTGCAGGCTGATTTTACATAGGCCAGTAATAATGCATAAAGTTCAAGTGGACCAAATAGAGTAGCTGTATTATTTTTGCACTTCAAATTATTACATCATGAAGGGTGCAGTTGTTACATACTTACTCTGTATGCAAAATTTAGTCATGTTCTCAATGAAGCCTGTATTTGTCCTTCATCATGTTTGAGGCCACATGTGTATGTATCGATTTTTATGGACTTAAGCCTGAAAATTTTAGTTTTAAATGATTAAAATTGAATGTTAACTAGTGGCTACGTGGAAAGCCAACCCAACTAGCCCTTCTTCACCTTTCCAAGCCCCCTGTAACCTGTTCTACTCCATTTCCCACTCCATTCAAGCTTTTTTTTTTATTTGGACAATAAGCATATGTTAAAAAGTAGGCATTATAAGAGGGTATGATATCATCCTAGGTCTTTGAAACAAGGCAGGTAAAAAAAAAAAACACAGAAATGAGCAGCAAGCTG
Organism: Protopterus annectens; assembly: GCF_019279795.1. NCBI lineage: Eukaryota > Metazoa > Chordata > Ceratodontiformes > Protopteridae > Protopterus > Protopterus annectens. Next base: position 574,934,798 of record NC_056732.1, read on the forward strand.
TGTTTTAAAATTCTTGCAGACAACTATTTAATATATTGAGGAACTGAATTCCACTCTGTAGGAGCCATCTTAAAAAACTCCTTATCTGAAGGAAGTAATTAGAAAGGAGAATGAAGAAGTTTTACAGCACTACTGATGGAATTCCCTATGCCACAAAGATTGCTTGATTTTAAAAACAAGCATGTATATGCTAAGAGGTGGCACTAACTAGCAAGCTGTAGTGTGTAAATGTTGTTGTTTTTTGGCTTTTCCCGGTTAGGGGTCGCCACAGCGGAACTCCGGTCCGCTAATGATTGGCAGTAGATTTTCACGAAAGCCGAGGTGCAAGCTCGACGTTCAACCTTCAACGAAGGCACGCCCATTTACGCATGTCTTTCGAACGCCCACCCAACCGTGGGGAGGACATGCAAAAAATAAGAAGGCAGATCTATTAGTAACTGGAAGAAATGTGACTCTGTGAAAGACGTGCAGTATTATTCCTTCTTAGGAAACAAGAAGATATAATGGCAAATTTTATATTAAGCAACAGGGACATAAAGTGACAACTAAGGGACCTAAAGAAAATTACAGCTAAAGGCTGAAAAAATTAGAAGTTATGTACTCACCATAACGTTCCATCTGAGTAGGTGTATTCATTTGTCTGCAACCTGTGGGTTATGGATATATGCAGGAAACTGAAAGGCCAGGGGATAAATGAATACACCTACTAAATCTGAAGTAGGATATTCAAGTCCCCAGCTACCTGAATCTTCATCATGGAAGGATATTGATGCTCTACCCCTAGATGCAAGATCCAACTTATAGTGAGAAATAAATGTATGAGATGAAGCCCACGTGGCTGCTGCACAAATATCATCTAGTAGAAACTGACTGGGTTGAATGGGCATGAACACCCCGGTGCGAGGCTTCCTGACGCTTGATAAGCCAATAAAATGCACTGTGAAATCCAGCGGGACAGAGAAACTTTAGAAATTGGCTTGCCCAAATTGAATTTTAAATAAACAGCTGGTCGGATTGCCTATGACCAGCTGTCCTGTTGAATAAAATCTAAGTTGCCTGTGAACATCTAGTGAGTGTAGCTTATATTCACCTTTGTTTTCATACTTAGGGAAGAAAACAGGGAGGTTAATGGATTGATTGATGTTTGCTTCAGAAGCGATTTTAGGAAGGAAGGCGGATGAAATACCAAGTAAGGAGGTTTAGCTGATAAAGCTTGAAGTTCAGAAACTCTCTTGGCTGATGTAATGGCTACCAAAAAGGCTGTCTTGTAGGACAAGAATTTGAGATCCACGACCAAAGAAAGGTCCCAAGGAGGAACTGCTTGCTTTATAGGGGGCCTGAGAAGGAAAGTACCTTTAAGAAAAGTTTTGCACAATTTGGCTGACATAAGAGGATTAGACTCTTGACCAATGTGATAGTGAGAAATTGCCAGTTGAACTTTGACTGTGGAACTGCTGGCACCATCATTAAAGAGAGGTTAGAAAATCAAGCACTACAGGGAGAGACGTGAAGAAGGATTTAGGCCTTGCCGCTCCGCCCAAACAAAACCTTTCTAGTGGATGGTTTATGAGCCGCCACCAAAATAGCCTTTACGGTGAAGAAATACCGAGTCCTTATCAAGAGTGGAACTGGAGCAAAGCGGTCAGCTTCAGGTTGTCCAGGTTCGGAGGAGGAATGCAGGATGGATGGGATATCAGATCCGAATGGGATCTAGAATCCAAGGAGGATTCACGAGTGAGACCTTAGGAAGGGGAACCAGATCTGTCGAGGCCAGAATGGAGCAATGAGAATCATTCTGCAACCCACCCGAGAGGCTTTCTGAAGAACTTGCAGCATCAGAGGCAAGGGTGGATAGGCATACAGAAGACTTGGTGTTTGAGGAGAAGCAAAAGATTGACAATTGAGAGACCACGGTCAGAATGGTGCGACTGAGCTTGTCCGCTAGGATGTTTGCCCATTCCCAAACTCTCATGGCCTCTCGACAAAGAGGGTAAGACCTTGTTCCCCTTGCTTGTTGATGTACCAGACAACAGACATATTGTCCGATTGAATATTGTTCCCAAGGGAAGAAAGTCCTGAAGTGAGAGCACTGCTCTCATCTCTAGAACATTGATATGCAGTAAGGTCTCTGAATCGTTCCACGTGCCTTGGACTGTCCGCCCGCAAAGCCCCCCACCCGAGGCGGGCGGCGTCCGTGGTCACCGTGGCGAGAGGGAGAAGCACAAAATGGGCGACCCTCGTGGAGATCCGGGAGTGGAGCCACCACAAGAGGGACCGCTTGCAAGCCTTGCTGATCGCTATGGGATGATGCATGGGAGAGCAAGGTATGACCACTGTACTAAGGCGTCCATTGCAGAATATGTTGAGCCTGGCAAGAGGAAGAAGTGCTATCGACGAAGCCATGGACCCTAGAGCCCTCAGGACCAACTCCGCTGGAACAGAACATGAATGGAGAATGGCCCGCACCTGGAACTGCAGATTTAGAACTCTGTCCGCAGTGAGGAAGGCTCGTAAACTCCTTGTGTCTAGTCTGGCCCCTATGAAATCTAAGAGCTGAGTGGGCCAGGTTGGACTTGTTTGTATTTATTGTGATGCCCAGAAATGGAGCAAGATGAAGAAAGGAGTCTCACAGGAGAGAAGTAGATGCCTTGTTGGGGCGGTAAGGAGCCAGTCGTCCAGGTAGGGAAAGACCTGCACCCCTGAAGCCTCAGGTGGGCCGCTACCACTGCTAGTACTTTGGTAAACACCCTGGGGGCTGTGGTGAGACCAAAGGGAAGGACCCGAACTGGTAGTGACTGGCTCCCAGCCGAGGCGGAGAAACCTCCTGGGCCTGTCCATTAAGATGTGGTCCTTGAGATCTATCGAGCACATCCAGTGGCCTTCTCCCAGAAGGGGAGAATAGATTGTAGAGTGACCATTGAATTTTTCTTTGGGGACTGCCAGATTCAAGAGAGGTCTAGGATTGGTCTTAGTTCCCCGTCTTTTTGGCACTAAAAGAATCTGGAGTAGAACCCTGATCCGATCTGGTCTGGGGAACGGGCTGGATGGCTCTTTTCTCTAGCAGATGGCCAATTTCTGCCGGGAGGGACTTCATCTTTGGAAGGTGAAGGAAAGGAATGCGATATCCCTGGATATGATTTGGAGAACCCAGCGGTCCGATGTTATGGACTCCCATGCCGCTAGGTGCCCGAAACGTCCCCGACTGCCTCCAGAGTAGAGCAGTCGGGCAACCTCAGGGTTGCTGCGGGCCGTTCAGAGAAAGGTTCCCTGGACCCGAAGTTTCTGGGAGCCCCTCTGCCTCTAGGGCGGCGTCCTCCCTGTCCTCCTCTGCCACGGAAGGACTGGTTGTCCGAGCAGGCTGGGACTGCTGCGACTTCGAACCACATCTTCTTCTGACCCTTTTGGTTCCTAGAATAGGGCCTCTGGGGTGCAGAGCAGACAGCGTCTTCCGTCCTTCTCGCTCTGGGTCAACGTCCTGCGAGCGGTCTTGCCAAACAGAGCAGAACCATCAAAAGGGCGTTCATAAGCGCCTTGAAGGGCTCAGAAAAATCGCAGTGGCGGAGCCAGGCCTGGCGTCTCGTGACCAGTCCTGTCCCGCAGCTCTGCGGCGCCCTCCGTAGCATGGGAGAGTAGCCGCAAGTATTTGTGACTGACCTAAGAGTGGCCATTTTGGTGGAGTGCAGAACTCTGTCCTCCTCCGAAATGGACTCAGGGGATGCAGCGTATTCCTTAATAAGGTCCCGCTGCATCCGAATAACATGTGCCAAATAGTTCAGCGCCCTTACCGAGAAGGTCGCGAACTGAACATCCGCTTCCCCAAGCGGTCCATCATCCGAGACTCCTTGCTCGGTGGGTGGACTGAGGACTCTCCTGAGCCAGTTCCCTCTTTGTGGCCGCCATCAACATGGCATCTACAGGAGGCCCCTTACTCCAATGGGTCCTGTCGGAAGGCGGGCTAAGGATTCTATCAGGTCTTTTGGGAATTGGCTCCACGGTGTCCGGTTCCTTCCACGCCCTGGTGGTAATAAGGTCCACCAGGGGTCGGCAGGGGACACCCAAGAGGTAGACGGGCCCGTTTGAATGCCTCCAAGAACTCGGACTCGTCCGAGGAAGACTTGGGGCAGACCACCCCCTAATATTTCCATGATGTCTCCAAAGGAGACATCCTCGGGGTGACCGTGGGAGCCTTCCCTTCCTCCAAGTCCGTGTCTTCAGTGAGAGACTCAGGAGTCAATGTGCCTCCTTTGCAGGAGCCTCCTCTGGGGGGCTGTCAGAGGAGTCCTCGCAAGCAGCAATTTGCTCCATGGGAGCAACTTGGGGCACAGAAGCGGGCTGTCCCAGGGGCCGGATGGTGGAAGCCTGGCCCAGTGCAGAGGAGCGAAGCAAGTGCCGGGGGTCCGGAGACCCTCAACAGAGCCCTCTCCACTACATCAAAGCACCAAAGGATCCGACAATCGGCTCCCTCGGATCCGAAGAGTGGATCGGAGCCGGCTGGCACTCGGATCCGAAGGGACAGTGCGCTCCGACACAGGCGGCGAGCACTGATCCCCGGATCCGGCTCGGATCCAGGCTCCGAGATCGGGTCCGGCAGGGTCGGATCCGGTACCAAGTACTATCGGCTCCGACCTCCCCGCTCGGCTGCTCGGCTCCAGTTGCTCCGAACCCGGGTAGCGGGTCGGAGAAGGAGCAATAGGCTTAAAAGGGTGTTGAGCTCCCCGGAGAGGCAAGAGCACTCCCATCTGCATCTGGGCCTGGATGAACCTTCTCATCATCCGGTCCAGATCAGCATCGAGCTATGGGTAGATCTCGGCGAGGCTACCGAGGTAGGCCTGGAATGCCTCCTCGATAGCCTCGGTCTCCTCCTCCTCGGGACCCGGTGAGAAGCAAACAGGGGACCGGAGCCGAAGGAGGAGACCGAACCGACAGCGGAGCCGGGAGAAGCCGCTTAGCTGGCGGGGCGAAACAGAGGTCTCGGCCCGCCGCTTGTGGTGCTTCTCCTCCGGTCCTTTCTAGATGCATCCCTCTCCTCTCCAGAAGCGGGAGTTTGAGTCCCGGAGCAGGAGGGGTGCCACAGGGGAACAACTGCAGCCGCAGGAGTCCCGAAGGAGCGGAGGTCGGAGCCGAGTCCGGCGGTAAAGACCCGCCAAGACCAGCTTGGACCTCCGCTCCCTCAGTGCCCTGGGGTTGAACCCTGCACAAATGGTACAACCAGATGTGAGGTGTTCAACCCCAAGACACTAACGAGTGTGGCCATCAGCCGGAGAGCTTATGGCCACACTAAATATAGACTTAGGCTGTTCAGCCATAATCTATAAAACCCAAAGTTACTGAAAAGTAACTTAAACAATAAAAGAAAGCACACAGGCCTACACACACACTCTACGACAGCGAGGGAGGGAATAAAATTATTACTGTAACTTAAAATACACTTAAAACAGTCTATATAAACGGGAAACCTACTACTTTCACACAAAAATTATTAAAGAAAGAAAAAATTCTCTATTTTTCAACAAGAAAATAGTCTACTTAGCTGAGAGCTATGTATCCACATCTAGTTACCAGCGCGGCAAACAAGATCTGAGGTCATGAGGGTAGAGCAGGGCATTATGGGTGAGGGGAGGAGCTGAGAGCTTGGATCCATAGCTGGAAAACTATGCCGGTTCGGATCCGATATCGGATCCATAACCCACAGGTTGCAGACAAATGAATATCCTACTTCAGATCTAGGATTAATGCTTTCTCAGTTTCAGGAAAGATCATGTTTTGTGGCAAACCAAGATTCAAGACTGAGGAGTGCAGAAACTATATGCAGCCATGAGCTGGCTGACAAACAGGGTAGAGGACGTTAGCACAGTATAAGAAGGTAGGTGAGAGGGCCAACACAAAGACCTAAGTATTTAAAGGACAGAACATGAGTTAATAGTAGAATCAGAAGGGACAGACAGAGTAAACAAAGGAGTAACTAAGAAACGTTTTTGCAATATGCCAAAGGTCACAGTGTATGTCTTTTCTCCAGCATCATTAATCCTTTGAGGATAATACCCATGTTGCCCACAGACATCTATCTCAACCTTATTCTTTTGTTGGAAATTGGGCAGCTTGGTTGATTCAGTAAGATACCAGAAATTACTCTAGGTATAAGGGAGGAATTAGTTCTCAAAAAAACACTTTCAGTAAGGAAAATTGCAACTCAGAGACCCTTTAGCTTGACATTTCTTTTTTTTTAAATTCTCGCTATTTTTCTATTCAAACATTAACAGTAAATAACATCAGACAAACATACACGAACAAGCTATATGTGCAACTATATACACTTATACATTGCCCAAAATAAACACAAAGGATAGTACAGTAATCAGATATTCATTTCAGTATATGTTCAAATAACATTCTCCAATATTCTTTAAGATATGGTTTCTGGTTAATGTTGTGGAACAAGTATCTATGTGCTTTAAGGTGTTTAATAGCCAGAGTCTTGACCCCTTCCCAAGATAATAAGTGCCTATTTTTCCAGTTAAGAGAGATATAGTATTTTATTAACATAAATATGGAAATCTGAATTCTATATTTCGCCTCTGATAGGCCTGGGGGAGGGATGTGTAGGAGAGTGAATTTCCATGAGGGGGTTGATTTTTCGTAGCCAATTTTTTCCAGTAGGACTCTCAGGGCACACCATAGTTTATATGAGCATTTGCAGCTCCAAAATATATGTAAGAGATTATCTTTTTGATTTTGACCGACTTGACATTGAGGGGAGTAATTAGGGTATATGTTGTTGATTATTTCAGGGGTAAGGTATGCATTGTTCATTACCATGAGCTGGGTATATTTAAGTTTCTTTAGGGGTATGTGTTTAACGCTAATCCTTATGGCATTTGAAATCTGGTTATTGGTAATAGAGGGATCTTGCTTTAACCAATATTTGGAGAAAATGGGCTCATTATGTGTTTTGGAGGCCATGATAACTTTGTAGGTATTGGAGGTCATTTTCTTTTTAAGGAGGAATAGTTTCCACAGTGCCTTGCAAGTTGAGATTAGCTTGACATTTCTATCAATGAAAAAAGGTTTCTAGGAAAGAAAAATTAAATCTACAGAAGATTCACATTCACAGGATTATGAAGTCAGCTTCTTGATTACAAAATCAAAACCATATGTAGTGGAAATTTTCCACTTGGCTCAGAAGATTTCAACTGCAAGACACCTCTAAGAAGAGTACAGTTGTGCAAGTCTTACTTAATTGTAACAGCCGATGTTCGAATTTCTCACTGCCTCAGTGGCATTCTGGGTTATCTGTCAAGGTAACCCAGCACTAGCCAGGATTCAAAAGTTCATATTTCCCTTCCTGTGACAGCTGATTGGCTGAACATATTCTGAGAGGGAAGCCTTCAGCTGTCACAGAAGTGAGTGTTCAGGCTTTTTCACTTCCACAATGAGGGGGAAGAAAATACCTGAAGCTAGAATCATCTAGTAAGCATACATTTACAGCCAATCACAATGCCATATAATAAAAATCCAAAACAAATGACTCAAAGAGCTTGAAACCCACCTCAACTATGCACAGTCTGGTTGATGGTGGGTGGAGGCCGCCGCAGCTGGGTTAGCAGTTTAATGAGGAGAGAGAACCGTCATAACCAAGGAGACCCTATATTTTCTCTGAATCTTTTTAGGGACTGCTGGAATAAATATTGGTGTCCTGTGGGTAGCTCTATAAACATCTTCCAACCAAGTCTGGTAAGGGGGAGTAACCCCAGAATTGGGATTCTTGTCCTCTATAAGGTCATACACCCTGCATAGCTCTGGGATAGTTCCCTACTGCTACCAAGCAAAAACATTGCTAAATCTAGCAATCAACTCAAGAAAAGATTGGACGTAAGCTCAGGTTCACCTTCCCAAGAATCAGACTGACTGGACTCAGTGCTAGCTAGCCAATCACCATTGTACTCATCAGATTCCTCAACATTTGCTGAAACAACAGAATGGTCTCTAGCCAAACTAGCAATAGAGCCATACATGGGAACACAACCACCAAAATAAGCTGTCTGCAGAACGCTCTTAGCCAAGTAAACCACATCAGCCTTATAAGCAGCTATAATCTAATTATCAGGTATATGATGAAGCTTCTGTTTCTTTCTCTTTTGAACTTCACTACTAGATAAATTTAGTGACTAAAAGGCAAGGGGTCTCATACCTTGGACTATTCCTGCACCTAAAGGGCTTGGTTTTCCTATATCTGTAGCATGTACTGGAGCAGCCCTGGAGGATCTGTCTAAGCCCAGTTTCATAGTGGTTAGCAGAGCTACACTACAGGGAGACAGGGGTAAAGGTAAGTGGATGCAGACTGATCAGTGACCTCAACAGAATCACTAACTGCAGACTGAGGCATATTTTTACTTTGTGTTTAATTTTTAGGTGCAACTGTATTTGATTGGGAGCACTAAAGTTAAGATACACAAAGTCAGGGGAGAGAATACCAAACAGAATAATAAACTGACACTACTGGATAATGTATCGCAATAAACACTTATGTCCCCACACAACTAAACTCTGCCAAACTGTCCTATTATCACAAAAGTTGGTTTAAAATGTGTTCAGAATTCTTTTACAACTGACAGAATTTAAAGAATTTCCAGTACATTAAGGTGAAACAGCAAAGCAACTAATCTGCCAAACTAGTGTTAATATTAGCGCCACACAATAACAATATTAAACTGCTATAAAAAATGTTTAATAGCAATTTAAGCTATATTTTCTTGTGAGAGATAGTAAAATCTCCACAGTGCATACTTCATTCACTGTAAAATTGTGATCCTATGTTAAAAACACACAGAGCAGAACCACACATATAGTAAACTGTATAAATTCTAAAAAAATCCAAGTACTGCAATATTTTCTTGTCAAAAGAATAAAATAAAGCAGAGTAACGACAGTAAAGCCCTAGTGTTTAACATCATGTGCACACACTGTGCTTCTGAGCGAAATACTGAAAGTTTACTTCGAAACAGTAATAACAAGCACAGAAACCAAATAAACACTGGACAACAGGAATTACTGTAGACAGTGAGATAAATAAAATATTAAATAAATACATACTTTAAACATAAAAATAGAAAGACAATAATACATCTAATAAAATGAGAGGAATGAGGTTCCCAAATGGGGCTTATCTGAACAGTATGCCAGAAAAATTGGCACTGGATTCTGTGAACAGTCAAAGGTCTTTCTTCTTTGGATGGTAGAAAAAGAGTGAACACTCCCTCCTTCTGAGAGCTGAAGACTTCCCTCTCAGGATATGCTCAGCCAATCAGCTATCACAAGAAGTGGAGTCTGAGCTTTTGAAGGCTGGCCAGAGCTGGGTTACTTTGGTTGAGATGGAACCACCGAACTCCTCACAAGTACGGAATGCTCGGCCAAACCAATTGAAACACAACACAAGAGGCCAGCATAAGCAGTCAAAGTCCTGTTTATTGTAAATAAGGTATCACTTGCGGAAATAGCAGGACCAAAATGTCCTGCATTAAAAATACAACAAACCGGTTTCGGCAAACTGCCTTCTTCAGTGTAACAAGTTTGAATTACCAGTATCCAATGTCATGAATATTTGTATGTTACCTCCACCAATAGCAGCATTGGTATAATCCAACACTGCAAAGAGAAAATATATCCAAAAGGCACAGTATTTTAAACACAATTGACATATAAAAAAAGAAAAAAGAAACAAGTGTTGGTAGGCATACATATAGCTAGGCTTATACAATAAAATTTATGTATGTATATATAAAGCAATATATATATATATATAATTATATATATATATTTTTTACATAGCGAAATTGCAAAGTCTAAATTTGTTGAGAGAAACATATATACATAATGGGCCAAAAAGAAATAAGTATATAAATGTTGAAAATCCGTCTATGTTATTGCTGCACATATCAAATGTACTAAAATAAAAAAATTGAAAATTAATTTAGGGAAAGGTAATATTCAATATAGTTGAGCAATCCATCAAAACTATTCATAATAAATATTGAGCATACCTGGAGGTAATAATACAAACAAAATACTATATACTGGTGACCTCAGTCATACCAATACATTTTCACTAAACAGCAATTGTCAGCAGTATATCTAATAAGGGTATGTATTTCACAACCAGTAAATTATATTGGACCATTATTTAAATCAAAGTTCTTACGCTCACTATATTTAAAACCTGTTTAAAGATGGTCATTCAATCCATGGGGAAAAAGAGCCCCTAGATGAGTGATCCAATATTTCTCTTTATGATTTAGGATACTGTACCAACCTTGTATATTGCTCCGGTCACCAGTAATTTTGTCAATGACCGAAAACATAAACTTGGCATTTAGGTGTTTGATAGTATGCCGGTACAATGCACTAGTATCCTTCTTGTTCCTGATATCACTCCTGTGTTCCCCAATCCTGATTCTTAGTGAACGTGATGTTTGTCCAACATAAAATGCAGTGCATTGACATGTGGCCAAATATATTACCCAAGTGCTAGAGCAGTTACCGAAGATCCTTAGATCATATACCTTGCTAGTATTAGCACTGGTAAATTGTTTCAACTTGTTAACTTGGTTACAGGAAATACAATGGCCACAGGGGAATGTACCCAGAAGTGGATCGCCTGATATTGTTAACTGTTTGTATTTAGCCCCTCCACTTTCCTTCTGTTTATAATGTGAAAATAGATTACCCAGAGTTCTGCCTCTTCTATAAGAAAATTGACATCTGGGTCCCAATATTTCCCTGAGATGATTATTAGCTAATAAAATATTCCAATTATCATCCAGAATGTTTCTACTGGTACTGTGATTTCTGCCATATGTAGTAACAAATCTAAGACTATCTGCCCATGTTGTTTCCTGCGATACCTTGTAATGTAGTAATGTGTTTCTTTCTTTTTTATCAGACCATGTGCTGGCAGAGTGGATATCAAAAAACTTATATCCCCTTTCTAAGAATCTATTTGTAAGATCAGTTTTGGCTTCCTCAAAAGCAGTATGGTTAGAACTAATACGTTTAATTCTAAGGAACTGTGATATGGGTATATTACGGACGGTGTGGCGTGGGTGCATACTAGATGCATGTAGTAGCGTGTTGTATTTTGGATATTTTCTGTAAATTTTGGTACTCAATGTATGATCATGGTTTCTATATACTGTTACATCCAGAAAATCAATCTTATGTAAATCAGACGTTACAGTAAATTGTATACCCCAGATGTTGTCATTCAAGTACTCTACAAACTCATTCAGATATGTAATGTCAGCACGCCACACCATCCAGCAATCGTCCAAATATCGATGCCATATATCAATTTCCACCAAGTATATATTGTGTAGTGGATTATATATGAGACATTCCTCTAGATATGCCATAAATAGATCGGCGTAGATAGGGGCAAAAGATGCACCCATAGCAGTTCATTGAGGAAGGTATTATTACTTCCAACACAGCCCAACATCTTACTATAACAGACCCACAAAAGCAAGTTCTTTATTTACTTCCCAAGATCCACAAATCTATTACCAAACCACCAGGTAGACCTATTGTTGCTGGTATGGGCTCACTTACTGAACCACTTTCTGTGTTCCTCACAGAACAACTGAAACCACTACTTAAGCAAGTTAGAGCCAGGATACAAGATACAACTCAATTCCTACAAATCATACAGGATACTCAGTTAGAACCCCATTGGTTAATGTGTACACTTGATGTTAAATCTTTGTATACCAGCATACCCCATTGGGCAGGATTACAGGCCTTACAGTTCTGGTTAGAGAAAACAAATCTCTATTCCCCTGGTTTCAATACCCTCATTATCTGTATGGCAGAATATATACTTAATAAAAATGTCTTTTATTTTCAGGGACAATGTTATTAGCAACTTCAAGGAACTGCTATGGGTGCATCTTTTGCCCCTATCTACGCCGATCTATTTATGGCATATCTAGAGGAATGTCTCATATATAATCCACTACACAATATATACTTGGTGGAAATTGATATATGGCGTCGATATTTGGACGACTGCTGGATGGTGTGGCGTGCTGACATTACATATCTGAATGAGTTTGTAGAGTACTTGAATTACAACATCTGGGGTATACAATTTACTGTAACGTCTGATTTACATAAGATTGATTTTCTGGATGTAACAGTATATAGAAACCATGATCATACATTGAGTACCAAAATTTACAGAAAATATCCAAAATACAACACGCTACTACATGCATCTAGTATGCACCCATGCCACATCATCCGTAATATACCCAAATCACAGTTCCTTAGAATTAAACGCATTAGTTCTAACCATACTGATTTTGAAGACGCCAAAACTGATCTTACAAATAGATTCTTAGAAAGGGGATATAACTTTTTTGATATCCACTCTGCCAGCACATGGTCTGATAAAAAAGAAAGAAACACATTACTACATTACAAGGTATCGCCGGAAACAACACGAGCAGATAGTCTTAGATTTGTTACTACATATGGCAGAAATCACAGTACCATTAGAAACATTCTGGATGATAATTGGAATATTTTATTAGCTAATAATCATCTCAGGGAAATATTGGGACCCAGATGTCAATTTTCTTATAGAAGAGGCAGAACTCTGGGTAATCTATTTTCACATTATAAACAGAAGGAAAGTGGAGGGGCTAAATACAAACAGTTAACAATATCAGGCGATCCACTTCTGGGTACATTCCCCTGTGGCCATTGTATTTCCTGTAACCAAGTTAACAAGTTGAAACAATTTACCAGTGCTAATACTAGCAAGGTATATGATCTAAGGATCTTCGGTAACTGCTCTAGCACTTGGGTAATATATTTGGCCACATGTCAATGCTCTGCATTTTATGTTGGACAAACATCACGTTCACTAAGAATCAGGATTGGGGAACACAGGAGTGATATCAGGAACAAGAAGGATACTAGTGCATTGTACCGGCATACTATCAAACACCTAAATGCCAAGTTTATGTTTTCGGTCATTGACAAAATTACTGGTGACCGGAGCAATATACAAGGTTGGCACAGTATCCTAAATCATAAAGAGAAATATTGGATCACTCATCTAGGGGCTCTTTTTCCCCATGGATTGAATGACCATCTTTAAACAGGTTTTAAATATAGTGAGCGTAAGAACTTTGATTTAAATAATGGTCCAATATAATTTACTGGTTGTGAAATACATACCCTTATTAGATATACTGCTGACAATTGCTGTTTAGTGAAAATGTATTGGTATGACTGAGGTCACCAGTATATAGTATTTTGTTTGTATTATTACCTCCAGGTATGCTCAATATTTATTATGAATAGTTTTGATGGATTGCTCAACTATATTGAATATTACCTTTCCCTAAATTAATTTTCAATTTTTTTATTTTAGTACATTTGATATGTGCAGCAATAACATAGACGGATTTTCAACATTTATATACTTATTTCTTTTTGGCCCATTATATATATATGTTTCTCTCAACAAATTTAGACTCTGCAATTTCGTTATGTAAAAAAAAAATATATATAATTATATATATATATATATATATATATATATATATATATATATTGCTTTATATATACATACATAAATTTTATTGTATAAGCCTAACTATATGTATGCCTACCAACACTTGTTTCTTTTTTCTTTTTTTATATGCCAATTGTGTTTAAAATACTGTGCCTTTGGGATATATTTTCTCTTTGCAGTGTTGGATTATACCAATGCTGCTACTGGTGGAGGTAACATATAAATATTCATGACATTGGATACTGGTAATTCAAATTTGTTACACTGAAGAAGACAGTTTGCCAAAACCGGTTTGTTGTATTTTTAATGCAGGACATTTTGGTCCTGCTATTTCTGCAAGTGATACCTTATTTACAATAAACAGGACTTTGACTGCTTATGCTGGCCTCTTGTGTTGTGTTGCTTTGGTTGAGAACCTAATATGCCACTGAGGCAGTGGGAATGATGAACATCTTAAATGATAATATAATGGACTATACAACAATAAACTTATAAGCAAGCAGAAAGAACCAAAAAATGGATTTTAATACCACACATATTTTGATTAATAGATTTGCCATAGTTAAAGTCTTTCACTTTTAGAATAGTTAAGCAAAGCTACTACACAGCAAAAATTAATTCTGGTGCAACAGGGAGATGTGTGATACTAAAAACTGAGAGAAACAGTCACATCAACTCTGAGAAACCAACACTGTTTACTAGCTTACTAGGTATAACCATAAGTAGGTGCAAGGTTGACATATATCCCACAGTGTTCCATGCCCTCTTCAGTTCTTATGTTCGTAAGTTGCAATAGACGTATTAAGTCTTTTGGAGCCTAGCCACTGCATACCCACCAGCACACTGAAGTATATTCTATGTTAATCTTACTTTATGCTATTTGTAATAATTTGATGTTTCTATATGGAATGTAACTGTATACTCTTATGGGTTACTTGAACCTTCAGAAATGTTTAAGGTTACCTACGTTTTGCTATAAGTCTATTAATAATTGTATTGAGATTTAGTATAGAAAGTAACTGCATTGTGACCTATGATACTGAGATTAGTACAGAAAGTAATTGTACTGTGACTTATGGGTATTCTTCTGTATATATCTATGTATATATGTATAATTATGGAGCTTTTCTCCTCGGGTCTGCACTGAAAGGGGGCATTTTCCCAGTTGGAGTAACCCGGTCAACAAATGTCAAAATAAATAAATAAAATAAATATGTAGTTACTCCCCCTGTCCATGAGGGATGAGGATACAAGTCTGTTATAAATTTCCAGTTTCCCATCCATTTTTCTAAATTAGATTTGAAGATAATGAATGACTTATTTTACTTTACAGAAAGGAGGAGTTTGTTTCACAGTAGGGAATTCTTCAAAGGAGACGTCTGTCCTAGTCAGAATTTGTTGGCAAAACAGCTCTCGCACAAAGAAATTCTTCACCTGTGGGACAAACTCTTGCTGTCTTTAAAAACCCTTTTCTGCACTACTAGCCAACAACTAGTGTGAGCTCATTTTTTTGATCCGGAGAAAGCTTGCTGTCCTCAAAAGTGCAGAGACTACCTGTTTGGCCGACCCAAATAGGGGGCTTTGGCCAACACCTTACCTCATGTGCTTATCTTTTTCCTTCACTCTAACTCGTACCCGGGATCTCTCAAGGGAACTGCTGGCCAGCCTCTACTCTAGCAAACTTTTGGAGCAGTCATGCAGGCTTTGAGCTTCCTATGTTTCCTCCTCCTACTAAGCTAAATGAAAATTGTTGCCATTTGTGGCACTCCTTCCTCTACTGCAACATTCAAAGGCAATAAAAGCAGCTTTACTGTAGATTTTATTTAGTGATCTAGAAACCACTGGAATATTTACTAGATTTAGTTTTAGGCAATAAATGTGGGAACTTTCATAAAACATATGGGAGGATCAAAATATAAACTCTGTTGAATGGTATAAAACAACTTAGGAGAATGAGGCTAAGCATGTGCTCCTTGACTGCTATGTGGAGATGGATAAAATGTAAATTATATGCAAGACAGGGTCCTCAGAAGAGGAAAATTTATGTTACCCATGGCACAGGACCCATCAAAGTAAGATTTGTTCTACTGACCGCTGTCCCCCTGGAAAAAAAATTATGAGGTTGAATTAAAAATTACCAAAAAAAAAATATCTGGATGGCCTCTACTTCAGATTTTTAAGTTGAGAATCATATAAATTTTGGGGGATATAAGATAGCAGATCCTGAGCAGTCTGCTTCTATGAAGCAGTTATGCAGACAGAGGTATATGTAAACTCCTTGAGTCATGAGATAAGAAAACAGTGAAAAAATGCATTTGCTAAATTAATTGGTAGCGCTGGGTAGATTACATGACAAGGAGGGCAGGTGGAAATGTTAAATTCTTTCTAGATATCTTAAAGACAGTTCCTGACCAACTCTGTTGTGGGATCATGCAGATAGGTATCGACTCAATCAAGGATCACAATCAAAGTTCCAGGAGATAAAAGTGGCGCTGGAGACTGCAAAGTTGATTCTGAACTTGTTTGGTTTTATAAAGCTGCTTACAATGGAGAAATGTAGAAATGGTCTCCACTGCAACATAACTCATTCTCTTTTTCCTGTAAGAGGATTCACTGCACTGACTTTGGTGCCAATTAATGGTAAACTAAATGAAAGCATGTTGAATTAGACAGGTGGAAGTTACTAGAATGGCAGTGCTCTGGAATTAACTTGCATGGTGCAGTCTACAGAAACCATCTATCTTACCCATCTTTCTTCACTTATCCACTGACCCACAAACAAGGAAATTCTTCCCTCCAGGAGTAAGGATGGACAAAAAAGTACAAGAAGTGGTCAGGAGACAGAGAGAGTCAATTAAAACAGCTATGCAGGAACAATAGCTTAGACTTTCCTTTAAAAGATTCTTGTTTCTGAAAATGGAAACTGGAATTTGGACTGAATTTTCTGAAATTGTTTCCCAAGAGCTAAACATTCTAATGCAGTTACAACCCATGAAAATCTGCAGGGTTTACTATTAATATTTCTGTGGTAATTTGAATCAAAGTTGGAAGTATTTATAATCTAACTCTGCTCTCTTTTTTCTTTTCTCATCCAACTTCCCAAATACTACTACTGCATGGAAAGAAAAATAAAGTGGAAATCTACAAAGGTAGAATTTTATATTATCCAAGAAGCTGGAAACTTAACCAAGCATGCCTTCTAATGACTACTCCAGCAGCTGGGGCATGAGAAGATGGATCAAACATATTATAGCACATTTAATAGCATGATATATTGCACTGTCTTGCCAAAGAAACAGCTGCAAGAAATTATACACCTTAGATAAGCATCAGACAAACAGATTAGCATTTATCCTGAGCGTCCTTTAAACAGAAAAGGTAAGAAAGCATACAAGTGTAGTATTTAGCTGTCTTAATATTGAAAATGAAGAAAAGGCACATTTTTCAGCTTACAGGTACTCTTTCAAGAATGGTAGACACTAAGGAAATATTTTTTATCATCTTTACAAAATGAAACATCATTGGAAGCTGGATCAGCAATAATGGGTTCTCTGAAAATGTAAATATTCCGGGACTTTTTAAAATGTTTCTGCAATGCAAGTAGGCAAAAAAAAAAAAACATTTGGTTCTCTCTGAAATGGAACTTTAAACATCCTTACAAGAGTCCTCCACAGGTTGGATAGCACAGGTTTTAGATATTCCGGTATTGGCTCAAGTGACAAACCCCTGCCTTAAGAGAACCAGAGGAAACTACCACCATACTTCTCAACTGTCCAGATTTTCACAGAATGCTCAGATTTTTGCTCCATATTTTTGGTCTATTCCTCATAAAAGTTTGGTTTTCTGGCACATCATTCTGGATGGAACTTGGAAAATAGTGACAAGCATTTGAGTTTCAGACTTCATACCCTTCAGAAAATCCATGCTAATGAAATATCTGTCATTCTATCAACTTTCTAAGTTTGTAAGAGGAATATTAAAAACATTTCCATAATTTTGGGCCCTTTCCCCCAATTATTTATGACTTTGTCCAGATTTCTTACTTCAAGAGGTTGACAGGTACATGTTTCACAGTCACAATAATCATAGGTTGCACAGCAAAAGACACAACAATGGATAAGAAGTTGGGAGTGGGTGTGGAACCTCATACCCATCAGCATTATAATACTGAAGTCTAGTCTACAGTGTGTCTTAATCCACATGCACATGTAACATAATCCATGTAAATTATAACCAAAACTTGGGAAATAGAAAGATTTGGGGGAGGGCACTGAATATTTAAGATCACAAGACAAAAATTCTGCCCATTATGATCAGAAAGAGCTGGAGAAACCAGGTACAGGTAAAAATCACAAGTCATAGCCACTAACACTAATGCAAAATAATGAATCTGTAAATTCTAGGCTGAAAATACACTGGTCTGAGCTGGCCTTAATAACAGAGAAGTAACTAAACAGACATGAAGTGCTAAACATTTACAGCAAGAGGAAGAGAATGAATGCATTTTTTCTAACTGGATGTGAAAAAGCTGTTCAGAAGTTGGAGGCAGTTCAAGATTACAGCTGGAGGAGAGGATTTGGCTGATCACCATGGGTTACAGAAAAATCTCTTGAAATTAGTGAATAATTCTTTCTTCTATTCAAATATTTTTTTTTTCCTTTGTAGCCTGCTCTGAAATGTCAAAAAATTACTTATCTGACACTTTGCTACTTTTGTGAAGCTGAAAAAAATAATTTTAAAATATTCTTATGAGAAGAAAATAAAATGCAGATGGTAGAAATGGAAAACAGCAATTCTATTTCTGTCTAAAAATGAGATGGACACATGGCTCTTTCCCTTAATTCTACTTGTAAAATTCATCTGAATCATTTATACTCTTTATTATAGTAAACTCCCTAAATAGAGTCTATAGTGAAATTCTATATTTCAACTTATTCCTTACGAGGGTGGTATAAACAGGGATGAGAACTAAGGGTTACCCAGATAAAGCAAATTTAAGAACTTGGGCACTTATTTGTAATGCTTCCTTTCATGCTTTATGCATTAAAAGGACATTTGCTGTTTGACTGTCATTATCACTATACTGAGCTGCTGCTTCACTCATCTCATCTCCCTGATGACATTCAAATAAATGACAATTTTTGCCTCATCTCACCAAGCAAACATAGGACATATTAATGCTGGTATCACATTCACCTAGCAGAACAAGAATCTCATTTAGGACACAAGACTGTATTTGCCAATTTGCAGCATGGGATTAAGGCTATGATCTACTAAATAAGCTATATCTTGTATTTCTAGGTCTGAGTGCCTCAGTCTATATTTTAATGTGGATCTCCAATAAATTCATTTAACTCTTGGCTTGCCCTTGAAAAGAGGCACTCATGCTAAATGGGATTACTGGGTTTGCACATAAATAAATAAATTCCATTTAGGGCATCCTAAAGTAATTAATTACCATTTATTCTGCATGCTTTAATAAGGAAATGTATGCCACCAGTATGTTTGTCGGCTGGAGGCTAGTAAGCATGGCATCACAGAGATGTGATATAGTTTTGTGTTCTAAATAGGATTCTTGTGCTGTTAGAAGAATACGATATGCACTTTAATATATCATGTTTACATGGAAAGAAATGGGAACAATTAATAATTTATTTTTCAATAGCTAAATGTGTGCAATAAAACATCATCTTTACTTACATGAAATCCCTACCAAGCTATGGCAAGGAATGTATTCATTCCAAAAATTGAATATGGTCTTCATTAGTAACCTTCCACTCAAGTACAAAAACATAAAGAACACAAACAACAATTAACAAACTCTGCAGATCTGTGTTACATGCTGATCAGAGAACCCATCATTGCTTACTCTTATTCAAGGTAAAATGGCTACCAGTGAATGAAAAAGCAGCCCTACAGTTGTCCTCCCAGATCTTTAAAATCATCAAGTTAAGCCACTGCACCTATCCAAGTTCCACATCAGACATCATAGCTAGGTACTAAGGGACATAAATAAGGATATCATTTCCTTACTTAGACCTAGATTTAAGACAACTGTGGACTAAAGGACATTTACAAAGCTTACACCTGCCATCTTGAACCAGCTCCTAAGACATAATCAGGCAAGAAGATACTCTAGGCATCTACCAAAGCAAGGTGAGAGAGTCCCTTCTTAAGGAATGAACTTATGCCTACTATAAAGGAAAGGATAAAGCACACAAAGGAAAAATCTTCAAGCACATCACCAGATTATCGATGTTATGTACAACATTCCTTATACACATTTTACTGTTCTTGCTGCTTTAACAGCAAAGGCTATATTGTACTATTTAACAAATATATTACTGAATATTTTTTTTTTTGCCCTGGCAACTGTAAAGCACAAAGCTTTTACTATTACACACTTTAAACCCCCTGTTGAATGAAGTTGTTACTGCGAAATTCTGTGCATCCATGCATTCAAAATATTGTTTGTAAAGCAGCAGTTCTCTCTCTCTCTCTCTCTCTATAAATATATATATATATATATATATATATATATATATATATATATATATATATATATATATATATATTTATAGATAGATAGATCTACATTGTAAATATTTGTCTACTCAAAATAAGTGTTGCATAACTGCATTCCAGTGTTTTTCTATCCGGATTGCAAATAGTTTGGTTTTCTAACTAGTGTATTATCGCTGAAATCTTGATGCACTAAGCTGTTGCCCTTATGGGTCATGGTTAAAAGGTGAATGTTGACCAGCCCACTTACATGGTTATATTATGGCAATAAGATTTTACTACTGTGACACATGGACTGTTAAGAACCCACTATGTCTATGGAAAAAACAGACGTGGTTCCAATAGGAAACTGAACGTCATTCCTTTGCTCCAACACTTCTGATTTCCTGTCTTCCTAGCTTTAACTGACAAGCTTTGCTACCCAGCCATTTCGTCACTCAGGCTATGAGACAGCAATTGATTCATTCTCATTTTAATTGGCTTATAAGTGAGCATGACCTATTCACAAGTCAAATACTATGGTAAACTCTTATGTATACTGATGTTCAATGTGAAATGGAGTATAGAGATTATGTAAAACTATGCACAACCATTACTGCAGACCTACATTATTTGAATACAAGTTATTTGCCATGTAAACCTAACCTGACTCCTTAACAGGTCTTTGGTTGGGTTTGTTATCTCTTCCAGTTATAGGTCTTCACTTTTTATAAGATCCTACATTTGGGGATGCTCACATGCCTGCACTGGTACATGCTATTATGTTACACTATGGCTGTACAAGCAAGTACTTTTCCCTACAGGTTGCTATTTGTCTCCATGTCAGTAGCAGGTTTGACTCCTGCATTTTTCAATAAAAATATTCCAGTGTATACTTGGTTGACTTACAGGAAACTCCAAAAGTTGAGTCTGGTGAAAGACACCCCCATCTAAATGGGGATAGAGGGGAGGGTATTCCTGACTTATCAAGGAAGGTCTTTTCAAAGACTGTTACAGTTTATTTATTGAATTTATTTAACATCTGTTTACTGGGAAAGTCCGACTTGGAACAAAGCCAATTTTCAGTGGAGGCCCAGGGAGAAACATTCCATATGCATGTCTTTGTAACATGGGAGGAAATTGGAGCACCCAGAGAAAACCCACAAAAATGCAGGGAGGGCATGTAGACTCCACACAGAAGGCACTCCAGCTGAGAATTGAACCAGAGAACTTCTTGCTGTGTGGCAACAATGTTACCGCTGCACCACTGCACCACCCACAAAAACAATATCTGTTATATATAACACTCAGAATTTCCTTGATTAGCTTGAATCTCAAACATTAACCACCCAGGATGAACAGAACCAGAGAATCATTTAAGTACTGAACTCAGACAGCTGAGTTCTGAAGTAATGACTTCCAAAATGTCGCCAAACTTTCACAGTGCAGTTCATACAATAATGCAAGGTGACATCATGCACCAAAAGACGAAGTGGTTATCATAAAAATGTCTGCAGCAGACATTCCTGAAGCAAACACTGGAGACAACTACTCTTCTATATGACTAAGCTTTGAAAAGAGGCATAGTTAGGATGAGGTGAAGAGGTCAGACACTCCAGGTGCATGACACTGGGGACATGATCAGCAAATACCAGCTGGTTAGTACTGCAACACTGAAATTCACTTCTGCACTGGAATTTCTGAATGACAGTAAATAAATGAATGCAAATGCCTCAATGTTTTCTGTGTGGTAAAAATTGTACCATGATTTCAGTGAGCTAAAAATTGTACCAAGTGGTTTGCTACAACGTTAAAAGTAGAATGAGGTGTTTTTCAGTCTTCAAGTCTGACAGGACTTTGTTTCTTTTTTTTCATCCTTAACCTAAAGTTGAAGAGGATGGCACAAGGCAGCAAATTAACTATCAACAACTCTGGCTTTGAATCCAGCATTTGCTAAAAGGAGATTAGCTGCCTAACTGCCAGAAAACAATGAAGCTGACAACTACCACCCTACGTGGTACAAAAGAGATGATCAGCGTATCTATCTTCCTCAATTTGTGCACTCATTTCATGAAACAGCTGAGATTATTTGTGAATATCCAGGTTGTGAAGCACCCTCTCTCACTTGGTTTCAAGTGACAAATGGGCAGACTTTTTCAAGGACAAATCCAAAACCACCTTTGGAAGGAATCATGGGTTCACTTTAAGGGACATCATGTCTTTATAAAAAATCAGATATAGCTCTCTACACATAATGGTATGAAAGTCTGAAACTTTACTTAAAAATGTGATAATTAAACACAAAAAATACCAGATATAAACATAACTCTCTGAGCTAACAGGTTCAAACAATGGACAGACAAACCTGTCAACCATGAAGTTCAAATAACATAGCAAGGAGAAGTTATTCAAAGAAAGGAAGGAAATGCAACACTCCTTTAAGAAACTGCTAGATCACACAGTTGTAGATCATATCGCCCTCCATAAAGTCATAATGCACAGAGACAGCTAGCACATGAACCTTAACTAACAAACAGCAAATGACAAAGTTGTACAGGTATGGGAGAAAAATCATCTGCATGTCGACCAAATGAAGCAGTACAGGGTACCTCTTAGCCAAATTTTTCCATTTAAGAGGCAAACACCCACCGAGTGGCAGGCGTACTAGCAGCATCAGTAACCTCAGAGACTCCAACTAGTAAACCTGAAAGGTAAAAGGAAATGGCATCAGAAACTTGGTCCTGATATGGAGCCATATGCTTCTCCACCCAGGAAAGACAGCCTTGGCTTGGACTGGGAGATTTTCCTTTATCATCATGGATCTTACAACCTGAAAGCATGTGCTTCTTTGGTACCAAGGAGTGATCAGAATGAATTCTGATCTTTATTCCTTGAATTCTGCGATGAAGGTAGAATCAGTAGGAAAGTCAAAAATGTACACAGGAATTGTCCATGTCATGTAGGACTGAACATGTCCACCACTATCTCCTCCTCACCCTGCTGAACCAAGTAGAAAAAAGGGAGAGCTGCATTCTGCCAATGTTATATAGGCCACTCTCTAGAATGCCCCATTTTCAGAATACCATGACAAAGAATAGCACCTGAATCAGTAGCTGCAGAAGGAGGTAAGGAATAGCAGCTCAGCTTTCTCAAGGATCTAAACACTGAAAAAGAGATGCCCAATGCTGATGACTCACTCCTAGAAGATCACTTCTTCACTGTAAAGGTGGTATGACCCTTTGCCTCCCTTCATGCTAAGATGCCACATTAACTGGTTGCTTGACCATTTAAGGACAGACCCTGAAAGAACTATTATGTTCAATGTCTTCAGGGTTTGTAGAATTGATTTAATCTCCATCTGGCTGAAATGGTAGCCCACTCTTCCTGCACATTTGGGAGCCTAGATAGTCTCCCCAGCCTACAAGCAAATAACTCATCACCAGAACCTATGACTACCATCTCAGAAAGGGAAGAAATACCAGTACATTGATAGGAAATGTCCACCACTCTAGGGCCTGGAGGCAAGGGTCTGACATAAAAACCAGGCACTTTGTCAGCAGTTGGCTCTGATATCACTGTCAACTGTAATGTCAATTTCCTCAGCATGAAACATGAAAAGCACTGCAGCCATTAAGAGTAGGAAGTGCAACAAAGCCCATGCTTGGACCCTAATGTTGTAATCTCAACCAGCTGTACAGAGGCAAGACCTCCTGAGGTCGCTCCAAGGACAGGGACAACCCATACTTGAGAGTACAGCTCTTTGCTGATAAAGGTAATGCACCCCCCAATTTATGCTCATTCACAGAGACTGTAAGCATAGCTGCAGCACCCACAAAAGGGATGGTCCCAGAGTATCTGTAGACAGGGGAATCAAAAGCTAGTTATACAAATAAGGGTATAAGGGTTCTTTCTTCATCAAGCCTTTGACAACCATAACTAGCACTTGTGGATTCTGGGTGCTAAGGAAAGTTAAAAGGCAACACTCTACTGAAGCCAATTTCCTTCCAGAGTAAACCTGAGGAATTTTTTGTGTGGACCGCAAATTCAGACGTGCCTAAAAGTTACCATCATATAGAGGAATACCATGCAGGTGCATGTAGGAAGTGAGGAAGCTCTTGCACTGCAATTATCCAAAACCAAATGCAGCAACTATACTGGTGAAAGTTCCTAAGATTCAGAATGAGAGAGAAATCATCCAGCTCCTACAGAAGCAGGAGGAAGTGATAGTAAACCCCCTACTTCCATGATGAAAATGGGATAGCCTAAGTAGTCTCTTTGAAAAGTATAGCCTGCACTTGTCCCAAGAGATAAATGGAGATGGATTGAACTTCCAGTATAGCTCTTTCTAAGAGAGGATTGTACAGCTCCTAACTATAGGCAAGTATTATCACATCTGGTCTATGTCTTTGCAGCAATTTGGCAAACTAGGGTGAACTCGGGGAACTTGTACTCCAAAACACAACCCCAGATCAGGCACAAAACTTAGTTGGCACTGTAGGGAAACAGGACTGTGATGGTTAAGATCCTGCTTTGGATAGTGAGGAACAGTTTTCCTCTTCACGGCTTAAGCAGGCTTAAAACATAAATAAATGGATGAAGAATTGTACATTAAAGGTTCTGTAAAGAGGGAGAATGAACACTTGCGACCTAAGCTCCAACGTGGCACAGGAGTAAACTGTTTTGCCACACTTGCCTAACTCCACAGAATTTCTTCATAGGTGGCAAGGTGGCACAGTGCTGTGGTCTCTGGAATTTGTGCTGGACAAATAGATCTGGGGATGCAGGGATAGAATCAGGATGCCACCAAGCAGAATTTGCCTTAAGAACATCCTTTAAGAATACTCCAGGGAACCCCGAGCTTTTTCCATAGAAACTCTATCAGATGATTTTGGAGGGAGGGAATAAGGAGCTCAAGGCTAGTTTACTCTACCCCTCATAAACCTAACAGCCTCCACAGAGAAAGGAACCATCGGGAAGTGAATCAGGAGAGGGGTGCACTCATTATCCTAGTCTATCTCAAAGAAATTAGCATCAGGATCTTCTGACTCAAAGCAGCCAAAATACAAAGGAGTTATTTCACGAACTACAGTTAGCAAGATTAGCCTTATATAATGGTATCAAGTGAATGTGGGCACTTTTTTAATAGTACCAGGTGTGTTAGAAGACTGAGAACTGCCACATGATCAATCAGCAGCTAAGTGTTGTAAATGCTGAGGACAATGTTTACCATGTCTGGTACAGGCTTCAGACCAAACTCCCTTATGGTACAATCTCACGTGTACAACTCAAGGGCCAATCAGATATCAAACAATTACTTGATATTTTGCCCATGAAATCTAAACCCTGGAGTGGGATACCTCAATAAATCCTCCTCAAATGCAAAGTGGCCAATCAAATGGATCTGGATAATAGCCCAAAGAGGGAAATACTCCATCCAGAGTATCACAAATTAGTAAGCAAATGACTCAAAAGAAGTATGTTCCAGAACTAGCCAACTCAGCCTCAGACTGCAGTTGATTAGTTAGGGAGTGGGTGGTACAAGAACCTCAAGCTATGCCTCCAGCAGAAAGCTAAGAACATGCCCCTCCAGTCCTCTCATCTTCTCTCAGACACAGGAAATGTAGAGTCTCAAGACCTCACTAGCTGAGGATGAACTCAGCACCTACAGGGGCCTGAAGACCAACTCAGCACATAACTTACTACTATGAGAAACCAGTCCTTAACCAATTTTCTGAGGTATTTCATTATGGTGATGCTACAACTCCTATGAGGGGTTGTGTAAAAGACCCAAATAAAGACCTTTCAATGGTCACCATGACTCTGAATGAAAAGTTGGATAAAAGCATCTCCTTAACTCATCTCTAAGTGGCAGGATTAATCCTCTCTGGAGCTTGCAACAATTGCCAATATGCTCTTCCTTGAAACAGTAAAAACAATAGCAATGCAGGTCTCGGCTGATGATTTAACAGAAACTTATTTGGGGATTCACCAACAACCTCTATGTAGGCTATACAGGCCATGCTAGAAAAAAACTCGCTTACTTGATGTGATATTTTGCAATACATAAGACACGTTAGCCACAATGAGGAAAGACTTGATTATTGGCTTATCTGCATGTCTATGAATCTCAGTTGACTATCACAAAGTGCAGATCAGCACTTCCCACAGTAGTTGACTGTGGTAGGTGCACTGTGTACTCACAGGCACCCTCCCCCATCCTTTGGTCACTGCCCCCCCCACCCCACACACACACACACATACACACACCACACAAGCATACAGAAAATGCACATACCTCTTACAGTGGATATAAAAAGTTTAAATACCCCTGTTAAAATGCCACGTTTTTGTGATATAAAAGAGAGACCACAATAAATCACATACAACCTGTACAATTCAATTGAAAAACAAATCTGTTACTGGAAAATATATAAAAAATAAAAAAACGTACAATAAGCTGGTTGCATAAGTGTGCACAGTAAGACAGTCATCAAAAAGTGGAGAAAATATGGGACAACAGTGACGTTGCAAAGAACTGGACGTCCCTCCAAAATTGATGAAAGACATGACAAAAACTGTTCAGGGAGGCTGCCAAGAGACCTAAAGCAATAATGAAGGAGCTGCAGGAATGTCTGACAAGTACTGGTTGTGTACCACATATGGCAACGATCTCCCATATTCTCCATATGTCTGGGCTATGGGGTAGGGTCACAAGACGGAAGCCTTTTCTTACACAGAAAAACATCCAGGCCCAGCTAAAATTTGTAAAACAATACATCAAGTCTCCCAAAAGCATGTGAGAAAATGTGTTATGGTCTAATGAGACCAAGGTTGAACTTTTTGGCCATAATTCCAAACCAGGTACGTTTGGAGCAAAAACAACACTTTGCATCACCAAAAGAGCACCATCCCCACGGTGAAGCATGGTGGTGGCAGTATCAAGCTTTGGGGTTGCTTTTCTTCAGCTGGAACCGGGGCTTTACTCAATGTGGAGGAAATTATGAACAGTTCCAAATACCAGTCAATTTTGGCCCAAAACCTTCAGGCATCTGCTAAAAAGATGAAGAGGAATTTCACCTTTCAACATGACAATAACCCCAGGCATATATCCAAATCAACAAAAGAATGGCTTCACCAGAAGAAAATTAAAGTTTTGGAATGGCTCAGTCAGAGCTCAGATCTAAATCCAATAGAAAATCTGTGGGGTTACTTGAAGAGGGCTGTGCACAAGAGATGCCCTTGCAATCTGACAGATTTGGAGCACTTTTGCAAGGAAGGGTGGGCAAATATTACCAAGTCAAGATGTGCCCTGCTGATAGACTCCTACCCAAGAGGTTGATTGCTGTAATTAAATCAAAAGGTGCTTCAAGAAAGTATTAAAGGGTGTGCACACTTATGCAACCAGCTTATTGTACGTTTTTTATTTTTTATATTTTTTCCCTAACAGATTTGTTTGTTTTTCAATTAAATTGTACAGGTTATAGGTCACATTAAAGGTGGGAAAAGTTTTTAAATGATTTATTGTGGTCTCATTTTTTTATATCACAAAAGCCTGGCATTTTAACAGGGGTGTGTAAACTTTTTATATCCAGTGTACCTGCGTCTGTTGTCAGAATGTCCTCTACATCTCCTTTTCTGTTGCTTGGATGATTACAGTCAGTCCTTGATGCCAGACGTTCAGGTTTCACATTTTCTATAATTCAGTAAATGCATGCTAGGCAAAAAACATTTATGAGGTAGAATGGTAAGCACAAAATCTTGCTGTTTTTCCCCTTTGTACAGCATGTCATAGGCAGTGCAGAATGCCCGAGTTCCTCAATACTGAAAAAATAAAAACACCTTCTGCACTAACTTATCAGTTAGGACAGGAGGCGAATGTACATAATTCTTGTGCCAAGTGTGCATGGTTCAAGTCACTTTTCCACCTTTTTTCTTACTGTTGTTAATGTCTGGTGTTTAGTGTTACAACCAATTCCCCCAATCCCCATACTGGTTTAAGTGCCACTAAGACACAAGTCTTATAAAGTAATCTCTGGTGCCTAATGCTCCTCCCACTCCCAATCCCCACACTAGTTTAATTGCTCTGAAGACACAAGTCTTTGGTGACCAGTGTTCCCCTCACTGAATTGCTGTTACAGCACAAGTCTTTTGTTCACCATGCCACTGTAGTACAGTTATTCCTTGTGGCTAGTGGTTTCCCACCCAATGCTGCAGACTCTTGCTTGTTAGTTTAGGGATATGCTTTCATCAACAATGGATATTGCCTTGTCCTCCACTGTTGTGCCACCGCAGAGTTGGTATATATAAATCTGGGGGATAGGGGAGGTGCAGGGGCTTGCCTTCCTACAAAAAAAATAAAATTCTTTAAATGCTTGATGAAGGTGGTTTCAGTGAAATGCTTTCATTTTGTGTGTGTTTGCTGAAACTGCCTTAGGGAATCAACCTGAATCCTTATTGATCCATCAAGGAGGGACCTCGCACAGATAAACTGTTATAGGAAGAACACATCTGTTTTATCTAAGATTGAAAGCTATTCTTCTTGATCACAAATTGGGTAAAAGAAATTCCAAGCAGTACAACCAGGGAGGAAGCAAATTGAGTGTTTTGCTAAACAAGTATGAATTTCCTCTACATAGTCCAAATCCCAGAGTAACAACTGAGACAATAAAACTTCATGAAGGTGTATGTGAAGGACAAAGTGGGTACAGCACAAAACATCTGCAAATGAAATATTCTTGCTGCAACACTGGAGGCACATGTTCCTCTTCAGGAGTAGGCTTTGACCAAAGAATCTGCCAACATTTGGCAAAACTTAACTTATGCAGCTGGAAATTGACTTGGAAAATGCCTGCCTGGTAACAACACCCTCCAATCATAGCAAAGTAGATGACAAAAGACCATTTCTCCTAAACTCATACACTTGTTTCAGGTAACAAGTGATTTACAGATACATGTCCAGTGTGAGAAGGGCCCTCTTTCTCCCTTAGTTTCTGCAACTATAAAGAACATACCTAGATAAAGAAGTGGTTCTAGAAAAGTTCTGAAACCATCTTAAAGAAGCAGCACAGATTCACTCTAAGGAACACACTATCCTTCTACAACACCAGATATAGCTCCCAGCATATAATACTCTGAACTGTGCTACATGCAAGGGATGGCCATGAGACAGCTAGTGTAAAATGACGGAAAGGCAGACCAGTCCATCATGAAGATCAAAAAGAGTAGATAAATTCCACAGGGTTATGGTATACAGCAAATAACGTACCAAAACCATATAGTCTGACAAGCTGGGTTGCCATAGGGAGCGGCACTGCCACTCCTCCCAGAGAACATTTTCCACTTAGAGGCACGGGAATACCAAGGGGACAGCTTCCTGGCAACCTCAATCACCTGTTAGATCCTTACTGGCAAGTCTAATGGAATGGAAGGACCTACATCAGAAGTCAGGCATGCTGTCATTCAATCCATGGGGAACATCGCTGGCTAGGAGTGGAAGAGATTCTTGTACTGTGAGGGATATGAGAGACTGAAATGACACCCGTCTTGGCTCCAAAGACAAGAGTGTTGTTCTTCCTTCCCTGAACTTTGGATGAGGTGTAACGCAAGAAAGCTGTACATAAACCACCAATGTCATAGGAAAGAAAGTGCATCCACTACTACAACTCTCCCTTGCTCTGTTGAACCAAGTTGAAGAGTGGAAGGACTGCATTCTTCTACTCTGCACAAAGTCTGAGCTCCAGAGAAGTGCCTGACCTCAAGTAAACTATGTCCTGGCATGCCATTTGAATCTAGTGCTCTGGGAGAGGGGAGCAGGCATAGCTCAGAACATCTGCCATTTCATATAACATCTGAGAGAAGGATGCCTTGTCTAAGCCCTAATGCCAGATGAGTGTCACTTCCTTGCAAAGGGGAAGAACCTTGTGATCCTTTGCTTAGCTAGATACCACATAATGGAATGGCTGCCTGAGGAGACCTGCAGAGGATGCAGTAGCAGCAGTTTTTCCAAGGCCTTCAAACACAGCTCTGACATTTAATTGGCTTATGTACAGCGCCCTGTCTAAAGAGGTATCACATTCTCTACACCAAGTTAAATCCTGGATGAGCACCACAGGCCCCCAATTAAGAGCCATCTGTTATCAAGATCTGCAAATGACTTGGCTGCAGAAAGGAGATACACAGCAGAAGATGACTAGGAATATTCAACAACTCTAGGCCACAAGGGTTTTACATCAACAGAAGATCTGTGAAAGTAGGGTGGCTTTGAAGCCACTGTCAACTCAGAGTCCACTGGAACACCTACATCCACAAGCCATTACATCTGTTGAAAAAGAAACTGCTTCATGCTTATCAAATGATGCATAAAAAAGTGCAATGCAAGATTATATATCCCTTGCTCTGAAGGAGGAAGTCTAAGATGATAGCTTTGCTTAGTACACAGCAGAAGCATTTGAGAGGAGTGGGAATGTAAATCAACCCAGAAGTAGAAAAAAAATCAGGCAAGAAACAGAAGGCAAAAAAACAGAATATAAACAGCATCACCAGAAGAAAGGGGAAGCCCACAATTACAGTAACAGGTTTAAAGAACTCCTAAAACAGCCACATATCAACCAAGACTTAATGCATGAACGGTTAAGGAGAGGTGAATTCAAACCAAAAGATAAAAGGCTAATGATGGTGACGCAAGACAACAGGCTACATACATGTCAGCTTACAAAGTCAATAGAAAAAGTGTGAGAAACACACAAATGCTGGGTCTGCAATACAATACTAGAAAGAACTGCACATCTTATTGCTGGTTGCAGTATACTCACAGCTGAGTGTCTGTATACTGAAAGACACAACAATGTGACAAGACTGTTGGACTAGGGATTGGACAAACACTACAAGTTAGTTAAAAAGTGTTAGAAACATGAACCACAAAACATTATTGAAAATGAAGTTCTAATTGCATGTAATCATCCCATACCAGCAGTTAAGAAAGCAGAAGCAAGAAAAACAGATAAAATAGTCAATTAAAAAAAAAACGATAAAAGTATCATCAATCAATGAAATAGCTACATTTGGCACTTAATAGAGTTCTACATACTGAGAGAGAGTCATAAATACCAGGATCTACATGCAAAAACTAGATCCAGGTGGGATAAATATACTCAGATAGTTCCAGCCATTGTATTGGGCAACATGACTATTTAAATATGCTACTGCATATGTAACCCTATATGAACTGGAAAAGAAGGCAATTCTTAGAACATTGTGGGTGCTGAGAACAGCACTCTTGGCAAACATCAAAGACTAAAGTGATACTAACTTCTTGAACTCAAATTGCATCCTGACTCAGTAATGGGGCCCATTCCTACCATGGAATTAAAACCCAAAACATTTGGAAAACTTAAAATAAAATCAGGCATGCAAAGGGTACGATGAAGATGTATGCAGCAATAAAGCCTGGAAGGTAAGGTGCAGCAGTGTCTGAGCAAGGATCCTATCACCGATAAGGAAGTCAAAGCCATTCACCGAGTGAACCCTCTCCAAAAGCAGGAATGACCCATGACAGAGTTCAACTATGCTTGGATAAAGGGCCTCTTTTGAGAAAGGATCAGAATGGATCTGTAATTTACAGTGACCTCTAGAGAATGCCTCCACAGAAAGTCTTAAAGGAAGTCCATCTTGAGAGACTTCCTGCATGAAGACTATCAGGAGTCAGTCACCCATGTATGGGAAAACACCAGGAGGTCCTCCTCCTATATCGTTTCAATTAACAAGGCCAGTGTTTTAGTAAAAACTCTTGAGTGATAAAGAAACCTCAAATGGCAACACTGTACAGTTTCACAGAAACCACCCAGAGTGATTTAGACAGTCTCCTGTGAGCAAAGAGGCATCCATTACATTCAATAACACCATCCAGACCTTCGGTAGAAACAGGATACAATTCCATTCAAGGTGAACTGGACATGTTGGATGTGCTGGTTAAAGTCACTAAGGTCCAGAATGGGATAAAACTCATCTGGCATTAAAGCCCCCATCACTCTTGTACAAAAGCAGTCTATGGCCTTTACAGCAAGAAAGTTTGGGCCTCTCCAAACAGCTCTAGTGAAATGGACTGATCCACCAGTGAAGTCCTTTATAACAGAGGACCTATGAGTTCAAGAAAAAAAACAAAAGATGGCTGTGTCCAGATCCCACTGAGCCCTGCTGATGGTTATCCTAGTTATGGGAATCCCAGAGAAATGTCCCTAATTAGGCAGTCACAGACCACAGTAAGGGCAGTGATGGAGTCTCTGAGGAAGATATCACTCTGGGCATCTTTAATGACATCAAATGGGCAACACTGTATAGTGCCTGTTGGTCTTCCCTTAGGTAGTCTCCTTTTTTCAAGATAGACAGGTCTAACACAAAAAATGGTGAAAGTAGCTAGAGGAAAGACCCTGATTCTTCTTTAAGCTGAACAGGACAGCCCAAGAATAAATTACTGTGCAAGAATATCACAAAGCCTGTGGTCCTAGTTAAAATGTCAGCATAGTCAAACAAAATAACAATAGGACACATGGCATCCCAGAGTGGGGACTTTAAATAGCATCATATGCACACAAATATTCTCCTTGAGTCCAGACTTAGACAGGCCCTGGAAATTCATCAACACCTGTTCCACTGAATAGGCCTGGAAATGGGGCAGGTGAAATGTTCTAAGCTAAAAGTATCTGAGGACTCAAGCACTGAATCTCAACTAATCAAAGCTCTGGGTTTTTTATATGAAAGCATGGTGGGAAATGCTGTAGTCTGCTGTACTTATGCACTGAAAAGATCATACAACTGTCAGCAACAGGATAGTTACAGATCCGGGGGTCTCTCCTCTTGACCCTATTCAAATAGGGCCGATGACCCATATGTACTCAAGAGAAGAGTCCTTGATTTACCTCATATCTGTAACCAGATTATTCAACAGACTCATCTCTCAAGAATCAAGACAGAAAAGTGCACGAATTTTAGGATGCCCCCCCCCCCCCACAGGTTAAGCGAGGGCATGCTCCCCCACATTCCAATGTCTTTGACTAAGAACCAGTTTGAGCTCAAATCTTCAGTAGCTGAAGGTGAGGTCACCATCTTAAGGACTTGGAGTGGGAAGCTGAACAACAGAAGTACCCTGAAGAGGTGCAAGCCTGCAAATGGCCATTGTGCTTGGCCTTGTACTGATGCCCTGACAAATATCTGAGCAGTCAGGAGGAACTTCACATCTGGTCTCCATGTGAAAAGCTTTCAAATATAGTCATCTTCATGAGGTGGGCTACCAACTTTTCTTGTCTTCAGCATTAAGTGGACAGGATGAATCATTAGTACTCAAGACAGTTTTCAGTACTGTGCTCTTACCCAAGATGGTATAAGCAATGCCAGTACTGGTTTTCATTGGAAAACTGATAGCCATATAAACAGCTATTATGATGCTTAAGTATGCAAAGACAGGACTTTACTGGTGACAGCAAGAATCAAGATCCTAAATGAGAGACAAAAAGGAAATGGCAGGTTCCATGCACAAGCCTGCTTATGTATCTAGCACCTTGCACCCCGGCATGCATTAACTAGACATACAGACATCTGTACATGTAGGACATTTCAGGAAAAAATGTAAAATTCTGAATATGGGAGAATTAATATTCAGCCAAGGAACCACCGAGCAGGATCCACATGAAATCTCTAGTTACTAAGGGTAGTGAATCCCTGGCATCTATAAACTGTGTTTTAGATCATAGTTATCAACAGTAAAGGAGAAGAAAAATAATCTTCAAAGGTCCATATTACAACCATATATGTGTTTTCATTCCAGTGATTTTAAGGATTATCTTAGTACATATTCTTTTACCTCATGCCTCCTTCTATACCTGAAAAAAAAACAATTCCTACCGTTCTTTATACAGTTCTTGTATCAGAATGATGAGGATGTGGCATGTTTGGTGGGATGGTCTGAATTCTATAGCTTGTGGATGAACTGAGTTGTGAATGATAACACAGTCATGAGCAAGAAAGTATAGGTGCTCAAGTCCTACCTACCTGTAACTATAGACGTTCATAGAACACACTGCCTTACTGGCAGGTAGCACAGCCCTACTACCCATATCCCATCAAGGCAGTGGGCTTGTCAATAAGGTCAAGCCTTTATTAGGAGCTGTAAGGTATACAAGAATGAATGGAACTTCATATACTTAAACATAACAGTACTGTAACCAGGGCAAGGTGACTCTTCTGCTTGGACAAAGATGCTGCAATCATGCAGCTGAAAGTTCTAACTTTGTGGTTTCTTTCATAGGAGATTGCTAGGCTAACGTCTCAAGAGCCTTTACAAGCTTAGCCAACATTATACAAATTTTACCCAAATGATGACACCTAGGGGCTAGAGGATGGCATAGGTTTGTACCTATGTCTTTGAGTATCTTACAGACTGTCCCTATCCATAAAGGTCATAGGTACTACCCCAGGACTGAATTCACAATGCCCCATCCATTGATTCAAACTGCATTTGAAGCGGGCCAGGGAAGGACTCTGCTTAATGTGAATAGGAAGCTTGTTACAGAGAAGGGGTAATCTCTGAGACACATATCTGTTTCTCCAGCATGTTTTGTTTGAGTCACAGACCAGGTTTAGATCCCTAGATTGGGTAATCCTCGTGATGTCTACCTTGCGAATGTGCAACAGCTCCAGCAGGGCTGGATTTGTGACAGCCTTGTAGGTTAGGCATAGGTCATCCCTTAATAGTCAGTAGGAGACAGTAGAGGGATATGTCTAAGTCTGTCTGCATAGAATATGTAGTTAACACCCTGTATTTTCTTTGTGAGGAACCTCTGAGGGCACTCCAGCTGTTGTAAGTGCCTAGTCAAGTACATGCCAAAAGGTGCACTGTACTTGATTATTGGTCTGATGAGAGCCGAATACAGTGGAACTATAACTTCCTTGAATCAGGATACCATACCTTTACTTATAAGATGTGCCACATAGAAGGACTTCCTCACCACTGTGGACACATGGCGGTTAAAGCTCAGGCTCCTCTCTATCTGTACCTAGATCTCTCACCTCTGAGTGCTGCTTTGGGGTTTGCTACTAATGCTGTAATTTGCATGGGTATTTGACTTCCAAAAGGGTATGACTATGCATTTTTTAGAATTTAGTTTTAGGTCATGGCTCTGGCACCAATCATTTGTCTAAGTCAGACCCTTCTGTAGGGTATGTACATCATTGGCGGATTCAGTGATTGGCCCCAGCTTTCAGTCATAAGCAAACTTTGTCAGCCAGAAGCCTTCTACATTAGCCTAGACTTCAGAGAAGCATATTATAAACAGAAGTGGCCCTAGCCCTGAGGTACACCACTAGTAACTGCCCTCTTGCTGGATCTGGATTCATCAACTTTTAATGTGTCCTGTCCATGAGACATTTGGCTATCCATCTAGTGATGTAGGGATTTATGTCCAGTTTTATGAGTATTTATAATACCTGAGTGGAGAATTGTGTCAAATAGACTGGCAAGGTCAAGGTAGGTAGTATGCACTATTTTGCCATCATTCATGGCTCTAATTACTTTTTCAAAGTTGACCACCAAATTTACTAGGCATGCCCTGCTCTTGACAAAGATTAGCTGGGTTAGGTGCAGTGTTTGGAGGTTTCCTATGTCATTATTAATCAGGTCCATGATTATTTTTTCTATGGTCTTGCATACAAGACTAGACAAACTTAAGGGTCTGTAATTTCCTGGGTCAGTTGATGCTCCCCCTTTATGCAGAGGGATGACTGTTGCTGTCCTCCACTCCACTGGGACAAAGCCAGTTTGGAGGCTGTGGTTAAACAGAGAACTTAGTGAGCCTGATAGGTCCTGTTTCAAGCTATTTAAGAGGCATCCTGGTATATTTTCAGGACCCATCAAAGCCATGTTTTTAGCTTTAGAGAGCTCGGCGGCGACCTGTTCTTTTGTGACAACTGGTATAGGGTATTTCTTGGGGGTAACTGGAAGTGTAGGGGAGGTGAAATTTGAGCTGAATTTATCAGCCAGTAAATTTGCTATATCTTCTGGCTAAGTATAGCTGATGCCATCTACAACTAATTCCAAACATTGTTGTATGCTGCCCTTAAGACTGTGGACATAACTGAAAAATTCCTTATGGTTATCTTTGGGTTGGGAAGCTATTTTTGCCTCAAAATGTGCTTTTGAAGACTTGACTAGTTCTCTGATTTGCTTGTTTAGACTAATGAGGGAGTCTTTTGCTCTGTTGTGCACATTCTCTCTTACTTCAAGACAGGATTTTCTTTCTTTTGTTGTATAACCTATTAATACTAGGAGTCTACCATAGTGGCCTGTTTTTGTGGTTTGACCTAGGTTTACTTTGGTCTGGTACTGTCGTTTCTATGCACTTGTTTATATGGTCATACAAGGCTTTTGTGTACACCTCCGCATAGGCTTCTGTCTTCTGGGTTTGGGAAAGCTTGGTAACTAGCTATGTTGTCACTTAGCAGGAGATAGTTTGTGTTAGTAAAGTTCTTAATGTTGTGGGGGTAAGTTGCGCAGGGGCACGTTTTATCTTTATTTCAAGGGAGACCGCTCTGTGAGCTGATCTAACCAGTAAGAACATCACACTTGGGAAGGTGCAGTGCTCTTCCATATTTGTGAGTACCAGGTCTAGGATATTTGTACACCTTGTGGGGAGTGCAGACTAGCTGCTACAGGGCATTTGAATTGGCAAAGTCTAGAAATCTTTGGGCCTGCAAATTAGTGATCATGTAGGCTCCCTAGTTAATGGAAGGGTAGTTAAAATCACCTATGAGTATGGTATTGGGCTGAATGGTGGGTGATTCTACTGGCTTCAGGTACGATGTATAGGTTTCCTGGTTCAGGGTGGGGGACCTATAGCTACTAAGAATACTGTAATAGATTTTTCCCACGGTTAGTTGAACATGGACTAGCTTGAGAATGTCATATTGTTTGACCAGTCTTGAGATGTGCTTATTTTGTATGTAGATAGATACACCTCTGCCTTTTGCACATATGCAGTGAGTGATTGAAATGTATGAAAGGCATTGTAGCCATGCACTGACAGAGTACTTTCTGTGGCTTTCAAACCTGTTTCAGTAACTGCACAGATATCAGCATTTTCCAGGATGAAGACAGCTTCCAGGGAGTCTAGTCTCTTGTTGAGCCTTCTAGCACTGAGCAGTAATACCTTTAGCTTACCCTGAGTAGATCTTGCTATACTGGAAGGTTTGTCTGTTGGCAATGCCTAAAATAGGCACTACAGGGGTGGATAATGTTTTGGCCAGTATCTGAAAGCCTACAGGTGACAGGTAAAGACCACCCTGGCAAAGCAGCATTGCCTGTCAATCATGTTGTCCCAGGCTGACAAATATTGGACTCCTTTGGAATGATACCAGTAGCTAAGCCAATTAATAAAGTTAATAATTTTCTGTTGGTACTGTGGTATCATCCTTGGAGATGGTAGAATGCTTTTCAGTGCTAGGGTCATACCTGTCTGAGGTAAATATTCTGAGAGCTCAGTCATGTTTCTCTTCATATACTCCAGCGAGGTATGTCTCAGGTAATTTATCCCTATATGGACTATGACAGCTTAAGTGATCTGGCAGATCCTACCTCTGACAGGCAAAGTACAGTTGTGTACACTTACCATAAATGAATATGTTCGAGTGTATTCACTGTTGCAGTCATCACACTTGGGTTATCTGCCTGCAGGTAGCCCTCAGTCAGCCTGAATAAAAGAGTCTTGGGATTTCTGCGTCAGTTGCTGTTGCCTATTCCATGACATCAGGTTGTCAGGGATATAAAACATGCAGCCAACGCCATTATAGATTCATAGATTAGTACTAGGCTAACTGCCCTTGCGAGCCATTTTAAGCCTAACCAATTATCCCTTGTGAGACTGAAACCCTGCACCTTGTGTTTGTAAGGCAAAAACCTTAACCATTAGGCCATCAGATGTCAGGAGCCCCCAAAATAGAAAGCTGTTACTTGGTGTGGAACACCTCTAGTACAAAGTAAATACCCCTGCCATAAAAGATGGCCATAAACAGGATAGGTAGAAAGGATATAGAAAACCAGGGGGATGGAGGGATGGAAACCAGGACTGCAACAGTGAATACACTCGAACATCTACATTTATGGTAAGTGTACACAACTGTACTATGTTCTTTGTGTTTCACTGTTGCAGTCATCACACTTGGGTTGATTCCCAAAGCTGAGGAAGGGTGGATGCAGTCAAGAAGTGTTAGGGCTGGCTAGCAGGTCTTGTAAGACTGCTGTAGCAAATCCAGCTCTGGATTTAGAAAAAAATAGGTAAGTGGTAATGCTTGGTGAAGGTGTGTACAGAACTCCAGGTTGCAGCTTCCAGGATGTCCCTGGTAGGGACTCCCCTGAGAAATGCTGTAGAGGTTGAAGTAGCTCTAGTGGAATGAGTTCTGATCCCCAGAGGGGTAGGTTTTCCATGGTGCTTGTAGCAGAAATGGATGCAGTGTGCTATCCATTTGGGAATGGTTTGCTTTGAAATGGCCTTGCCCTCTGCCCCTGTAGCAAAGCTGACTAGCAGTTGGTCAGATTTTCTGAAAGTCCTGTCAAGGTAGAGCCTGAGCTATCTGTGCACGTCCAAGGAGTGCAGGTTCCTTTCCCCTTTATTCTGAGGATTAGGGAAAAAGGTTGGCAAATGGATGGATTGGTTTAAAGCCATACTGGATATCACCTTGGGCATAAAAGAAGGGTTAGTCCTGAGGGAAACCCTGTCAGCATGGAAAATAATGAAGGGCTCCACCGCCATTAGTGCCTGTAACTCGGACACTGTTCTTGCTGAAGTAATAGCTAGAAGTAAGGCTGTTTTCCAAGAGAGGAATTTTAACTCTGCTGAAGCAGCAGGTTCAAAGGGGGGAAGTGTGAGCTTCTCCAGTACAAATTTAAGGTCCCAGGTCGGGGTGGGAGCTCTCCCAGGGGGCCTTAAATTGTTAGTTCCTCTCAGGCAATGTTTGATGAGAGGGTGAAAAAGAGAGAAGGCTCAGTATTATAATGACCTGAGATGGCAGAGGCATGAATCTTAATGGATGAGAAGGATAGGCCTCTGTGGAGCAGCTCTGCTAGGTAATCAAGGATTTGAGGTAAGTTGGGTACAGCTGTGTCCTTTCCTTGAGACTGACTCCAAGAACAATATATTTTCCACTTTTCAGTATAGGATTTTCTAGTCCTAGGCCTTCTGGACTCAAGGATGACGTCCAGCACCCGTTTGCTGAGGGATGCTGATGGTGCATTTAGGGAATACGCCAGGATGTAAGGTTTAGGGTTTGCAGCTGTGGATGCAAAATCTGTCCCTCCTGCTGAGACAGCAGGGAAGGTGTCTGATGTAGGTGCCAGGGTGGCACTGCTGTCAGACTGCATAGGAGTGAGTACCAGTGCTGGCGTGGCCAGTCTGGTGCAATAAGGATTGTCCTTGCCTGTCTTGTTTGATCTTGAGTAGTACTTTTGAGAGTAGGGGCACAGGAGGAAAGGCATAAATTGAGAGGTTTTCCCCATGTAAAGGATAGGGCGTCTACCTTCCAGGCTCTGCTGTGAGGGTTCCTGGTGCAAAATTGCTCAATTAGTGGTTTTGGGGGAGGCAAAAAGGTCCACCTCCTGTCCCCACCTCTGGGTTAGAAGTTTGAATCAGTTGGGGCCCAGTGTCCACTCGTGATGGACCAGTAGATTTCTGCTTAAGTCGCCTGCCAGTGAATTTTGCTTGCCTGGCAGGAACTGAGCTTGTAGGTGCACTTGGATGCTCACGGCTGTGTTCCACAGAGCCATGGCTAATCCTCAGAGTGGGCAAGAATGAGTTCCGCCCTGCTTGTTTATGTACCACATAACTGTGGTGTTGCCTGTCTTTATCAGGAGCTGTCTTGGAGGGATAACGTATTTGAAGACAGTCAGAGCATTCTGTGCAGCTAGTATGTCCTTTTGATTGATATGCAGGGGAATTTGTTCTGGGCTCCATTTGCCTTGAATGCATTTGGATGCCATGTGAGCCCCCCCATGCATAGTCTGATGAGTCTGTTGTCAGGGTGTGGGTGGTGAGGGGTTGAGTGAAAGGAAGTCCTTTGTTGTGGTTGCATGCTTCTGCCCACCAAAGGAACTCTGCCCTTAGACAGGGTATGATAGGAATCACTGTTTCCAGGTCCTGAGAATGTTGACATCAGAGACTTTTTAAGTACCATTGAAGTTTCCTCATATGCAGTCTTGCATATGGAATTAGCAGAATGCATGAGGCCATAAAGGATTTTGGGCTTGCAGTATTTTCCTTGCAGATAGCTGGGTTTTGTTGGCCATTAGTTTGAAATAGTTTGTCAAATGGGCCTGCTTTTCTGAAGTGAGGAATGCCATCTGGGAAGCTGTGTTC
The DNA here is from genome assembly GCF_019279795.1 of Protopterus annectens. Lineage (NCBI taxonomy): Eukaryota > Metazoa > Chordata > Ceratodontiformes > Protopteridae > Protopterus > Protopterus annectens. The sequence goes on from NC_056732.1 coordinate 574,975,268, forward strand.
AAGCTTGCTCCCAGGAATATAATTTGTTGGCTGGGCAACAGTTGTGATTTCTTTTGTTGATGGTGTATCCCAGTGAAGATAGAAGTCCTTTTACAAATGCCAGGTGCTGAAGTAGCAATTCCTGACTGTATGCCTGAATCAGGCAATTGTTCAAGTATGGGTAGATTTGAATATTTCTCTGCCTGCAGTATGCAATGGCTGGAGCCAGGCATTTTGTGAATACTCTGGGCGCGGTAGATAAGCCAAAGGGAAATACAGAGAACCGATAGTGCATACAGCCTACCCTGAAGTGTAGATATTTCCTGCAAGACTCCCTTTATGGGGATGTGCAGATAAGCTTCTTTTAAGTCTAGGGTGACTAACCAGGCATCCTTGGCTAGCATAGGAAGAAGCTGTTGCAGTGTAAGCATTTTGAATTTTGGGACCACCAGAAAGGTGTTGAGAATTGATAGATAAAGGATAGGGCACCAAGAACCCTCTTTTCTGGGCACCAGGAACAGTTTGGAGTAGAAACCCCTGTCCCCTTTGTTCTACTGGAACAGGTTGAATAGCCCTGATATGGAGAAGGGAAAGTACTTGCTTTTGAGCCTCTGCCCACTGGTTTGGAGGAAGGTCTGGCAACCTGCTTGGAGTTGGCAGTGAGTGGAAGTAGAATCTGTATCCCTGGGATACAATGTTTAGAACCCATCATTCCTGAGTAATGGACATCCAGTTTTTTGCATGAAGGGTGCGTTTTCCTCCTAGGTGCACAAGTCCTTGGCCATGGCTGGGAAAGATAATTGGAAAGTCATTGTGAACTTTTTCCATATGGGGATGGCTTACCACTCCCTGGTTTTGAGGTGGAAACACTCCATTTTTAGATCTCTGCATACCCTGAGACTGTAGTCTTGGTGGTCTGCTTCCCCTGGGTTTGGACTGAGAAGGCCTGAGAGGGACTGGAAAGGACCAGTTTTTTGAAGGCCAATGCCTACTGAATCTAGGTGGCTGCACCTGTAAGAAATCTTTGATGGTTTGCATAAATTTAGCTTTTTCTTCCATCTTTTTAAGAACAACTTCTGCTTTTGTGCCAAATAAACGCTCCTGATTTAATGGAGCATCTAGTAATTTTGCTTTGACATGGTCAGGCAAAACTTGTTCCTTTAGCCAAGCATGCCTTCTCAGTACAGACCCAGTGACAGCAGCCCTGAAAGATGCTTCTAAGGCATCAAACCCACACTGCAATGTATGTTTACTAACTTGGTTTGCAGAATGCATTAACTTTTGTAAATCTTTATTTTCTGCACAATCTGGAAGTAAAACTAATTAAACAAAAAAATGGCGTTACTTCCAGATTGTGCAGACAGGGATACGAGAGCCCTGATGGCAAGAGTTGCAGAGGTATATACCTTCTTACCCCATTTGTCTAAAGCTCTAGAATCCCTGTCTGAAGGGGTAGGGTTTTTGGCTGTAGTAGCCTTAGTGCCTTTAGGTCCCTGGGAAAAGGTCTCTGAATCTGCAGTAGGATTCTTAAAGAGAAATTTATGAGAGTAAGGTACTCTTTAGTACCTGTCACGTTTTCTAGGAGCTGGTGGTAAGGTTTCAGGAGTAAGACTGGACTCCAAGAAGACATCACCTACAATATCCAGGACAGGGGGTATAGCTAGAGGCCTGTGCTGAGCCAAATCTAAAAATTCTGAGTCTCTTTTTGGACTGAGGATAGTCCTAGCATTCCCAGCGGAAATGCTCTCTTAAGGTATGCAAGGTTTCACCAAAAGAAAAATCCTCTGGAGGGGAGGCAGAGTGAAGGGATTCCTCTGCATCTGAGTCCTCATAGGTAGATAAGGGTATGTCCTGGTAATCAGAAGGGTCAGAGTAATCAGACTCCTGGTCTGTAGAATCAGAAGGAAATTCAATTCTTTGTCTTTTGGCAGGGGAAGGCTGGCTTCCCCTAATTACAGTAATAAGGTCTTCAGAAATTCTAAGCATTTGTTTTGTGGTATGGGAGATTGAGCATGTGCTTTGGATGTCGGTTTTCTAGGCCTGAGAAACTTGGTAGTTTTAGCTGGAAGTGAAGTTGTCAGTTTAATTTGACTATCGGTAGGTCGGAATAAACCCTCAGAAGCCAGTGCCTGCACAGTGGCTCTGGACCCATCCAAGGCAGAGACAACCGCAGGTTCCATAGTCGAAGAAGCATCTCACGGCATACTGGACTCCGAATGGGTCTCAGCAGAGGCCTGTGAATCTGTAGAAGGGGGCATCAGGGGTTGCAAAGGTGCCTCACTGAGTACCGGCAGACTGCCGACTAGCTTAGCGGAAGCGTTGTTGGCAGGTTTTGACCTATGCGTTCTGTCTCTGTCTTTGTGCTTTTCGGAAGATCAGTAGTCGGATGGCTTACCAAAGCCATTTCAGAATATGGAGAACGAGAGCGAAAGAATTTAGCTACAAAAATAGCCCGACGAATGGTTCGGGCATTAAACAAGCACAAAACCGACAGCGAGGGACGTTGTGGTCTGGGCCTAAACAGGTGACGCAGTAAGAATGAAAATCTCTGTGAGGTATTTGCTTTCCACAGGTAAGACAATTGTTAATTTTTTCTGACATCGGTTAGAGCAAGAAAAAAGAATCCCCAATGGGGTACTTAGCTTTAGAAGACTTCAGGTCTGAAATTCGAAAAAAAGTTTCAGGTAGCGGCCGACCGGCACTTGTGAACTGCTTCTGCTTCAAGCTCCTTCTCGGCAAGGAAGACTGATGTGAAGGCGTCGGCTGCATGTTTTATACTCCTGACGACCTGACGTCATGGAAGAGGTGACAGCAACCAATGCAGAAATCCCAAGACTCTGGTATTCGGGACGACTGAGGGCTACCTGCAGGCAGATAACCCAAGTGTGATGACTGCAACAGTGAAACACGAAGAACATCTAACTGTGACCTCCTTATCCAGCCTGGTGATAGGGACATCAGTGTCTCACAATGGAGTCTCTTATGACCAAAACATTGGGTTGTGGGGTGTTAATGCTTTATGGGCTTCATAGATTAGACATTATGATATGTGATTTTATGTATTTTAGGGAAAGTTGTCTTGTTTGTGTGCATATGGAGTTTTTCTGACAGGCCTTTGAGGTTTGGGTAAGTTACATGTGAGCACTTCCATATGATGTGGTCTGTGTGTCTGGTCCTTTGTAAGTGCTGTGATTAGTGTGTGTGTGTGTGTGTGTGTGTGTGTGTGTGTGTGTGTGTGTGTGTGTGTGTGTGTGTGTGTGTGTGTGTGTGTCACTGACAACCTTCTGTTTTTTGGGTCTGTATGTGAGAGTCTAGCCTCTAGTGACATAGTGTAACTACATCTCTGACATACCATTTCTGTTTCAGAATTAAGGGGCTGTCAGCGAACATAAGGCAAATGCTACATTTGAGCCTATCCTCTACTGATACAGTGTAACTACATCTCTCACATACCATTTCTGTCTGTTTCAGAATTAAGTGGTTGTCAGTGAACATAAGGCATAAATGTTACATTTTCTTAGGATGCCCATGCCCACCAAACTACATACAGTGACAGCAGGAAAGTGCCTATCCATGGTTGCAGGTCCTAATGTGAGCTATACAAGGGAAAGGAGTGGAGGGGGTTTGCAAACAGACAAGGAATGGGTGCTTAGTTGGTGCAATCTATGCAAACATATTCAATGATTCTGGCCAGCACCCAAACCAGATGCTCTTAGAACAGCGATAATCCTGGGTGTAATGATGTAGTCCAGACCCAAATAGTTTCAACTTCAAGCAGCTTTTAATTTGTGTCTTCTAAAGTCTATGCTACACTCTTGGATAAGTGTCCTCATCTACAATGACACTGAGTACTAAAACATTCAGAGCATGGGATGCCATATATCACCTGCTTTCTCACAGTTACTATCTCCCTCACATGTCAGCCACAACAGCCTGAAGATGCACTTAGATCTCTTCAATGGAAAATCTGTTCTGAATATACAGAGGACATGTGCTAAGCATGCATAAAGCCACCCCATGCTGCCAGTTCATCTAGTTAGACTCAAACAGTAACAAATAATAATTTCCAACAAATAATAAAATTTACACTGAGTATATACATTTATTTGGGCAAGCCAGATAAAGCCAGCACCAATGAAGTGTATATAAATTCCTTTTATTGTGGCAATACCATAAAAATCAGACCGGTTTCGGCAACCTTACCTTCTTCAGTGATAAAATCCATAGCATAAGTCCCCAGTACTTATACCATACTACCCCTTTGGCTATCGGGCCAAAACAGATCGGATACGCTCAAGTATCATGATAGAAAACATGATGATGAGAATGCTACTAGGTTCGTCACTACATATGGCAGAAATATTAATGTCATTAGGGAGGTCATAAATAAAAATTGGAATATTCTGTTAGCCAATGATGAATTGTCCAGTTTACTCACGTATAGATGCCAGTTCTCATATAGAAGGGGGAGTACATTAGGTTCTCATTTCAGTCATTATAAATGGGACAATAGGAATCAAAATAATGAACATCAAGGTACTTTAACTGGTGAAAAAGTTTTTGGATCATAACCTTGTGGGCATTGTTCATCATGTAAACACATGTTAAAAACCAAACAGTTTTTAGCAAGAACACTACTAATGGGTTATGGTATGAGATTTTTTTTGCAAATTGTGGGTCAGATTGGCAGGTATATTTAGTGACATGTTCATGTGCCGCCTTTTATGTTGGGCAGACCTCAAAATCCATGCATGTTCGTATACTGGAACATCTTAGTGATATTCGTACCAAACGTATGTCACATTCTTTGCATAAACATACATCGAAACACAATAATGCAAAATTTCATTTTATGGTTATTGACAAAGTTTGGGGGGGACAGGATGAATAAATTGGGATGGCATGCTATACTAAATAGAAAGGTGAAGGGTTGGATCATGAAACTTGGGGGTTTGTTTCCCCAGGGCTAAATGACCATTTGTAATAGATTTGTATGAGTATGGTTCTGACAAAAAGTTGTTGTTGCTTTAAATGTTGATGTCTGTATAATTAATGATGATTAATCATGGTATAAGTACTGGGGACTTATGCTATGGATTTTATTACTGAAGAAGGCAAGGTTGCCGAAACCGGTCTGATTTTTATGGTGTTGCCACAATAAAAGGAGTTTATATACGCTTCGTTGGTGCTGGCTTTGCTTTTTTTGGAGGTATTGGAGTTTTGGGCCTGTGCATCAGCCTTAACGTGCGGGGTGTGTCTTTGGAGCTTACAAGCCAGACAAAGCAATCGGGGAATTAGTAATGCTGCAACAGATTCCTTTTGGAGTTGCATTTTCAGTGTGCATCCCCATTCTGGTGCACTGCATTTTTTTTCAGGAAGACTCATGCAACAATATAACAGAAGGGCATACTCCCAAGCAATACACCATAGCTGAAAAGGACTGGCTGGGGGCAGTTATGGCAGAAGGCTTTCCAGGATTGCTTTATAATCCCTGGTCTGCTTTATGGTGTATCAAGCTTGTAATGCTTGATAAATGTAGGAATACAAGTGACAGCTTCACAAATTGCCCAGTGGTGATAATCTAAAAATCTGCAGTAGAAACAGCAGCTCTGAGACATTGACCTTTTTAGCCCAGGTTAGTGCTCTAACATATTAAGACAATGAGCTAGTCATGCTGATATTTGTTTTTGTAACAGGTAGTCCTTGCTTCCTCTGAATGAAAGAGAAAACTGGTATTTCAGATGTTTTCTATTCTGTCACATACAGTATTTTTATTTTTTTTTACTTTTAACTGTAACACTAAGACCATTTCAGTATTGACAGTTTCAGTAATAATTACTGACACTGCACTACATAAGCAGGTTGAATGGATGAATGGAAAGAAATACTGAGACAGTCAGTATGCATAACTTCACAGGCAATGACGACCTTAGATAACTGTACAATAGTGAAATCACAGGCCATACTTCAGGGAATCTGACAGTAGTTTTCCCCTGAATGGTCTTCTGGCTAGTGAGGTGTCAGTGGGTATTTTTCACGGAGTTGTTTAATGAAACAATCATATGTGAATAATCACATATTCTGTTTCTGTTGCCTAAGCACATGCAAAATTGAGAAGTCTTGCCATTTATTTTTTTGCTAAGGAAAGAACTCGTGAAGCTGCATTGACTGAACAGATTCAAGGAAAAGACAGAAGCAAGTTTTGACATACATGATGAATCATTCTACTACAAATCCAGTCCAACTGAAACACTGTAAGGTGGTTACACATTATTGCCTGTGTTTGTATATTCCCTTTGCCAGGGGATATTGCTACTTAAAACATTTTCCAAATAAAACAACTTCAACGGCTAAACCGCAACCCTAGCCAAATATACTTAAACACATGTTTCTGGACCACTGTTCAGGTAAAGGAATAGGCTGGAACAGCAGATAAATGGTCCATAATCAATGAATATACTACACCTGACAAACAAAACAGGAAGTTTATCAATTCAGTTACAAGACATTTCCTAGGTTCAATGCCATGCAATGATATGACAATGAAATAAGGCCCACTATATACATTGCTTTGGGCAAGCCAGATAAAGCAACAGGGAATTAGTAATGCTACAACAGACTCGCTTTCAAAAAGTTAGATTTTCAGTGTGCATCCCCATTCTACTGTACTGCCTTTTTTGAGGATGACTCATGCAACAATATAACAGAATGGGATAGTCCCACTATGTCCAAGTGCTGACCTTGTCTCCTAGGCAACTGTCACTGCCCTCTCCTTCACTAGCCCTTCCCCATCATTTCCTTGCTCTGATACAAGTAGCTTTGACCATCTTTGATGACATCACTGCACCAATGGCATATGCCTGTTATATTGAAACGGCATTTCCTTACATCTTCTTTTGATTTCCCTCCTTTTAGGTGCCACCAATGTCTTGGTGAATTTACTCAGGAATGAAAGCACAGAAGTAGATGCACATCATGTTGATGGCCACAATAAGGAAAAAGGCTAGCTTTTCTGCTTTCACACACAGTGCCTTTGTGCAAAGCAATCCTAGGTCATCTGGGACAGAAAAAAGAACTTCTGTGGTCAGCAATGTCTTGTGAGCTGCAGACAATGTCCAGTCCACTAGGCATGTAAAAGTTTCATGCAAATCCTTGCTAAGGGAGTCTACAAGTGGTTCGCCTGACCTAGCAGGTACATAGCTTGAATGAACACTTGATTTTGTATGAACCTGTATAACAGGTAGAAAGGGCTCCATCCTAATTTGGTGATGTACAATATTACAGCTGCACTGTCTATATTTAATTGGATAAAAACTAGTCTTTAATTCTTTCAGTGCTTAACTGGATAAAAGCTATTCTAATTATTTCAGTGTCAGTGATAGCCCTTTAACCTTTTTAATGTGATATGGACATACTTCTTTCCAGACAAACACAGACAGTTTGCAAAAGACCCTCCACACAATCCGAGGCTTATGCTGATGTGGTCTGAAGTGACTACTGCACAGCAGTTAAGGTTTCTGCTCCACAGCTCTGAGGTACTGGGTTCAAACCTGATCTTTCTTGTCAAAGTCTGTGTGGAGTCTGCCTATGTTTTCCATACTTGAACGGATTTTCTCTATGCAGTCTTGTTTCCTACCTCCTCCCAAACTACATATATGTGCAAGTGTACACACAGTGTCTATCATGCATTTGTGTGTGTGTGTTTGTGTGTGTGTCTCTATATATTGTATATAACCTTGGTATTATAGCTTGGACTGCTGAAAAGAATCTACAGTGGATCAGTTCAAATAACTGCAAAAAAAACCCCAAAAAAGTCTATTGTGTATATATATACACACACACACACACACACACACACACACACACACACACACACACACACACACATATAGGATTTATCAAAAAGGCACTTTAGCAGAAGGTAAGGGAAGCAAAGTTTTTTTGTAATAGGTTTAGTTGTACATCAACATGTGGTGGTATAGCTTACATCTAAAAACGAAATGACACCACAATAAATCATTTCAAAACTTTTTCACCTTTAATGTGACCTACCTAACCTGTACAATTCAATTGAAAAACAAACAAATCATTTAATTACAGCATTCAGTCTTCTTGTGTAGGAATCTATCAGTATGCCACATCTTGACTTGGCAATATGCCCACTCTTCCTTTTTGCAAGCCTCCAAATCTGTTAGATTGACACCTGAAGGTTTTGGGCCAAAAGTGACTGGTATTTGGAACTTCATATATTTTCCACCTTGACTAAAAACCGCAGCAGCAGCTGAAAAAAAAGTCCCCAAAGCATGATGCTGCCACACTACCATGCTAATATGGGTATTCTTTTATTTTTGTGGCGTTGCTTTGTTTGCTTTTTATCTTTTTACCTTTTTGGAATTGTGTCAACCTTCAAATCATCAGACCATAACACATTTTCCATTTTGTTTTTTTTTTTTTTTTTTTTGCCCATTTTTACTGTTCTTCGAAAGGCTTCTGTCTTTCTGTCTTGCCCCCCCCTCCCTTCCCTATAGTCCATATGTATATGAGAGATTGGACACATGGAGTTGTCTGCAGTTGAATAGCTTTCAACAATGAGATCACATTTCTCAGAGCATGTGTACTGGTATGCTGAAGTCTGCATCACACACACACACACACAAACACACACACACACACAAACACACACACACACACACACACACACACACACACACACACACACGCACACTTTCTCTCTCTTTATCAGTTTTACAATCTACAACACCTCAGGAAGTATATGAATACAACCCTAGTGCATTTTCCTACTGGTGTATTCAGTATTTTTTCCATCTATAAAAAATCAGATTTTTCCTAAATATGGTATAATCTAAAACCCATTTCTGATCTTTCTCTCACTTATTCCTTACATATTGCACTACTGAAGTGCTCTTTCTACCTGCATATAGACTACATCTATTTCATCTGCATTACTAACCACTAGCCCCATTTTCAAAAAGTTGCAGATTCTCTCATTCTGTAGTTGGTGTATTTTAGCTTGTTATTCTGCATCTTTATATGTAATATACCTTTCACACAGTCTTTTCCGCCTAACGTGCCTCTAAATAAAACACCTTTTTCCCCCTTCTCCCCAGATACACCATTTATTCTGTTAACCTTTTACCTTATCTTCATCCAAACTTCCTCGATTTTATCTGCTTTGTTCTGTAAACTACCACCTATCATTGTATCCCTCCCTTTTTGAGTCTAGTCTGGCTTCCTTTGAAATCTCAGTTGCCTCACCCAGTTCTCTCCAACCTTTCTTCCTTCCTTCTTGCAAAACTTGGCAGACTTGTATTTATGGCTTCTACAATGATGACCTGTATTCCTAAATCATAAAAAGGCAAATTAAAATATTTGGCGTAATAACCGAACTGTGAACTTCGTCTGATAAACTGGACTGAGACTATAATTAGTCTGCTGAGATCAAGGCTTTATCTGCATAAACAAATTCAAATAAATATATAAAAATAAACACTTTTTTCTATTCAATAATGCTCAAAATTACCCATCAATTTATTTTATGTGCCACTGATGTTCTTCATGCCCATCAAGCCTTTCCATATATGGATCTCTTATACAACCAGCCAAGTACATCCTTACCGAATATCACATTATAAGGCTGTGAACTTGGACTTGAAGCACGTCTTTTCTAGCAGAAATTTCTTTCTTTCTTTTTTGCTTTTAAAAGCATTTCAACTCTACATTATAAATGCGGCATGCAACTGATATATCTCTATATTATTCTTACTTTTCACCATACCTCTCAAATGCCCCTGATTTTGATTCAAATTTTAGCTCTGTCCCTCTTAATCCCTCCTAAAATTAATGACTTTTAGAGGGAAGCTAGTGATTTACACTTAACAATAACAATAATTAAGAGCTATAGACTACTTTTACTGCAGAAAATGTATATTAATTCACATTCTCTTTTTCTATCAGTGTCTCAAGTTAAAAGTAATACAATTTTAAAGTGTTCCTGACTGTCCATGATTCTGTCGAAATTTGTCCATGATTGGTTAAGAGCTATGCTTTTCACCATACTTTCGTAATGACTCAGTCTCATGAATTCCTATAATGCTATTACTGTCTGGTTTTAACAGAAAGGATGACTAAGCAATTGCTATGTGACATCACCCCTTGAAGACAGGAGCTAAAATCCTCCCCTTTCAGACTGCTGAAATGAAAATAGTTCTTAAGTGAATATGTTTAAAATGTAGTGCAAGCATTCTAAAAATGTAAACGTACATATGCAATCAATCTGGCAAATGCATTATTACTACAAAGTAAAACCACACATTTCTTCAATGTTATTTCTATTTTTAAATTTCTGGCTAAAATTTATTGCACTTTACAGTATAAAATAATTTCCTCCTAGGTGCTCTTTACTGCATTTATTCCTAAGCTAGGTAAATCAGAACACACAAACATCAGTGCACATATATGTAAATTGATAAACACACACTTCTATTTAAGTTCATAGGTAGGTGTGATGCCCCAGCATTGGCCCAGTAATCAAGGACATACACACTGGGAGGATGACAAGTACACACACAGTAAAGTGCAATTTCCCTTAAGAGCACACAGAGACCACAGTCAGTCTGGGGCTGGTTTCTCCCTCTTTCTCCAGATCCTCAATAAGATTCCCCACTGGCTGAGTGACCAAGCCAAGACCTCCAGCGCCCTCTCTGTCCAACCAGTGCTTCGTGTCCCTGTCCACGTAGTTGACACACACACACACACACACACACACACACACACACACACTTAGAGGTTTGATTTATATACAAGCACACACACCTAGGAAAGGCTGGCATAGATTTACTAGCTATGCCCCCTTCTGCACAGACTATAAGGTAGTTTCACCTGCGACCAGTCACTTCTTATCAGCTACTTTAAGGCCCTTAGTAAAGAGTGTCCAATCTTACCGTGTAATGTTACTATTAATCCAAACGGTAGTCTGACCAAGAGCAAGGCTATTATGAGTGGCCTACACAGTGTCACCACATAGATATGCAAGTACTCTAAGAGCTTAAATATGTCTTGCAAATATCAGTCACAATGATAGGTTTATAGATATTTAATAATAAATAATAAAAGAACAAGAAAATACTCAGTAAATAATCACAATAACTTCAGAGTTCAAAATCACAGGAAAGATTTAAAACAACATTGCAGGACAGTCTCAACTAATACAGAAAACATCTAAACTAACCTTTACTATATTCCTAACTATATCTAAAAGAATTACTATACCCTAGAAACTTACTATTACAGCCAGGCAAGTGAGGTGAATGGATCTTCTAGCTGATGTTGTTGTCAGGTCAAAGGCAAATACAGAATACTCTCCCTCTCTCAGAGGGTTCTTAAATTAATATCTCAAATATTGCTGCTGTGATACTTGCACCATGACATCACTTCTTGTCATCTGACTATCCTAGGTGAAAACCATTGATGCAGCTGTCGCATTTAGCATCTATCTGCGAAAACACATAGACCTTAGATCTTTTGGCAAATGGTGGAAGTCGTAAAATAATTTACATTCCTCCAGATTTAAAGGCAATACAAAAATCTTCTAGTTCTAGACATTATGTCTGCTACTGCACTGAATCTGAAAGATAACATCGGTTTTGTTTATGGCCCAGCCATAAAGTAACCCACCCTCAACCATTCTGCTGAAGTTTAAGTCTCCCCTGTTAAAATACATACATCTAAACAGTTAGAATAGTGTATAAAATCTCTCTTCAGCACACATGTCTATACAATATGACATACAGTTCTAATACATCTCTAACACAGGCAATTGCATCATGCTAATATTCACAAATGACACACAACCACGGACAAAATTCTAGATAGCTGGGCTGGCAGTGTCTCTTTCTGTCACACTTCTATATAAATCATATTAATATTCACAAATGACATATCATTATTTACAAAATTCCAGATAGCTAGGCTGAAAATATTTCCTTTTGGACAGTAGGTACTATATTAACTTGCCAATGCATTCACCCTAATCAGTATGGTATACAATACATCAAAACACTAATTTAATATTGAGCTGATTTTTTTTTCCTGAACCAGGCAAATTTGCATTTGTTCACTTATTCAATGTACTTCTATACCCTAAAAAGGAGGTTAGCATTATGAAAAATTAACTCCCCAACAAAGACTGCCAGAGACAAATTCTAATTTATGAATGCAATACCCTAGAAGACGTATACAAAATGAAGTTACGATGCCAGTGGTGCATACAGACAAAGGAAGCTTGGAACTCACAAAAAAATGCAGCTGCTTTATGCTGGAAGGAGGACTGTTACATGTTATATTCAGCATTCTGGCTTGATTGTAACACTTAAGGACAAAGAATGCTAATTATGCATAGCTGGAAAGGCACATATGTCAGCATGCTTGTGAAAAGTTCATGCCTCCAAAGGAGCTGTCTTTAAGTTTCTTTAATGTCAGTTTGCCAGAGCCATCACAACTTAACAACCCATAATTTAAGTAACATGCTCTTATCACAATATAAATAATGATTAAAAACCAAGGCATTAAGAGGACAGGAAAAGATGCTAATTTAAACTGGATCTGTCTCTGTAACCAGGCAGAATATCTTCTGCTTGCAATCTTTTCTGACAGAGATGCACTCTTTCAAGACTTCCTTTAAGCTGTCAAAGTCAAACGAAGATTAGCAAAACTCTGCAGGAACACTGTACTTCAGAATCAAGGACTTGGTAAAGTCAACTGTTTACTGAAATGTTACCCTTATATTAAATGCATTTCATTTATTCCATATATGACAAAAATTCTAAACTATCAGTCTGATTTTTTTTTTCCTGTCGAGAAACTTTTTTTTTTTTTTTTTTTTTTAATCTTAGCTTTATGTTCTGCAGCACTAGTGTCCAGCAGCACTCTAAGTTGATGGTATTCATTTTCAACTTGTTCTCTCTCAAAACAGCCTAATGGGGTTGGTCGTCTTAACACAATTTTGTTTCTGGGGTTTTCTCCTTCCCAAAATGCACTTGTGTTCACAGATGAAACTGTTTAGACCATTCCTGCCCTTCAGACTGTTCTGTCCATTCACTTATAAAGGCAATACTTATAATTACTAGCTGCTTATAGAATATATGGATAATATGCCAATAAACACTTTTTCCCCAGTGGCATACTCTGGGCTAGTGTTCTTTGTCACTGCTTAAACATGCTCGGCAAGTCTAGAAGTTCAGGTTTACATCCTATAACTGCTTCACCAAGGTGAAATTCTATTTGATACTGCAGAGAGATACAGCAGCATCACATTAAAAGACAGAGGTGCCACAACAGAAAATAGACTTCCATGTTTCAAAACGGCAAACTTGAGCCTGCACCTGTGGCATAGAGGGATATAGTTCTCACTACTGCCAACATAATCAAAGTTAAACTGGAGCAGGCACATGGTGAATGGGGCATGCCCATCCTGGGAGGGTGGGGGATGGTTCCTGCCTGATTTGTGCTACTGCTCTGATGTCAAGCACTTGGCTGGAGAGCAGAGGCTCGTCATGATGTGGGGAGCTGTTCTAGGAAAGATGGGTATGGCCACCCAAGCTGGTGACATGTAGCTCCTATCAGTGCATGTGGGTGAGTAAACGTGTGGACATTCGTAGAACACACCGTCTTGCTAGCATATGGGTAGTTGTGCCCTGCTACCCTCCCTTTGGCAGTCTGTCAAAGTTCAAAACTCCTCTCTCTGTCTACCTGTGAGGGTGAAGAACCAATCACCTGGCAGGACCAAGACAGCCCTTCCCACTCAGAGACAGACAGTGTGTTCTATTAATATCTACTGTTACAGGTAAATGGAACTTATGCAACTGTACTGTGTTCAACAATACTTACTATATGGGTAGATTCCCAAAGCTTACTCAACCTAGGAGGAGGAAAAATAAGGGTCCAGGAGGACCTGGAGAATGGTCCTCACAAAACTTGCACTGGATCGAAAAAAGCATCCAGTCTGTAGTGCTTCATGAAGATAAAGAGACAGGACCAAGTCACTGCCTCTATAACACTTCTAGAGTTTACTTCATTCCAAAATGTCAGTGATGTGGAAAAGGCCCTGGTGAAAAACGCCTTTACCTTGCCTGGATTTGCCTCCCCGTGGTGGTGTAACAGAAAATAATATCAGAGGGCAACCCATGTGCAATGAATTGCTTAAAGAAAGCTTGACTTGTCTTTGCCCCAGAAAAGGAAATAAAAATCCTTTTGGCCTTCCTAATGGGCCTTGTTCTGTTCAGGTAGCACCTGAGCTACCTATGCACATCCAAGGTATAAAGTAACATTTACCCCTTATACTTAGGTTCCAGAAAGAACCTAGGGAGATTAAAAGACTGACAGAAAGTGAAGACTGAAACCACCTTCCATCTGAAAAAAGGATGTGTGTGTGTAAGACAACCCTAATCCTGAGAAAATCAGGTAAGGCTGTCCTACCATGAGAGCATGCAGATGTCAGAGCACTAAGCAAAACAGTTTGCCATGTTAAAAACTTAATGTCAGTATGAATTGCTAGTTCAAAAGGTATTAAGGTCAATTTTTCAGGAGCCGAGATCCCACAGAGGAGGAACTTGCTTGTGAGGGGGTCTCATATGCAATATTACTTTTGTGAACTGTTTTACCAAAAACAAGATGAAGGAAAGAGGGGGATCCACTGGCAGTCAAGCAGATATGGCCACTAAATGCAGATTAATGAACACAAATGCTAAGCTATCTTGAAATAGCTCACACCAATATTTCAAAGCCAGACAGATATTAAATAGATCACACCAATATTTCAAAGCCAGAGAGATATTAAACACAATGGACCCACTGGTTTCATTTAGGCAACACTTAAACCTCATCCATATGTAAGCATAACATTTTCTAATAGTAGATTTTCTGGCATCCTTTAAAACCTGCTGCACATCATTAAGAAACAAGTGCCTAAATGGAGTCCAGACCGACTCAACAAGGCTGTCAATAGCAATTTCTCCAAACTGAGGTGCAGCAGTTTCCCCTGAGACTGTGTGAGCAGGCCCAGCATGTGGGGAAGTCTGCAGCATTTGCCCTTAACTAATACATAAATAGGGAGAACCAAGATTGCCTTGGCCAATGGGGGGGGGGGTCACCACAATGATCTTTGGCATTGCTCTTTGAACTTCCAGATGTACCCTGTGAATAACTGAACAGGGTGGAAATACATATAGGAACATTCCCATCTCAGGGAATGAGAATATATCTGTCCTCCAAAAATGGCTGCAAGGATGTCTTGAACAGAACTTCTCCAGCTGTCTGTGTTGAAAGGAGGCAAACAGATCTAAGAAGGGCATTCTGGACTAGATCCTCGACCATCACTGCCTTCAGCTTCTGCTCCTGTAGGTTTGCTCAGGATCTGGTCAGTCTTTCTGCCGCAATGTTCTGCTCTGCAGGATGTCTAATGCCTGAACAGACAGAGAATATTGAGAAGCCCACTCCCAGGCTACCATTGTGAATTGGTACACAGGGTAAGACTTTGTACCTCCTAGTTTGTTGGGGTACAATATCAGTGCAGTTATGGTCATAAAAAACAGAAGAGGACCCAAAGTCCAAATGTGGCAAGGGGCTTTCAAGGCATGAAAAACTGCCAACATTTCCAAAATATTGAAGTTTTTCCATGCATCCTTGTGTCCCCATGTGGCTAACACTTACATCCCCATTGACACAGCTCCCCAGGTAAAGTCAGACAAAACTGTCTGGACATATTTTACTGGCATTGGTGGGAGAAAGGAAGCCATGGATTGCTATTCAACTGATCTCTACACCACTGTTTTTCTTATCTGATGAAGTACAGCACCAGCAAAAGGGATTCCAGCAAAAGGTGTTGTGTCCAACAATTTTAGACATACCATTGAATTTTCCTCAACTATGGATGGGCCAGTGGTAAAATGAGAATCATGAAAGCCAATAGTCCAAAAATTCATAGGAATTCTCATTAGCAGAGGTGACATTTCCTTGGGAGAATTCTAGAAAGACCATCTGGTATGACAGGACCTTGTCTTCTGGCAGAAAAGCCACTCTTGGTGAAATCGATTAAGCAGCCCAGAAAGCAAAGGCGTCAAACATGACTGTAGGAGGTTCAGTTTGAACCCTAGATATGAGAGTCAGGACAAGATTATCTCTAGCTATTTCACATACCTGGATGGAGAGACTGCACTGATCAGCAAGTCATACAAGTACAGAAAAAAGTGAATGCCACTACCGGAGCAAGGCTTTGGAACTCACATTGGCGTGGATAGCCCAAAAGACAATACAGAACAAGTGAACAGGACACAACAAATTTCAGATATCTCCTGAGGAGATAAGCCCTGCGGATATGAAGAAAGATATCTGTCAAGACCAGGATCATTGTGAAGCAGTGGTCCAGAAACAGAGGAAGCATTGTTTACAGAGTGAGCATCTTCAACATGAGGACCTTGACAAACATATTCAAAAAAGAAGTGTGCCACAGCTGTTTTCTGAGAACCAAGAAAATATTAGAGAAGAAACTTCTCATTCTTTCTGAAGAAGGAACTGGTTCTATGGGGTCTATATTAGAAGCCCGAAAGCCATAAAACGTGAATACAAGTACATCGACACAAAGAGAGATGGACGATAATAGCGAACCACGTAATGAGCAAAAAGGAAAGCACTGAATGGATTTCTTTGGCCAGCAGCGCGATCCTGGGGATAAGGGAATATACCCTTTTCCTCACTGTAGTGCAATCTCGGAGTTAGTATATTTAAGCGGGGGGGGGGTGCAGGGGGGCTTGCCCCCTGCAAAAGTGCGTTATGTTACTTTTATGTAGTTGATTTAGTTATACCTCCATGGCGCTGTTGCTTAGGGAAATCCATTCAGTGTTTTGCTTTTCACTCATTATTTGGTTCGCTATTATCGTACATCGCTCTTTGTGTGTCAATGTACTTGTATTCACTTTTTACGGCTTCCCAGCTTCTAATATAGACCCGGTTCTATGATCCCGAGTCCAGCACTTTATGGAAAGAAGTGAATAACAAAGTCTGGACTGGAAGATGAGGGGGAATCACTCCCCCTGAATGTAGGTGGAAGATCTTTACACTTTCATTTGAAACCCGTGTCAAGTGTTTAGCATCCATCTGTTCAAAACTAATGACAGCCAGGCTGTCTTGTAGACAGCTAACTTGAGAGATGAGGCACATGATGGGGGACTTGGTAAAGACCAATCCCAAGCCTTGGCATAGTCATAGGTTGGAAGGTGGGTTTATCCTTTCAAGTTAAGAAGCCCTTCTTGTTGGGCTTAGCAAAGGTGTGGTCTTCCCGTTTCCTTCTACTGCCTTGAATATTCTTCAGCTGGGAATTCTGTTTGTTAGACTGCTGAAAATTATCTTGCTTAAAGGAGGAAACTTGGGAATTTGAAAATTTTCGATACTCCTTATATCAATTTACCTCTTGTCATCCCAGTCTTTAAGGATCTGATTAGCTGCTGCACCAAACACACAATCAGATTCAAAAGGAACACTCGTAATATCATTTTTAACTGATCAGAAACATTTTGGGAGTGCAACCAAGCATATCTCCTAATTGCCATTGACAATGCTGCATTTCTAAAAATAATATTAGCCTCCTCCAATGCACTTTTTAGATCATATACATATTTTGACACTTGAGCAACATCAGAAACAATATCTTTAACACAGAAATTTTGCTCTGTAGACAGTGATGCGGCACACGTCTAAACAGTACATTTGTCTCAACACAAACTTCCACATAAAACAGTTGAAAGTTAAACACTTTAAAAGCTACCATGCTGGACTGAGCCAGCTACTTTCCCTAAGATTCTAGCCACTTGAAAGGTAATCTGAGAGACTGGTCTTCCTATTAACAAAGATCATTGGGGACATTGAAGCAAGTTCTGCAGAGAAAAGGGCTCGGAGGCCAGGTCAAGCTGAGCATACCCAAAATTACTTAAATCCTTTCATAGGTAAAGCCTCAGTGGACAGAGGAGAACTACAAGCTTTCATGAAGACCTCTCCCTATGCTAGGATCAAAGGAGGAAAAAGAAACCATCTGTTTTGATCCCCATATCTGTTCATCATTAGAGGAACCAAGGAGATCCTTAGCAGATTGACTGGGGTGATAACACTGGTGTTATTATAACCCGGTATACAACCTGCAACCATCTGACTGTGCCATTTCTATATCCTACAGGCACCATCACAGGTAGGAAACCAATCAGAGACTGCTGTACCCGCCATGTGGAGGCTCTTCTGTCTATTTTTGGCATGCACTACACAAGTGGAAGAGTCCCCAGGTGGAAAAGGATGAAAACTGGCAAGAAATTCTGAATCCCTGACTTCCACTGCAACTAAACAGACTGGTTCTCCCATACCTGCAGCAGGCAATGGTACAGCCCCACAGGATGCATCTGACCCTTGTATCAGGCACAGTTGTGGTACTATGTCCTGGAGGGAACAAAAGGCAAGTGGTCCAATCGCCTGCCCAAAGCTAAGGCTACTGTTGGATCACAATCTGTAGACTGAGACATACTGTTTGTTTATTTTTTTTGTTTTTTAGGTGCAGATGGTGAAGATGGTGGTGGTAGGGGCAGCCCATCAAGTCAGAGAATGAGAAACTAGCCAGCTCAATATCAAATGTTGACTGCACAGTCAGCCCAGTAAGAAGATGGAGAAATCCCACTATTCTCCCTCTAAATGGCAGTCTAAAGACTTTCTCTAAGGGTACTATACTGAACACTGCATTGAAAAAATAACAGTATTATCAGTAAAACAGTTCCAAATACAAAATACATGTACAAAAATTCCTAATTTTGTAAAAATAAATAAATAAATAAATAATAATAATTAGTTGATGAAAAATTCCTGTCAGAAATATTTAACATACAAAATGCTGCCAAATCACAGTTTAAAAGAAAAAGTTCATTTAATATGCTGTATTCCTACTCAGTCACCTCAAATAACCATAACCCCAAAGAAAAAATACAGTATCTGCAATTCTCCTGCCAAAACTTTCAAATGAAGCTTTTAACTGACAGGCCTTACTGTGCTAGTCAAAATAAAAACAAAAGCATATATAAAATTTCTAATCAGGAAAAAAAAAAGTCAAAGCTGCAGAATACACTATTCAAACACTAACAGAAAATCACGAGGAGGAAATAAAACCTGAAAGGAGTTTCTTATCTAAGCTCTACAATTGATGTTGCTTTTTTAATTTCTCCAAGTCTTTTGGGTTTCTAATACCATGACGGGAATGGACCCCACTGCTAAGTAAAAACAGAATTAAAATTCCTGAAATTAGTATCATTTCAATCTTTGATGTTAGCCAGAAGTGGTCTTCGCAGCACACACAATATGCCCAGTATTGACTCCTTCTGCAATTCATATTGACGTACATGCATCAGTAACATATCTAAGTACGACTGTGAATTATTTTTTATAAGACCTGTCTTTCCTACTACTATTTAAACTGTCTGGGTATCCTTCCTCCACATTGGCCTCATTTCTGCCTGCAAATCCTGGTATTTTATGACGTTGTGCCTCTCTGCACATTAAGACACTGTAGTCACTGGGTATAGCAATTTCAATGTCAGTTTGAAAGAAACAATATTCCAAGAAACACAAAACAACGAAAAATGCAGTAGATACAAAACCAGACACTACTCAGCCAGGAAAAGTCACATCACAATCTCTGTATCTGAATAAATTTAATAAAAGAACTCTGGCGCCGCGGCACAAACCAGCCTTCAAGGAGTAACAAAATGATCACCACATAGCACTGCTATATATATTACATACAATTATACTTAATTATATAATTAAACAATTAATCACATATTTACGAAGATTTTTAAAGAAAAACCTTCCAATTACATTTATTATTCAAGCCTACTGGAGACAATGTATTAAACTTTAAAATATACAGGGTTTTTTATACAATTTCTTTTTTACATTCCCCTCTTCTTTGTCTATAATTTATTCTAAAATAGAAGCTCTCAGTAAAGAAGGATCATTGCTATGATTAAGACTAAAATGCAGGACAACAGGACTTATGAAATTTTTATTTTTAATGTCCCTAACATGTTCTTGGAGTCGCAACTTAAAGACTCTTTTCATTTCCCCTATGTAAAATAAATTTCAGGGGCATGACAACACATATACTACTGATTTAGTGGCACACGAATATACAGATGTAGAACAGAATCTAGTTTCATTATTTTTTTCAAAAGATCTAATAATGTTAGGACAAACTGAGCACCTTCCACATGGGAAGGTGCCACATAGAGCTGGATGTATATTTAACTTATCACCAGGTTGTATAAACGTGTTATGCACCAACATATCTTTAATATTTCTACTTCTCTTAAATGAAATACATGGAACTTAAGTTCTTCACACCTTCCTTATTGTTGATTAAACAGAGTCAATAATAATGTCAGTAATTTTATGACTCAGAATATTATAAACTGTTAAAAAATAAACCTTTCTACCACCCTGTACTGCATCTCTATCTCTATTGTCATTATTTCCCTTTCCTAAAGAATCAGTGCAAGGTGAGTAGAAATCTAACCATTTCTGCAGAGAGTTCAAAATTAACATTTCATCATACCCTCTAACTCTAAAAGAAAACAAGTATTCAGGATTTCTTTCTCTAAAATATTTACATTGTTACATAATCTGCTCACCCTTAGCAATTCATTCTACGGTAGAGCTTGTATGGTGTGTGGGGGTGGCAACTCTTACTTTCTAAAATACTAAAGTCACTAGTACATTTTCTATATATACTAGTTACTATAATATCACCCCTTATTTCTAACTTTACATCTAAATAATTAACTGTTTTACCCATTTGCAAACCATCAAATTCTACTTGAAAACGATTGGTATTCAAACTATTAATAAACAGGGGGGCTAAATCACCACCTCCCTTACATAAAAAGATCAGGTCATCTATGTACCTACAATACAAAACTACAAAGTTATTAAAAAAGCTAGATCTATACAAACATTTGATTTCAAAAAGGCCCATAAATAGATTGGCCTTGTTGTTGGTGATAGATGCGATTATTAAACTCAAAAAAATTGTTTGTTAAGCAAAAATGAACTAATTCTATAACATAGTTGCTAACAGGACTATCTCCCAAGAAAAAACTTGAGAGCTTCAATTCCTAACATATGACTAATACTTGTATATAAACTTTTACATCTATTACCATCCAGTAGTAACCCTTTTCACACTTAACATTTTCAGTTTATCTAGGAAATGAAAAGTGTCCTTAATATAAGAATCCAGTTTAACTACATACTTCAAAAGATACGAATGTAAAAAAATTCCAATATTATTTAAAAAATACTTTTGTGCTGCCACTATAGGCTGACCTGGAGGAAGGCTTACATTTTTATGAGTTTAGGCAGGCAGTAAAACTTAGCCAAAGAAATACTCTCAGTATCAAATTTATATTTAACATCCTGCTTAGTGAAATAACCCAGCCTGAAGCCCTTGTTAATTAGTTCTCTAAAATTCACAACAGCTTGCTGAAAATCATTGTCATTAACTTCCCTATAAACTTGTCCATCAGACAAGTGGTCCATGCACATTTTAAGATATTGTTTATAATGCATTACAACAATTTTTCGACCCTTGTCTGAAGGTTTTATTATTTCCTGTCTATTATACAAACTTAATAGTGATTGTACTCATATTATACAGTGCATTTTTCTTTTCATCATATTCTCCATAGCAAAATGTATCATTTTTGAAAACTGGACTATAATTTGATTACAAAGGGGAGGAATAAAAGTGCTTGTATACAAAATATTCCCTGTATCTAAAGTGTAATATGCATTAACATCATCTGTAGAGCCTATAGAAGAATTATAAGAAAAAAAAAACTCCATTTCATCATTTTCACTAATGGACACATCTAATAACTCATTCATCTTATCATACACATTACCAGACTCATAGTAATTGACTAAATGCAATTTTCTCAGTCACCAAATGCACTACAAATAAAATAAAGTAGTAGTGACTAGTGTAGTGTGCACTGCTAGTCTCCAAATCCAGGTATGAAGGTATGAATCTAAAAATAGATAAAACAAACTTTTAGTTATGTACTTACCATAACTTTGGATGTATGGGATCCATCTCGCCTACATTCACAACAGATGGGTTCGGAGACGATCCATCGGCTCCGACTCGGCAACTAATACACTAGCACGAAGTCTCTCATTGGCTGGGCTACTCCCTATCCCAGGATGCACTACACCTGCTTCCCCAGATCTTGTTTGTTCGCTTTCATACATCCATGCAAACACAGAAAAATTAGTAGTCACTATAACCAACTAAAGTTCTTCAAGAAAGATCTCCAAGAAAAGAGAGACTACAGCTCCTCTAAATCCGAATGGAAGGGGGAAGGAGGGTGCGTACTTATGAATGGCGAGATGGATCCCATACATCCAAAGTTATGGTAAGTACATAACTAAAAGATGTAATGGGATCCTATCTCTACATTCACAACAGATGGGACAGCGTCTAGCACCTACATCCCGGGTGGCTCATTGGAACACACTCCTGAGAACTGTGGAACCAAAGGAAGCTCTGCCTCGAGAAACCACATCCAATTTGTAATGAGAAATGAAAGTGTGCGGAGAAGTCCAGGTTGCCGCAGCACAAATATCATCTATTGATAACTTGGAGTGAAAAGCTACGGAAGTAGCCATTGCCCTGGTAGAATGAGCCTTGACTGGAAAGGGAAGGTCTTTGTTAGCCTGTGAGTAAATAAAAATGATACAATCTTTAATCCATTTAGATATGGAGGTTTTTGTTACCGGTTGACCCAATTTGTTCACTGCAAAGGAAACAAACAATTGATTTGATTTCCGCGTTTGAGCGGTTCTATTCAAATAAAAACGCAGTTGTCTATGTACGTCCAATTGATGCAAAGTATATTCTGCGTTATTAGAGAATTCTGGGAAAAAGACAGGGAGCTCTATAATTTGTTGGATACAGAAAGAGGAGGCCACTTTTGGTATAAATGCAGGGTTTAATTTCAATGAAACTCTATGCTTGTGAAAAATCAAATAGGGAGGATCAGAACAAAGAACTCGAAGTTCTGAAACTCGCCTAGCAGATGTTATGGCTACTAAAAAGGCCGTTTTCCAAGACAGAAATTTTAAATCACAAGTAGCAGCTGGTTCAAAAGGACGGGCAGTTAGGGCAGCAAGAACCATATTCAAATCCCAAGGAGGGACAGGATGAGATAAAGGAGGCCTAAGGAGCCAAGCCCCTTTAAGGAAAGCCTTACAAAGTTTGTGAGACATCAATGAAGGTTCAAATGAAGCATGAAAATTAGAGATCGCCGCTAACTGAACCTTAATGGTAGAAACTGAAGAGCCCGAATGAAAAAGGGAGGCCAGAAAATTCAGAACCTCCGATACTGGTGCAGTGAGAGGATCTATACCCCGTTCTTGAGCCCAGAAGGCAAACCTTTTCCATTTACTGGAATAAAGTTTGATGGTGGAAGGTTTATGAGAAGAAGACAGTATGTGGACCACGTCCGGCGAAAGAGCATTGTCTCGGACTAAGGATGGAAGTGGAATAACCATGCTGCCAACTTCAGGGACCTGAGAGACGGATGAAGCCGTCCTGACTGATGAGTCAACAGGTCTGGCACGGATCCAGAAACCATGGACCTTCTATCGCATGCCTCTGTACGAAAGGGAACCAAAGTTGATGAGGCCAGTGCGGGCAATCAAAATCATCTCGCCTCCATGTAAATGGCCTTCTGTATCACCCTCGGTAGGAGGGGAACGGAGGAAGGCGAGAAGACCGGGGCCAAATGTGAGTCAGAGCGCCCCTGGGAATCTGTCCCTGAGAAGGAAACAGTGTGAAGAACTCTCTGCATTTCGCATTGTGAGGGCTGGCAAACAGGTCGCAGCAAGGAAGACCCCATCTGTCGAAGATTTTCGCAGCTATACCCTGGTTGAGGGACCACTCGTGGGGCAAAAGAATGGTCCTGCTTAATCTGTCCAAGCAATCACATTGGACTTCCCCGGTATGTGCGTTGCCATTAGAAAGCGGTTGGTAGCTACCGCCCAGTGCCAAAGTCTCATGGCTTCTCTGCATAGTGGGTAAGACCTGGTTCCACCTTGCTTGTTTATGTACCACACCACCGACATGTTGTCGGATAGGATAGTAATCGGACCCTGTGGGAGAGCGTGATGGAGAGCTTGGAGTACCAATAGTACCGCTCTCATCTCCAGGACATTGATATGCAAATGCGTTTCCTGGATCTGCCATGTGCCTTGGACCGACCTGTCCAGGTAATGACCCCCCCACCCTACCTGGGAGGCGTCCGTGGTCACAGTGGCAACGGGACGTTGAGGTATGAAGGGTCGCCCCTGGTCGAGATTTGATTGGAGAAGCCACCAATGCAGATCTCGACGGCAACTTTCCGTGATTATGATTAAGTGGTTCAAGGGAAGTTCCTGATAAGACCATTGAACCAACAGTAGCCATTGTAAAATTCGCATGTGAAGTCTGGCCAAGGGAACTAAAAGTATGGTCGATGCCATCGAGCCCAACAGTTGTAGGATCCGATGGGCCGGTGCTCTTTGTAGGGGGAGACAGGATTTGACTTGATCTTGTAAGACCTGAATTCTTGCTGCCGGTAAAAAGGCGTGCATTCTTTTTGTGTCTAAGTCTGCGCCTATGAAAGTAATACGCTGAGATGGCTGAAGTACAGATTTTTGCAAATTGAACGTGATCCCCAAGAAACGCCCAAGGTGAACGTGGCTCTGAGCTTGGAGTAGTAGATGCTCGGAGGTGGCAGTAAGGAGCCAGTCGTCTAGATAAGGAAACACCTGGAATCCCAGACTTCTCAGGTGAGCAGTTACCACTGCCAGACACTTGGTGAACACCCTGGGGGCTGTGGTGAGACCAAAGGGCAGTGCTCGAATTGAAATGACTGACTCGAGGCGAAGCGTAAATGTCTCCTGGACTCTTGAGCTATGGGAATGTGATAGTAAGCGTCCTGGAGATCTATGGAGCACATCCATGCATCTTTTTCCAGCAAAGGAAGAATAGATTGAAGAGTGACCATTCTGAATTTGGACTTCTTTACGAAACGATTCAATGAACTGAGGTCCAAAATGGGCCTGAAGTCCCCTGTCTTTTTTGGTACCAAAAATAATTTTGAGTAAGTTCCTGATCCGATCTGGTCGATGGGGACAGGCTGGATGGCTCTTTTTTCTAGCAGCTTTGAAACCTCTAATGCTGCCTGATCCCGCTGACTGGGTGGTACGTCCGGGATTTTCCTTAAAGAAAGAGGGGGTTTGTTGAAGGGGATGATATAACCTCCGGTAATAATGCGAAGCACCCACTGATCGCTTGTTATGGATTCCCAAGCTTGTGGGTGCGCCGCAAAGCGACCCCCGACTTGCTCTGGAGTTGCACAGTCGGGCAACAACTCAGGAACGCTGGTTGTATGAAGAACCACGAAAGGAATCGCGGTCTCCAGAGTTACGGGGGCCTCTGCCACCTCTGGGGCGGCGTCTTCCAAATCCCCCTGCCTCTGGAGGGGGAATCACTGGGTGGAGTAGGGAAAGACTTCTGAGATTTTCTAAACCACATTTTCCCTCCTCTCCCAGCCTTGGGGTAAGGCCTAGAAGGAGCGGAAAATCAGGCCCCAATGGCAGTCAAAGTCTTGCCCTCCTGCTCGCACCGAGTTAGTGTGTCCTTCACCTTGGGTCCAAACAAAGATGACCCATCAAAGGGGGCATCGGCGAAGGAAGACTTGAAGGCCTCCGTGAACGAACACAAGCATAACCAGGCTTGTCTCCTGAGGGCAACGCCTGTTCCCTTCTCTACGCCCCTTGCCGCATATGAAATGAGCCTCATGGACGAGTTAACAATAGAAAAGAGGGTAGTCATCTGTGCGCCAACAGTCGGGGCCAGCGCCTCAGGTAGGTTACCAACAAGAGAGTCATTTAGCTCTTTGAGAAGATCCCTTTGGAGCCTCGTAAAATGACATAAGTAATTCAGCGACCGTAAGGTAAAGGCTGCTGAGGACAGGGTACACTTCCCGTACCTATCCATACTCCTAGAATCCTTATTAGGAGGATGAACAGACGTCGAAGCCTCTGCCACGTCCTGCTGTGTGGCAGAAGCCACCACCAAAGCATCTACAGGCACACCCTTTGTGAGAAATTCCTTCTGGGGGGGGGGGCTGACAAAAATTTATTGGGCCTCGCAGGCACCGGTTCCACAGAATCAGGGTGTTCCCACACCCTTCGAGAAACCAAATCAAGGAGTTCATCAAAGGGCGGAGACACCCAGGAGGCGGAAGGCTGGGCCCCAAAGGCCTTGAGGAAGACTGACTCCTCAGCTGAAGGGGTTTTGGCTTGCCAGTCACCTCTCTGTCTCAGAATCTCCAAGATATCTGAGAAGGAGATATCATCCGAAGATGATTTGGGGGACCCTTCTGCGCCATCGAGGTCAGTATCCGATGTAATAGACTCATCTTGGGAGTCTACGTGCTTCCTCTTACACAATTTCTTCCGTGGGGTTCGTCCAAGCAGTTTCGGACGGACCACCCGGAAGAAGGGAACCCCCGATGGGGGTATCCCTCAGGCCCTGGGGCCCCGCTGCCAGGGGGGCTGCAACACAACAGAGGCACCAGTCTCCAAATCCAGGGACGGTGAGGTAGAATCTTGCTGAACCGGCAAAGGCATGGCCAGCGCGCTCCTCATGGCCTCAAAGGCCGGACCTCCAGAATCCAAGGAGGTCACTGGTCTAGAGGCCACGATGGCACTGGGAATTCCAGCAGCCGATGCTCCGAGAGGAAGACTAGGCACCGAAGCACCCAATCCCAAAGTATTCCCCTCGGGCCCGGCTGAAGAGGTCGCAGTACCAAACCCTGAACCGGAGGACAGGGTAGGAGGCACAGTCGGAACCGAGAGACCTCGAAGGGGTCTCTGCTCCGACTGTATGGCTCCGCTTTGCTCCACCACCACCGACTCCAACGGCTCCGAGGAGGTTGGAGGAGGAATCGAATGTGTTGGAGGGGGGATCGGCTCCGAAGCTAAC
Source organism: Protopterus annectens (assembly GCF_019279795.1). NCBI lineage: Eukaryota > Metazoa > Chordata > Ceratodontiformes > Protopteridae > Protopterus > Protopterus annectens. The sequence goes on from NC_056732.1 coordinate 575,002,383, forward strand.
TGTGCTGGAGCCGAGACCAATTTAGTAAACACTGGAGATTGGAATAGCCTCTGTAAAACCCTATCCAGGTCCGAATCTGAAAGTCTCGATGATTTAGAGGAGGTAGACAATCGAGAAGACTTTCCTCTCGGCTCTGAGAGAGAAGGGGACCGGCTCATTCAAACCCGGGGGTAAAGGCATTGACTCGAAATTGCTGTAGGAGTTCTTTACATTCCAACTGGCTTTCCCAGTCCCCTCCCCTGGGATCACTGTCAACTAGTTGTAAAATTCCAAATTTAAATTCAGTGTGTGTCACATCCAGTAAGGCATGTTTAAAAAGGGCATTGTTTATTTTGTTCTTGCTGCAGTAATAATGCTCATTTTCTTAATGTTCTTTCAATTTTTCCTACATTGAATTTATTACATTTTGCTCATGCAGCTAAGTAAACTAGTCCTTTACTCCCACAATTTCCTCTTTTGAAGTGCACCATAGTTTTAAGGCATTGTCAAAGGTTAGGTGCTCGGCCTCTAAGATATATGCACACTGGTTACATGCCCCACATTTTTTTTTGGTGCCATGTCCAAACCTACGATTGGGGAGCAAAGCCCTCTCATACAAACTTTTCAAGTTCCAACCCGTTTTAAAAGTAAATTTTGGGCTGAGTCCTACACTCCTCCAAACTCAGGAGAATGTTTAAACATATTCCAATTTTTGCTAATAATCACCTTAACTCCATCAGATGCATAATTAAATTGAACCACCATGGCTCTTTCAAAGACCTCGTTACTGCTTTTTTTTTTTTTCTTAAATAGGCTCTCACCATCATTCCCCATGCCTAATGGGTAGGTACTTCCTACCGCATTCGTTCAGGATGTTCCCTATGGTGTCCTGCAATAACCACTGTGGGTATCCTCTATCAAGAAACATGTGTGCGACCTTTTCTAGCTCAGGCACCAGATCATCTTTATTAGAGGTCATCCTGGCCACCCTTACACACTGTCCTTGACTAAAGTCCTTTCTTGTGAGAAAGGGTGGGTCCTTCCAAATGGAAGGTATGAGCTGCTAAAGGTGGGTTTACAATAGATTTTTCATTTAAAACTCTTCTCCACTAACTCAATGGTAGTGTCTAAGTAGTGGATAGCTTTTCTATCAAAATGGTAAGTGAATTTCAAAAAAAGTGCTCTTGTTTAAATGTTCGATAAATCTTGCGACGTCTTCCAGAAAATCTCAAAAGATGAAGATAACATCCTTCACAAAAAAAAAAGAAGTTATGCCTTACTAGAACATTCCATCTGTGTTGTTGATCTTCATTCATTCATTACTGATGGGTTATCGGTTCTGTCCTCAGAACCGAACTGGCCTCATACCAAGCTCATGTCAGCAAAAAACTCTCAAGCCAAGATCCTACCCAGAATGCTCTGCTCCTTGTTACCTCAGATCGAGTTTGCAAGTTGATAGACAAAGTAGAGGCTACCTCTGGCCAAAACAGACCTACAATGATGGAAAAAGGAGAATATGAGATCAACCAGGAGCCTCCGGAGTGGGAAGGAGGGTGGGGAGTAATGAATGAATAAAGATCAACAACATAGATGGAACATTATGGTAAGACATAACTTCTTTATCTGATGTTGTTAAACTTTGTTCATTCCTTACTGATGGGACAGAGTCCCCAGCTACCTGTATCCCTGGGTGGCCTTCATGGAAGGACATTCCTGAGCACCATGGAACCAAAAGAAGCTTTTCCACTGGAGGCCAAATCCAATATGTAATGGAAGATAAAAGTATGGGGTTTGGCGCAAGTAGCAGCTGAGTAAATGTCATTGAGGGAAGCCCTAGCATGGAAAGCTGCTGAAGTTGCCATAGACCTTGTAGAATGTGCTTTCACTTTGTGAGGCAAAGTGATACTGTTCTTGTTGCAGATGAAGGTAATGCAATTTCTCAACCATGACGCCAATGTAACTTTAGAGATAGGATGACCCAGCCTTGGTCCAGAAAAAGGCCAGAAATAGTTGGTCTGATTTACGGGTAGATTTTGTTCTGTCCAGATAAAAATGTATTTGCCTGTGAACATCTAGGGAGTGCAGGCAATATTCCCTGTGTTAGAATGATTAAGAAAAAATACTGGGAGGTCAATAGACTAGTTGACAGACTGCTTAGACACCACTTTCGGTAAAAAGGAAGAATTAGTTCTCAGTGATACTCTAGCCTTATGGAAAATAAGGTAGGGATGTTTGATGAATAAGGCTTGAAGTTCTAACAGATGTCTGGCCGATGTGATTGCAACCAGAAACAACGTTTGCCAAGAGAGGTACTTTAAATCACATGAAGATGCAGGTTCAAAGGGGGAGCTGTTAGGGCTTGTAGAACCAAGGCCAAATCCCAAGGTTGTACTGGTTCTCTAAAGCGAGGTTTTAGGTGGAAAACGCCCTTCAGGAACATCTTACAGAGGCTGTGTGACATGAGTGAAGAGTCCTGAAAGCCAATGTGGAAATTAGAAATGGCAGCTAAATGAACATGAATCATAGAGGCTGACACCCCAGATTGAAAAAGATCTGATAAGTAATCTAATACCACCAAAACTGGGGCTGACAAAGGGTCCAATTGTTTATTCGCTGCTCATAATGTAAACCTTTTCCATTTGGTGAGATAGATTAGTCTGGTGGATGATTTATGAGATGCAGTGAGAATACTGCACACTGGGGAGGAGAGATTATCCTGCCTGGCAATCACTGGAAGTGGAGAAACCAAGCTGTCAGCTTCAAGTTTGTTAGACTGGGGTGAGTCAGACCCTGTGGATGGGAGATCAACGTTGGGGATGGATTGAGAATCCATGGTTGATCTAGCAGGTGAGGCCAGAGGAAGGGGAACCAAACTTGTTGAGGCCAATATGAAGCAATGAGGATCACTTTGTTCTTCAACTGCCGTGCTTTCTTCAGAAATTGGGAGATGAGGGTTAGAGGAGGATAAGCAAAAAGCAGACCTGAGGACCAAGCGTGGACTAGAGCATCTCTCGGTGACTGTCCCCGAGGGGGGGGAATCAGGGCAAAATAGTTGCTGCACTTGTAGTTGATTGGGGAGGCAAATAGATCGCAGCAAGGTTGGCCCCAGTGGTTGAAAATTTTTGCCGCTATTACAGGATTGACGGACCACTTGCGAAGTTGTAGAATAACACCTGCTCAATTTGTCCACTATCACATTCGAGGTCCCGGGAATGTGTGTTGCAATTAGAAAGCGGTTGGAAGCTTTCACCCATTGCCATATTCTCAAAGCCTCTCAGCATAACAGATAAGATTTAGTGCCCCCCTTGCTTGTTGATGTACCAGACAACTGATATGTTTTCTGACTGGTCTCTGATGGAAGGATCGAGTGGAATGCTTACAATGCTAATAGCACCACCCTCAGTTCCAGGACATTGATATGCAAATGGGCCTCTGTCTCCAACCAGGTGCCTAGGACCGAGTTTCCCTGACATAGCTCCCCCACCCAATTAGGGAGGTGTCCATGGTCACCATGGCTTCCGGCTGATGGGGGCTGAAGGGGCATGACCATTGTTGGGGATTTTGAGACGTCCACCAGAGCAAATGTTGTTTACATCTCTGAGTTACACTTTTCTGAAAAGACAAAGGATGTTGCAGAGGGTACCACTGAGTGAGAAGTAGTCACTGAAGAAGTCTCATGTGGAATCTGGCCTGAGGAACAATGGTGATTGAGGCTGCTATCGACCTCAAGAGCTGGAGTATGGACCAAGCAGAGGATATGTGGTGACAGATTAGCGGCTGAACCTGTTGTCTTATTCTTTAAAGTCTGTGATCCAGAAGAGATGCTGTGCAATTCCTCGTGTCCAACAGAAGCCCGATGAATTCTAAGGATTGTGCCAGGGTCATGTTAGACTTCTCCCAGTTTATAGTGATTCCCAGATGCTGAGCTGTGAGAAGAGTGTAGTCTAGGGCTTCTTCCATAGATGCTTGGATGCTTGGTGGGGGCGGTAAGAAGCCAGTCGTCTAGGTATGGAAATACCTGGAATCCTTGAAGTCGCAGGTGAGCGATAACCACTGCCATGCACTTGGTGAACACTTTGGGGGATGTAGAGTGACCGAAGGGCAGTGCTCAAAATTGGTAGTGACTGGCTCCTATGCGGAAGTGGAGGTATCTTCTTGCACCCTTGTCCATTTTTATATGGTAATACGCATCTTGAAGATCTACAGAACACATCCAATCATCTTCCAGAAGAGGAAGGATAGACTGAACCATAACCATCCGTTATTTCCCTGTTTTTACAAATTTGCTTAGTGTGCTGATATCCAGAATTGGTCTCCAGTCCCCTGTCTTTTTTGGCACTAAAAAGAACCTTGAGTAAAAACTAGATCCTATCTGGTCTAGGGGGACCGTTTGCATGACTCTTCTTTGTAGCAGCTTTCGGATTTTATGTGCTGCTGCTTCCCTTTGACTGGGTGGGACATCAGGTAGGTCTCTGGGTGAGGTGGGACAGAGATGGAAGGGAATGCGGTAGCCTCTGGATATTATCCATTGTACCCAAGAATCAGTGGTTATGGTTCGCCAGGCAGTGGGGTACAAGGAAAAATGACCCACGACCGCTTCCAGAGGTGAGCAGTTGGGCAACGCTTCAGGAACGCTGGTAGGGTTGCCCAGAGAAAGAATCTCTGGAACCCCGGTTTCGCAAACTCCCCTGCCTCAAAAGGGGTATCTTCCATTAGAGTTTCCCCCTTTGCCCCTAGGGAAGAACTCAGCACGTGAGTCACGGAAAGAGCCCTGTGATTTTCTGTGCCACATCTTCCTGCTCCTCTGATTTCTGGAGTAGAATTGTTGAGGGGTGGAGTGTCGGACACCAACAGCAGACAGGGTCTTGCCATCTTGTTTGTACCTTGCCAGCGTATCTTTAACCTTAGGGCCAAACAATGAAGCAGCCTCGATAGGGGCGTTCATGAAGGAAGCCTTAAAGAAGTCCGCAAAGGCGCATCCAGGCATGACGTCTCGTGACTATACCTGTGCCTGGCTAGCCGCTCCTTCTCTTGTGTGTGAAATGAGGCGCATGGAAGAATTGGATATCAATTCTAGGGTCGCTATCTGAGAAGCTACTTTGTCACGAACCTCATCAGAAACAGGTCCTGCCAAGGTTTCAGAGAGTTGGTTGACAGAGTCTCTCTGGAGCCTTGCAAAGTGTGCCAAGTAGTTCAAGGACCTTACAGCGAAGGTCGATGAAGCAAACACATGCTTCCTGAGTATGTCTATCGCCCGGGACTCCTTGTTGGGCAGATGGACAGTCTGGCTCTCTTCTGCCAAGTCTTTTTTGGTTGCAAGAGCCACCACCATGGCATCTACTGGAAGACCTTTTGACCAATGGGGATATTCAGCAGGGGGAGATAAAATCTTGTCAGACCTCCGAGGTATACTTCCAAGGTGTCAGAAGCCTTCCATGCATGCTGGACGATGAGCTGGACAAGCTCATTGGCCGGTGGGGTAACCCACGTGGTAAGGGGCTGGGCACGAAAGGCCTGCAGGAATACAGATTCCTCTGAGGAAGGGTTGGAGGACTTCCAGTCGCCCTCTGTCTTAGGATCTCGAGGATGTTACAAAAGGATACCTCATCAGACGGTGACCGTGGGGACCCTTTCCAGTCATCAAAGTCTGTATCTTCGGTCAAAGACTCCTCAGTGGAGTCCATGTGCTTCCTCTTTCACGAAGCCTTGCAAAGGACTTCCTCAGTAGGGAGTTCTGGGTAAGACTGCAAAGAGGAGATCTCCTGAGAGGGAGAAATCTGAGGTCTTTGTGCCCAGGGTCCTGTGGTTATGGTTTGCAACAGTTGCGGCACAGAAGTGGGTGAGGACTCCGACAGGGAGGTTTTGCCAGCAGAGGCAAGTGCCCTCTCCATGGCCTGGAAGGTCAGACCACCCGAAGAGGGATGGTAGCCCGGAACCCAGCATGACAACTTCAGAACCAGGGTCATACCCCGCTCCGACGAGCCGATCCCCAGACCAGGAGTCTCAAGAGGACTGTGGAGGGAGAGGGGAGGAGGATTCCTGGAGGATGCCATAGAAAAAATTGGAGTGGAACCAAGAATGCCTACCCCATGGCACAGCCACTAGCCTGAGAAAAGCCTGGTGCCCAGTGCACTGAGGGCCACAAGGATGACTTCGGCTCCAAAGTGAGGTCCACTGTTGGTGCCGAAGGAAGGGAAGCTGCTGCCGGAGGAAGGGGCTTCGATGCTTCCCTGGAAGTCGAAGGAGGAGTGTAAGTTGGAGTCTGTGGAGAAATATGGTCACCTGGAAAAGGGAATGCAGCTTTAGACAGTTGAGACAGAGCCCTGGCCACAAGCAACTGGTCGACAAGCCGCAACACATCCTGTTCAGAGAGGCTCCTGGTCGACCTCATAGAGAGACCTATAGGAGATTCTGGCCTGTCTAAAAAGGGGCTATACTGGCTTCCCATAAATGGATCCAAGGAAAGAGAGTACTTAGTCCTTGCTAGTTCATGTGGTGCAGAGCCTGGAACCAAGGGTGTCTGCACCGAGGAGAATGGTGCCGAAGTTATCTGTGCTGACAAAGGCAGCACCATAGGTGTCAAGAGTGTCTGCACCATAAAGGGCGGTGTGGCAAATGTCTGCATCGATGAATACGGTGACGTCGAGGAAGGTGTCTTCACCAGTAACAATGGTGCTGTAATGGACTGCACCAAACAGAATGTTGGTGCCGAAGTATCTGCACCGTAGAGGGCAGCATCCCAGAGGTTGGCATCATCAGTAAGGACGGAGCCGAAGGAGTCTGCACCAACAGTGCTGAAGGAGACTCTAGTTGTACAGAAGGTGCCAATAAAGGCTCCGACGAAACTTTCGGAGTCGTAAGTGTCTGCACTGGGAACTCCGGTACCAGTGGTGAAAAAGAGAACATAGCTGGAGTGGGAATTAACTGGGACGGTGCTGGGGCTGAAAGGACCACAGATGGCAGCGCCGGGCTCTAAATGTTTACCTTTTTGTGAGTCGACTCCTTGCAATCTCCAGAGGGAGATGAAGTGATCAACCTCGAGGAGGAGGAAGTTCACCACCTCTTACAGGGTTTAGCAGGAGGGGGTGAGCCCTCTGACCCAGAGATTGCCTCGCAAAAAGGAGTTTTAAGGAGGCCTTTTAGAATTAATTTGTTCTTCCTTTCATTTAGAGTCCTGGTCGAAAAATTTCTACAAATCCCACATGGGGGGGGGGGGGGTCCACTGAAAGGTGGGAAACTTTCAAGCAACAAACACATAAATCATGGTCATCAGAAAGCAGTAACTTACGGCCACATTCCGAACACTGTTTGAAACCAACACTACTTTTCTTATCCGACATAATGATATGAAGGGAGAAGAACGACACTAGCAAGAAGTCAAGAAAGCTACCCAGAAGGATCAGAAAGCGAGAGTAGTCTTAAAGTTGCGATAGGGTAGGAGGATAGAGACAGTAACTGATTGAAAACTTTTTAAACACTAACAATAGAAAAATTTCCAAAAATTGTTCACTTAACTGAGAGAGGGTGTCTTGACATGGCTGTACAGCAACACAGTAAATGAAAGCTGAGATAACAGGGTATTCTGGGTAGGATCTTGGCTCAAGAGTTTTTGGCTGACATGAGCTTGGTATGAGGCCAACTCAGTTTCGAGGATGGAACCAATAACCCTTCAGTAAGGAATGAATGAAAATTAACAACATCGGATGGTAAATTTTGAGAATGTAACATGCAAACTTTATCATAAAATTTCCAGGAGCCGCTGTTCTGGAAAAGGTATCAGCTAAGTCATAAGCACACTTCAAAAATGTTTGGTTACTTGATACAATGAAAAAAAAATAAAACGCATTTAGAGAAGATTTTTCTCTCTGAACAAGAAGTGGCTATAGTGTTCCCCATACTCTCAACTGAAGTAAGCAAGCAATTAATACGTGTGCTTCATAGGCGCCGGAAGCTGTTGAAGACTGAGTTGGGGGGGTGGAGGGTGAGAGGGGCATTTAGTGATCTAAAATTTTTATAACTATTTACTACCACAACATAGGTTCACTTGGAGGATATTTTAAGCTTGGCCAGTTCCCTTTTGGTGCTTGAATTAACACTTTTTGATTGGTCTTACCTATCCCATGGCTGACAACTGTATATTAGCCCTAGTGAGAATAACTGTGATCACACCATAGATAATTTGAGAGGAGACATGTAAGGGATGCAGCATTTAGGAACTGCCTTTATCCATTAGTGGCACGAGGGGCAATCCTGGAGTACATTTTCTATTACCATCCTTAGATCTAAGTTGCATTTGAATATGGACGGATGAGCTTTGTTTTATTTTTATGGAAAAAACACTTCTAGGATTTAGGCATAAGAATGGACACGGAGACCGATCATTTAGCGCTTTCATTCTTTATTATCGAAGAACTTCATCAGAATAAATCAAACATAAGTACAGATAAGGTTTTAAAACAAATAGTAAAAGTAATAAAACTGTAACAAACCAATGCAGTTATCAGGAAGATAAGGCAAGTCTTGGAACGTCCAACAGAATCAGGCATTACATCATATTCATGAATAAACAGTGAGTAAGAGAGTAGCCTATGAGCCGCTAGAGGAAATGAATAAACATGAGATAATGTTTCCTGTAACCACTTATCAAATTCAGCAAGAAGAACCAATAAACATAAGGTAAAAAAACGTTGTGGAGAACTCGGCATGCAATCAGTGAAGTGCAGTATTCATTAACAAATAAGTACAAAAAGCACTGATCAGGAATATTAAAAGATTAAATAGTTAAATATGCTCAGAGGAACTGGTAAATAAAGTAAGTTAAATTAAATAATTAAATCATGCTAAGAGGAACTGGTGAATAAAGCACTTTAAACATGGAGATTTCTCAGGTGAATAGCAATAAACAGAATCATTTCTCCCCGGTGTAAAGTCTGCGACAAATAAATGTTGAAAATCTGCACCAGATAAATGCTAAAAATAAAGTTTTGCAAATTCATTAGGGTAATTCAGTACATTCCAAATAAACCAACCTAGTGAAAAGGAATGTAAAGCAAAGTCAACAAAACATAACATTATCCAATGAAATCCAACACAACCAGGCAGTCATGAATAAACAGAGTATGAGAGTAGCCAGTAAGGAGCTAGTAAAAATGAATAAACATACCATACTGCATTATCCAATCATGTAGTTACCATGAACAAACTAACCAATGGCAATAAAGTACACTCTGAGATAAAAAAAAAAGGTAACCAGTATAGTAACGTGTAAAAAAATTAAGTAATCAAATACATCTTCCAGTAAAAAACACATCATGGACACATTAAACATATTAAAGTTCAAATTGGAAGTAGTGAAATGAAAGAAATAATAGCAATAGAGACAACCGAAGTATCAGCAAGCACTAAGGTGAGTCACAATATTGTTCGGCAACAGTGGGCAATTCGCACTTAATAAACTCCTGCTCAACGAGCTGCTTAAACTGTGTTCATTAACCTCAACATGGGTACCGAGAGATAATACAAATCAATGAAAACATTCAAACGCAGAAAGTCAGAGAATTCCTACTAAAATAAAACACTTGCCAACTGCAAGCTACTGGATAAAAACGTGTATAACATACTTTAACCAATTAACCTCCATTCAAATTCCCAGTAAGGATAGAAGCACCAATAGAGATGAACCTAGAAAAGAGTATATGAACCAGCAATAGGCATGTGACCTCTAATAAATTTACCAGTGAAGATAGAAGGAGCAAAGGTAGCAATGCAAATTCGTAGTGAGAAAAGGCAGTATACACGCAGCAAAATATCAAGATCTTAAACAAGTCAACAACGAAGTAAACACGAGTAAAAAAATATTTTGTCATAGCACATTAAACTGCAGGTAAAACATATACACTGAAAAAATAAAAATGTAAAAAAGTGAATCATACACATACACAATTAAATGTGCCATCTTAAGGCACATTTCAAATTCAAATTATCATTGAATTGTCTTTTCTCCAACACTCCAAAGACATCCGTTAGGTGGATTGGACATTCTAAATTGCCCATAGGTGTGTGTGTGCATGCGAGTGTTGTGGTATGGAAGAGCAACATCGGCAGGGATAGCCAGCCACACACAGACCTTCATAAATGGAGCAGCCTGCATAAACATAAACGGAGCAGCCGAGCCTACATAAACATAAACGAAGGAGCCTACATAAACATAAACGGAGCAGCCGAGTCTACATAAACATTAACAGAGGAGCCTACATAAAGATTAATGGAGCAGCCTACATAAACATAAATGCAGCAGCCTTACCATGACTCTGGTAGTAATGATGTGATCGGGAACATTTTTCCGCGCACATATATGCTTAAAATTTACATTAGTGTGCGTGTGACTCCGATGCACGCATAAGTCCTCCTTAAAAGTGGGATGGCACTCCCTTCCCCTCGCTCTATGGGTCCAGGGCCTATGGTGAGCATAGCAATTAAGAATCCTAAAAATAAGTGTGGCAGAGGTATACATTTTTCGCAAACCTATCAAAGGCTTTCCAGTCCTTATCAAAGGGGGATGGACTCCCATTTACCAAATGTTTAGCTGCAGAAGGATTTGCCAAGGAAGTCACTGCATGGTCAAATCTGGGATTATAAAATAAAAACTTGTAAGGGTATGGAACTTTATACAATCCATCTGCCTTCTTAGGGGCATGCAGGCTGGCTGTCAGGCATGTTATAGGATGCAACAAAACAATCTCCAAAGATGGAAGAATAGGAGGAACAGGAGTATGTTGAGGAAATTCCATTTGCAATGAATCAGAATATTGTTCAAAGAAACTAGAATGGCAGTATGTTCCCAGTGAAACAACTGGTTTCCAAAAAAAATCTTCCAAGGACAGTTAGAAGAAATACCCCCTCAGAATCAGATACCTGAGGAGAAAAAACAAAAGTCGTTTCCTCACAATCATTTCCCTGGTCATCACACTGGGAAACTTCAGAAAATTAGGAATTCCTTTTCCTTTATCTTTAACCAGTAAATCCAGAATGAGAAGGATTAAGAGCCTGAGCTAAACCCAATAAACCATTCCTGTCAAAAGTGAGACAGACAGGACAAGATACATGTTTCACTTGCTCCTTCTTTTAAACTGTGTTGTCCATAGAAGCAGGCAGCTCCTGTCAGGGACATCACCTTGAGGAAACAGGCATCATAGTGACATTAGGTAGACAAGTATTTATTGTTCCTTTTTCCGAGACCAACAAGATTGGTTCTTCCATGCCCACTAAAGACACTTCAACAGCTGCATACGAGATATCTAACCCCTTGTCTATGGTGGCTGAAGGGACTACAATAGCGGAAACCAAGGAAGATGATGAGTGGTCTGAGAAACCAGAAATGGCTGCAGCAGAGACACCCATCTGCAGCTGATGCAAATTATTAGCTAGCTGAAGGAGCAAAGGACGACTGGAAATTGTCTTCGTTGTTTTGTGACCACAGGAAGGAAGAACTGAGGAAGCGGTAAGTTCTTCCATGGTAAAGCCAAGAACGAAGCTTGAAGCCCATTTACAACAGTAACAACATACACTCATCCCAGCTACTAAACAAAATTTTATAAGTTTTCTTACCAGAAATTAGAGAAATTGTTAAATTTATCAAGGTTTACACTAAAAAATAAATAAATAAAAACGCCATGTTCCAAATAGATGAAAAGTCAAATGACAGTCCAAGAAATAAATGAATTCCAAATATAACATAATTTCATTTTTTTTTAGGTATTGTATAAAATGAGCTGTGGAAGATTTTTTTTTCCTCAAAGGGAATTTACCTGCCCAGCAATGAAGAAAAGATAGTTGATCACCAACAATTCTCAAAAGCCTGAAAGAGGTTCACTCTTCAGTGACAGAAAAGCTCTGAAGGGCTTGGCACCCAGACCACTGATTTTCTACAGCTATACTTGAACTGTAAATGGTCTGGGTGTGTGAAGGTGCTCTTTAGCTTTGGAAACTGGCTGGCTGTTATATCCTGTGCAGAATATAACCCATATAGCTAAGGCTACTGCAGCAATGCTCAAATGATGAACATAGTACAGTTGTGTAAGTAAACTTACAATAACAGTAGATGCCCTAAAGATCACTGTTACAATAGCCTAAGCTAACCTAGCCTAAGCATTACAAAGACATGCTCTGCAGCACTTCTCTGTGGGCCTCTGAAAATTGGCTTTGTTCCAAGATGGACTTTCCCGGTAAACAAACATTAAATAAATAAAAGCTGTGCAGTTTATATCCTTGTCTAGGATACGACCTCCATCCAGCCAGAACAGCTTTCAAAGCTTTAGGGTACCCTCCACACTCCCAAAACAGCCACTGGCATAGGCAGAGCCATATAACAGGCAGTTTAGGAAAGAAAAAGCTTCAAAGCTTTCTTGCCCCACGAAGGAAATAAATGCATACATATACATATATTTATAGCTCTCTCTCTCTCTATATATATATATATATATATATATATATATATAAATGTCTATATCTACACCCTAACACAAGATGTTATAATAGTTCATGGTTGTAAAAGCTATCCCCTCCCTCTGTTTTGCTGTATACATTGCCAGAGTGTAGTTATATTTATATCTATATGTATCTATATCTATCTGTCTGTAGCATTCTTAGCCCAAGAAATTGGGACAAAGCCTAAAATAATGGGGTGACAAAGGCCTAAAAATAGTGACAGATTTTAAATATTGCTGTTCAAAACTTAGAAATTTGCTAGAATAACAAGATTTGTGTTAATATGCATTTTTCTGAAAAACATGAAGTCTGAAACTCAAAAGTATGTCATTAGAACAGGTAGCTTACATCCTTCTAAGTTGGGAACTGCTGATTGAGGGCTCAGTGTCTGTTATTCTAAAAGTGTATTAATTCTGGTTTAAGCACTTGGGCTTCAGGCCAGTTATTTTACATTAAGAGGGTTCGTGGTCTGTACTCTTGTGGGAAGAGAGGCTGGACTCTGCCCTTCTGAGTTGGGAATTTCTGGTTAAAGGCTTATAGTGCCTGGATATTTGAACTGCTTCTTACTGAAATTGGTACACCTTGTTTGCTGTAGCACAGGCTAGATCCAGGCCTGTTGAATCTAGCTTTGTTTGTATAACTTGAGCACTAATCCAGGCATTCTTTAAAGTATTCAATTGTATTTATTACTGCTTGGTAGTAACTTGATTAAAGTCTAGCTATCATTCTAAGGCTTTTGGATTAAGCACTTGGGCTTCAGACCAGTTGTTTTACATTAGGAAGGTTTGTGGCCTGCACTGTGGTGGCAGGGCAGGAAGCTTACATCCTTCTAATTTGGGAACTGCTGATTGAGGGCTCAGTGCCTGTTGTTCTAAAAGTGTATTAGTTCTGGTTTAAGCACTTGGGCTTCAAGCCAGTTATTTTACATTAAGAAGGTTCGTGGTCTGCACTCGTGTGGGAGGAGAGGCTGGACTCTGCCCTTCTGAGCTGGGAATTTTTGGTTAAAGGCTTATAGTGCCTGCATATTTGAACTGTTTCTTACTGAAATTGGTACACCTTGTTTGCTGTAGCATAGACCAGATCCAAGCCTGCTGAATCTAGCTTTGTTTGTATGCTTGTTGTTTGTTTGCTTGTTATTTCCCTGAAACGCTAATTCCACCTAAAATGCGGCTTTTCTGCGCTTCTGTGGATCCCTAGTGATATCTGCATTGCTTACTGTACTTATTTCCTTGTTTCACTTGAAAGAGAGTTACTGTTTGTCGTTTTTGCATTTAAGTTACCTGTAACACATTGCATTGAAGTTACCTGGCACTTGCTCACTAAAGTAAGTCAGCACTAAAAAATTAAAAGCACTACACCCTCACAAACTCCCCTTGAGTACCTTGTTCCCCATTGGCCCTTTTTTTCAATTATAAAGGAATTCCCAATACTATTCTAGCATGTCCAAAGGTCAGTTGTCAATCTCCTCTCCGGTCCAGCTGGTGAATCTGGGAATCTTGAGGCAATGTTACAACTGCCTCATGTACACAGACAACCCTCTCCTCCTACCAACAAATTCCAAAACATGTGAGAGATGCAACCATATAGCCAAACTGGAGGCTAAACTCTCTCAACTCAGTACTGGCGTAACCAGTCAGGAGGAGAAGGAAACCACACTCACTACAATTCCAGTCTCACATAGACCTACCACGACAGCAAACCAAACACATAAACAGACAAAAACATACTCGGAGGCTCTAAATAAAAATCTGCCTAAGCAGCAGAGACCTCCAAAGCAGACACCCAAGCAACCGCTACCCCAAAACAAAACATGTGCAACACATAGCTCACAAAGCCAGTGTGCCGAACAGTCACAGCCCTTAAGGCTAAACAACACACCTGATACACTTGTAATAGGTGACTCTGTCGTCAGGCACACTGACGTCCCGCTCACCAGGCTGAACAAGGAGAAGGTCACGGTGAGCTGCCTGTCAGGCGCTAGGATCAGCCACATAACACAAGCACGCAGGTCACTCCAAGGCAAGTACAAATATGACTCAGTCATTGTCCATGCTGGTGTGAATGACCTCAGATGTACCTCCCTGGACTACATGAAAAGAGACATAGAGGAGCTCTCTGAGCAAATAGCCCAGGCCAGTATGACCCTGACCTTGAGTAGCATCTTACCCTCACCAAGAATGATGCCACAATATGAAGACAAGATAATCAATTTCAACAATTGGCTTAAGTATTGGTGTCATTCAAAGGGGATCCAATGCCTGTCAGCCTGGGGGATGACATGCTCGACAAGCCACGATGCTTCACTAGGGATGGCTTGCACCTGTCACCCCTGGGCTTTTGGATATTGGCAAAGGCTCTTGCTACCCCCATAGTGCCTTTTTTAGGCAAGGCTCAAAAGACCACCTCCATAGGTATCACAAGGGATAAGAAACTAAGAGTAATGCTAATCAACACCAGAAGTCTAAACCTCAAGATGCACGCACTCAAAACTCTCCTTAGCATGGAGAACATCGATATCTGTGCAGTAACAGAAACCTGGTTCAAGGCTCCCGAGAGCATCCCAGCACTACCAGGTTATACCTCATACCATGCTTTCTGGCCCCAAAACTTGGACCGAACCACAAAAGGAGGGGGAGTTTCAATATTCGTCAAAGATACCCACACCTCCAGGTTGGTGGCACAGCACGAAGCATCAGAGACTATCCATGTGCAACTAACAGTGGGTAAAACTGCCTTCCAGTTTATAGCCTGCTACAGACCACCCTCCCAAACCCAGGAACCCCACTCGGCCTTCCTGAGAACACTGGAAAATATAAAGGTCTCTCTAAACACCATTATATTGGGCGACTTCAACTACCCAAACATAGACTGGGAGCATTACTCTAGCTCCAACACTCTAGCCCAAAGGTTCCTAGAATTTATAAACTCAAATGCTATGGAACAACTTGTTACCACTCCCACAAGAGGGGAAAACATACTGGACCTGATCATCACCAACATGGGGACTCTATGCTCCAGACCAGAAGTGAATCCCTCACTGGTAAGATCAGACCATAAACTAATCTCACTGGATATTCACATCCCACCCCACCCCCTGCCCAGAAAACCACAGTGAAAAACTTCTCTAAAGCAAATTTCACACTCCTCAAAACCGAGATGGAATCCTTCAAAGCCCCCGGGCCTGTGGAAAATATGGCCCAGACCGCAGAATCCTTTATAAACGCATTCTATGAACACCTTTAGGAATGCATGGATCATGCAATCCCAAATAAAACCAAGACCCAATCCTCCAAAGGCAGACGTCCTGTCTGGTGGACCCCAGCCATAAACAAACTATACAATAGAAGGAGAAAGCTACTACATGATAGAGCAAAATCCCAAAAAAGGAAGGCATCTCTGATCAGTATTAGCAAAAAACTACGGGCACTCATAAAATTGTCTAAGACCAGCTTTGAGAGAAAAATTGCACAGGACACTAAGGATAATCACAAGGCTTTCTTTAGTTATGTTAGGAACCTGGGTGGGAATTCCCAGATATGCTCAGAATTAGTCCAAAATGACAAAAAATACACCAAACCCACAGACATTGCCAACATCCTAGCTGACAGGTTCAGCGCAAACCCCCCCCCCTCCCCACCAAAACGGCAAATATCTATCCCAGCAAAGTGCTGCCCCCCCTGACATCTCAGATGCTCAGGTAAGAGCCGCCCTCCCCAAAGCAAAAACACAGCATCAATGGGACCAGACAGTGTCCCGGGCTGCGTCCTACATGAACTCCAAGAAGAGCTAAACCCAAACATAAAACTACTGTTCAATCTCAGCCTTACTACAGGATATGTACCCAAAGAGTGGCGTACAGCAACAGTGGTCCCTCTCCACAAAGGTGGTGCCTCAACGGATCCTGGAAACTATCGCCCCATAAGCCTGACTAGCTTGGTCTGCAAAGCTATGGAAAGGATCATCATGGACCTCATAAATAAAGATATTGGGGACCTACAGACACTGGATCCTACCCAGTTCGGCTTTGTTAAGGGCAGATCCTGCCTCTTAAATCTGATTGATTTCTTTGAAACAGTTACCAAGGCCATTGACGAGGGGAAGGTGGTCCACACAGCCTACCTGGACCTCGCAAAAGCCTTCGATACAATACCCCACTCGGGCATTATAGATAAGCTCACCAGCTTAAATATAAACCCCTTTGTCACTAGATGGGTTGCAAACTGGCTCAAGGACAAAACCCACATGGTTAGAATTGCTGGAGCCATGTCAGACTCCAAACCAGTTACAAGTGGCATCCCACAAGGCTCAGTCCTGGGACCTCTCTTGTTCGGTATATATTTCTCAGAGGTACAGGCCAACACGGAAGGACTGTGGCTGACCAAGTTCGCAGATGACTGCAAACTGGGCGCCATAATCGACTCTCCAGCCGACACAAGCATCCTCCAAAAGGGCCTCATAGAAACAGACAATTGGTGCCAGAGCCATGGCCTCAAGCTAAACGCCAAAAAGTGTATAGTCATCCCCTTTGGCAAAAACAAAGTGCCCACAAATTACCACATAGGTGGTAATCCATTAAGTATAGAAGAAGTAATTAGGGACCTGGGGACCCAAGTTGATAGCAATCTCTCATTTGACAACCACGTGGCCAAAGTGGTTAGAAAAACATTTTATATAGCCCACCTAATCATGAAGGGATTCACATCTAGATCAGGGGAGGTCATCGTGCCTCTTTACTCATCCCTCATCAGGCCCATAATTGAGTACAATGCCCCTTTTGGGATGTACCTTACCAGACACCTGCAGCAACTGGAAAGACCCCAAAAGTACCTCACTAAGAGGATCAAATGGCTCAAACAGATGCCATATGCTGCCCGGTTAAAGAAACTCCAGCTCTACTCAGTGGCATACCGCCTGCTCAGAGGCGATCTGTGCCTGACGTATAAAGCCATGTCAAACCCGGAATTAATGGACATGCTGCACCTCAGAAAATCCAAATCCCATCGAGCTATGCGCTCGAGAGACTTGAACCTCAGCACTGAAATAAATAGGACATGCTGGAGGGACAGATTCATAACCCAGAGGCTCCCTTCACTCTGGAATAAAATCCCAGGCCAGGTTAGGCAGAATTCCTCATTGACTCTCTTCAAGAGGAATCTTGATGAGTGGATGGGAGAGCGTAGGTTTACCTTGGGTATCACTTCTGTGTCACTGTTAGACAGAGGCACAGTATACTAACCTCGAAAAAGGGCATAGCAAAATTAATTTAAAATGGGTGGCGAAAGCCAAACACACTCTGGCTAGGCTTATAAATGCCCTAGGGCAGATAGCCTAGTATGAACCTATGAACCTATTAATTAATGACTTCATTCCTTGGTGATTTGCCTGAAAACCACAAATATCATGAGGAACAAACCAAAAACATGAGGCAAAAATCTGGACATTCTTCAAAATTTTGGGCAATTGAGAGGTATGGTCTGTAGGCAGATAGATGTGTGTGTGCGTGTGTGTATGTATGTATATATGTATATATGATTCACATTCAGTTGGTCGGCTA
This sequence comes from Protopterus annectens, assembly GCF_019279795.1. Classification (NCBI taxonomy): domain Eukaryota; kingdom Metazoa; phylum Chordata; order Ceratodontiformes; family Protopteridae; genus Protopterus; species Protopterus annectens. The sequence goes on from NC_056732.1 coordinate 575,020,402, forward strand.
ACGTGTATGTTGACATCCTAAAAGTAAACCACTGTATGTTGAAAACCAAACCTTCAACAAACCTACTATGCTTGCACTGACGAAGAACCTCAATGTACGCACCTTCAAAACATTGTTTTTTTGTAGGGGGAAACCTCCCTGTACCTCCATCAGCCCACTAATTATATTAACTAACCCCGAGATCATACAAACCCCGAAAAAAAAGGAATATACCCCTGCTCAGGACTGTCAATCTTTTACACTTGTCTGCTATCTGTATAATCGACCAAATGGGATTGATTAAACAGATGTCGGCCAAACTTGTTTAATCAGTGAAAGAGTTTCATAAAGATATCACTGTAGGACCTTATTTGAGGTTAGAGAACAAGAACATTTTGAGGGCAGAGGAATGACGGTCAGCCATAATGCAAGCTGTTAAGAAAACATCCTCAAAGGCAGACAGCATAGCTGCATGTTCAGGAAACTCCAGGTATAAGAAATCATAATATGTCTGCACCACATATGGATTTCATTCTCGTCCCACTGAAATATTTTCTTATTTTTGTTAATAGCATAAGAAAAAAATAATTCTGGGGAGAAATCTGAAAACAATCTCTCATCAGAATCAGAATCTTTGGCTTGAAAATTAACTGAAGAATCACACTCCCTTTCCTGCTCATCGGACTAGAAATTACTGTCGCATTGTGAGGGAAATCTTTTTTCTTTTAGAATGTAGCAAGGAACCACGATTTAATACATTAAAAGCAGAAAGCAATCATTTAGCAAATAACAGCAAATTTCCCTGTCCATAGTTAAAGAAAGAGGAGAAGAAACAGTGGTAAATTTCGGGTTTTTCTTCCTGGATGATTCCCTGAAAGAGGACTGACCCACGAGAGGAAAACTAGTTTGGGAATCAGGCACCTTACCCTGGCTAAATTGTAAACCTTCACCCACTCTTTCCACTAAGCCCAATGAACCAGAGGACATGCCTATCTCCTGGGCCATAGTGGCTTCCCAGAAAGCTACACCAAAAGGGCCAGGAGCAAAAGAGGAGTGGTCCACGGAACTAATTTTGGCCACAGCAGTTATCAGCTGCTGAGTCAGTGATGGAGCTGGCTGGACACCTGAAGACTCCCTAATGACTTTTATTATTCTTACAGATGAAGGAAGCAAGAACCATAGAGATCAAAAATTGGTGCCTTATTCAAGCTAGGAAGAAAGCCTCACAAGTGCATAGCAGAGGCTCAGCAAGCTGGTAAAGCTTCTAACAGGAAATAAGTCTTCTGAGGTAAATTTTTTTTCAAAAGTCTCCAAAAGCACACTACCTGTCCCACAAACACTACTTCTACAAGAAAATATATAAAAAAAAAATTTATACAATTTTCTCACAAAAACCTTACACAAGTAAAAATCCCTTCAGCAGTAAAGCAGTCCAATAAAGTTATGTTTCATAGCATAAAAATAAAACCTTCATAGAAGAAAACAGTTTATCTTCAGAGAATTAATGTAGTGGAAGGGTTTCCCAGAAGCATACTTAACTGCCCTTGTCTTGAAAGGATACCTAGTCAACCGTCAGTTCCATGAAGCCCACTGAGGCAAAGCACTTTAACGGCAAGAAAACTCTGAAGCTTTTGGTGACCAAACTGCCCATTATATGGCTCTGCTCATGCCAATGGCAGTGTTAGGCACACGGAAGGCACCAGAAATCTTTGAAAGTTGTCTGGTAATCATATCCTAGGTAAGGCTATAACCCATATAGCTTAGACTACTGCAACAGTGATGTACATGCTGAACACTGAAGGATAACGAAAAAAAGTTCAACCTTGTGGCTCTTAGGCCTTGACTCCTGACAAGTGTGTCTGCTTCAGACCTGGCATGTCTTCTTTAGTTCTGGGAGTCCTTGTAGCTTCTATACATTTCTAACCAGTACTCTTGTCTACACTCACCTCCAGATTCCATCTCACTGAAGCAATAACAGACTAGTAAGGCCTTAGACTTTGAATGTCAGCAAAGAATGGCAGTTTAAAATCACAGACAGTAACAACAGTTAGAACATCATGTCACACCAGAAGCAGAACAAGTACAGTTAGTGATTAATTTTGCTCTGGAATTTGACAAATACACCAACACTCTGTAGGCCAACAAGGCTTATGATTTCACTTTTTGGTTAGCATTCTGCATGGGCATATTCTTTCAAGCAGGAAATACAGGCAGCAAATGGACATGGAAACATCTAGAATTGGTGATACCAAGTGTATCATTTAACTCAGGTGCAGTGGATGCTAATGTGGATCATGGTGAGACCAAAAGGCAAGTGTAAGGAGATTTTAGCCAGATAATTCCATTTTTTAGGACCTGCCACAGATGTAAGACTGTTTTGTTTAGTATGCAGTTTGCATCATGGAGAAATCATCTACATGCATCTACTGAAATTAGCTACCTGTAGTTCTGACTGTATGCCATTACTTGCAGTGTATAAAGAAAAGTCTCTCAGTGCATTACTACTTACCAGTTAATTGACTTGAATAACGATTTGTTGTATGACAGCTCCTTGTCATAGTATAAAAATGGGAAGATACGGTAAGACTAGAAGATATACTGTTTCAATGACACAGTAAGGATCTACTGTACTTTTTCACAACCAAGAAATACAATTGTCTGGCTAGAATAGCTTATAAATTCAAAGGCTGGGTATACATATTCTCAGAATACACACTTTCTTGGAAAGCCTACACGAACTTGCTCAATTTATGAAAAAAAATGTAACAAAAAAAAAAAGGAATTTATTTTTCAAGGAACAAGCCCCAGTTCACATCCCCTATGTGAGAAGCAAGCTGGAAAACCTCCCACAATTTATTTTCTTCCCAAGGTCACTGCACCTCCGAGAAAGAGCTATTACTAACAGTCAATGTAACACCTGTCTTCCTCTTCTGCTGAGGTGCATTAACTTCAGACTACCTACAGATTACTCCTAAGCAAGTATATAAAACTCCACCTACAAAGAAGAATGCAATGAAACTCTAAGCAAATGCCACCTTGAATCAGTTTATTCAAGCAAATGCAGAAGATACAGCAGGTAGTTATTCACAGAAAACAGGCATTAAACAGCAGTCTGTGCTAAAGCGGAGTGTTTACCTGCTTCAATTCAGCCAAAGACACCAAAATTTCATCTTCCTTTTCCAGATTTTCTTTTAAAATAACATCCTGAATTCTTCCTGTAATAAAACATCAAAATGATTAAAAACATTTCACAGTAATATTGTCAGCATATTGTAATCACCATTATTGTTATTATTTTACTTAAAACAGTAAAATGTTTAAGTCCACAAGACTCTTACAACTACATAGTAACTGTAATATTGTCAGTCAATGTGGGTAAATTAAAAAGAAATGCACACCAGATTTTTAGGTTCATTTTTCTACTGATTCCTAATTCTTACATTCATGTTCTAGCAGACCTCCCTGACTCATCTGCTTCTCCCCGATTTCTACAACTGCAGTTCTTTGAGTGGTGCAGGATGTGATTCAAGGCAGGCTGGGTTCCTCAGCTTCTCCATTGATTAATTTTTGCAGCTAAAACAGATATATGCATGTACACATTCAATCATTCTTTATTTACTTATTTAAATTTGTTGACCAGGGTAGAGCAATGATCTAGATAAAGATCTAGATCTAGATAAACCATCGTTTGGCCTTTCTGGGAACTAATCCTAATCCCCCCCCCCAAAAAAAAATCAAGAATATATGGGGACACTAGAAATCTATCTAAGCAGCATAAGATCAACTGCAAAAATACTGAGAGAAATATATCAAAACTTAAAAACAGCTAAACACAAAATATTGATAAAATCTAACAAAATCTAAAACCAATGTTTTTGTCGGGGGGGGGGGGCAGAAATCCTTCCATGGAATAACTTCAATTTTGTCAATATTTTGTATTTAGATGTTTTTGAGTTTAGATATTATTCTATTTTGATCATTTCTAGCACACACACACACTATATATATATATATATATATATATATATATATATATATATATATATATATATATATATATATATATATATAAAAATAAGGTAAAATATCAATTGGACATTCCATATCAATGAAAAAGAAACTTAAAGTGGTAAATCAGTCTGAAGTAAGATGCAGCCCCTGTGTAAAACAAAACAATGGAATGTGACATGGAAAGAAAGAGCAAGGATTCAAGTACTTCACTTTAGGGGAAACTGTGAATAAACAGCTTTCTTTTAAGGTATTTGTCATTTTAACTTTTTGTAGAATTGAGGAAGAGAGAGAAAGAGGTTTTAGACTAAGAGCTGTTGAGGACCCAAAATACAGAATTTATGGTCTGTGCAGTGCAGTCTGGAGTGAGAGGGTATTTAATGAAATGGAGTTGGGGGAGGGACTGGGGCAGATATTTTGAAGATTCGATTTTGAGATGGCTGGCTGGGAAAGGCAATGTATCTTTATTTAGGACCTTAAATAGTAGAAAACCATATAAAGGTTCAGGTTTATGTCCTACTGCTATTTTGCTTTGGATACTTTGTGGCAGTGGTGTTCTCTTTTTGGTGAAAATGTAACAAGTCTACATATATTATTGGAAACTTATAGAGGAGGTGAAATATTATTCTTAGATGCAACATCAGTTACAGATAGAACTCATTTTGATGAAAGTGTAATAAATTTATGTATTTGATTAGAAAGAATTGAAAGTTTTTTCTTAGAAGCAGCAGCAATTTATAGGTATACTATATTCTAATTACAAAAGTAACAACCATTTCCCAATTGCTTTTGTCCTTTCTGAAGAAAGAAAATGACAGATTTTCTATCCCAGAAAAGAATCTTATTCATTTTTGCCTGTAGACAGTGTTGGAAATTCAACTGCAGGTCAAGCAATCATTTCATGCGGTCCAAGCTGTTTAATTCTTACATGCCATCCATGCCAGATTTGTGGGGCTGCAGCAAAACTTTACATAGCCCTAAATGTCATGATTTTATTTTTCCCTGCATACTGAGAAACAAATTAATTTGTAGTAGCCACTTTGTAAGGTAGTTTATCTAAACTTCTACTGCTTTTTAATAGTGGACTAAGACGAATCAGACCTAAATATTGCCATTTAATCAACATGTAAAATCATTGGTACCTAAGGCAGGTCTAAGGGTAGCTTGTTGATAAAGCCTGAGAATAAAAGGGATATAAAAAGGAGCTTTGTGTCTTTAGCTACTGGAGCTGAGAGACTGAAGTGTTGGCATACTTTAACTGTAAAATACCAGTTAGAATGGAAGTTGTTAAACCAAATGCTTTTTTTACTAATTCCGACAGGTAAACGATAATCTGGCAGAAAGCACAGCTGCATATGTTGCACTTACTATAACAGTAGATATCATCACTGATGCAGTAGCCTAAAACTATATGGGTTATACCTTGCTTATGATGTAATGGACAGCCAGTCTCCAAATGTCTCTGGATCCCCTGCACCCAAGGCTGTCTCAGCACGAACCCCAGAGAGAGAAAACAACATACTGAGTGCCAACAATCCTCAAGACTTACTTACCCCCCCAAAAGACAGAGAGTCTACTGCCCTGAAAAAAAAGTTAGAAACAAGTCGGTTTATCAAAAAAACATTACTATATAGGCTTTCCAATCTGCGGTGGTGGTGCTGCGGTAGCTTTGTCGCCTCACAGTAAGACGCTGTCTGGTTCGATTCTCAGCTAGAGCGTCTTCTGCGTGGAGACATGCGTGAATGGGCGTACCTTCGTTGAAGGTTGTGCGTCAGGCCTGGCAAACCAGTACGTAAAAATCAACTGCCAATCATTAGTGGACCGGAGTTCCATTGTGACGACCCCTAACCGGGAAAAGCCGAAAGACACAAACAAACAATATAGGCTTTCCAAGATGGCTGCACTATGAACAACAGTTTAATTTCAGCTCTCCCAGTGTCCCACAGGTTGAAGACAAATGAAGCAGAACTACTCAGATGGAACGTTATGATGAGTACATAACTTCTATTTTTCCCTATATGATGCAGTCTCATACTCAGCCAGCCTTTTCTTTTCAACCGCTGATGTTTGCATTTTTTATCAGCTTATATGAACAAGTGTTTAAAGTTTTTTCCTTTTTTCCAACCTTTGTTGTTTGAGTTGATTATTTTAATTAGATCTAAACACGTTGGATTTATTTTTCCCCCTAGCTTACTGTAAGTCAGGTCTTAGCCCCTAAGCTGAATCTTGAACTGCTTTTGCTGAACAGCTGCAGGATTTTTCCCAGCCAGTGTGTTCTCCTCACTTTTTTTTGGTTGATTTTCTTTCAGGATCTTTAAATTTCTTCTTTTCTGGCATCCAGGCGTGCACTAACTAGCCAATAACTGAAATCCACCCTCCACCCCCATAATTCACTGGCTCTTTTCTGAGTTTTTCACCCTGAGATATATGAAATTAAGGTGTTATTCTTTGTGCAGCCATCTTGGAAGTGCAGTCAGCTTCTTCTGTTGAGTCATCACTTTAGCCAGAAGGATTTTGGAACTTTACTTTAGACTGAAGAATTTCAAAACTCCATGCACTATGTTCATCTCTCCAGTGTCTCGTATTTCACAAAGACAGGGTATCTCTGTGGACAAATCCGTCATTTCTTTGCATGGTGGTTTCTTAATCAAATATTTAACAACCTGTTCATTTTGCCAATATTTCCAAGTTTTATAAAGGCGATAGCTCAATAAAAAAAAAAACACCAAAAACTAGGTCTGCTTTACCGTCACAAAAACTTTCTTTCTTGTGCATCCAGGCCATCCCTTGCCCAATCCCTGCTTCTACCATCCCTACTCTATGCTTCACCTATTCTTACCCATCTACAAAGTAACCTAATATCCAAACTAGAAACCACATATAACAAAGTAGCCAGATTAGCTGCAAATCAACCTTACAAATCCCATCACTGCCTCTCATTAAAGGCTTTACACTGGCCTGAATTTTCCAACTCACTGCCTCAATCCCAACTCCTTAATAGCCCACAATATACTAAACAATCCTAAATCCTGCCCATCCCTTGCAAATTCCCTGACACTTTATACTCCTCAACACCCACTAAGAAGTACTAATCAGTACCTTCTTGAAGTTCATAAGCCAAACAAAACCTTTGGGAAAATACTCTATTGTCACTCAGTTGCAAAAAATTGGAACACACTCCCTTTAGCCCGTAGACTACTTAAAGACAAAAGTGCCTTCGAGAAACAGCTTAAATCTTTTTTTCCTAGCAAATTGGATATGTTCATGCTCTAAACTAATACCCAAGAAACATTAAGGGATAACCTAACTTGACTGTATCACTTCTAGCTCTCTCTCACTACTACCTACACATTTTTTCCGTCACATTCCATACTAGTTAGCGCATGTTACACAATTCCCATAATTCCTTATTACTGTTTTTTAATTTATTTATTAACTTCCAAAGTTCACACAACTTTATCTGTATATTTACTTACTTCATGCCTAGTACCTTGGTTCAGCAATGTATTGACCTTAGTCTTTCCATATTTCTGCTTAGTTTCCTGCCATACTATGTGAAAATTTCCGTATATGTATTGTATTTCTATCCATTCTGTATATTCCTTTATTGCATGTTACGTAATTACTTCAGAAGTATGTGTACTTAAAATGTGATCCGTATTGATCTTTGTTCTTACTATTTGTTTCCGTAAACTTTTTTTTTTTTTGCGAGCTTTTATCCTCGGGTCTCTGCTGAAAAAGGGCTTCTAAGAACCCAGACAGACTAACCCGGTTAACAAATGTAAAAATAAATAAAATAAACATATTTTGGATATATGCAGACAATTGCGCTTCTACAGTCACAGATCCACGTCCTTCAGGAAAGACACACAACTGGTTGTTTCTTCCCCAGCTTGTTAGAAGGAAGAGAAATGCAGTTTCTAAGATTTACCTTTCACAATGACTTTCAGACTGCATTTCCTTTATGCTGCACACAATACTCTTCCTCCCCAAACAAGGACACACACTACAGGATGGCATTGACATAATGGTTAAGATCTTCACCTCACAGGCACAAGGCACAGGATTTGATTCTGATCTAGGGTTATAGGCTAGGCTTAAAATAGGCCTTCAGAGCTATTAGCCTAGTATTCACGTATGAGCAAAAGTTGCTGCAACTTTTACTTTCTTTAGGACAATGACTTTGGATATTTGCAAGGCATGCTATGTGATATTCTATGCATGGCTTCCAACCTAAGTTGCACTGTTTCCTCTGGGTTAGAACATTGTTTGGTGCTTGTATTAAGAGGGGTCGTCTGTTACGAGGCCACCCATATGCGTAGTAGGTTGGGATTGTAACACACATGTCAATTGTATTGACTGAATAAGTTATGAAAGTTAGGCTCAGTCATTATGCTATGTACATTTCATTCATGCCCATCTGATATGACAACCTTCCCCGTTGCTATTTGCAATGCTTCATGAACCTATTGGCTATGAGTATCCTTGGCAGTCCTTCAAGCAAGGTAGTTTATACCTTGGTGTTAATGGGTCAAATTATATTTTCGTTAACTAGGGGAAGGTGTGCATTATGAGTGGGGGAAAACGAAAGGGTACTCTGGGCTGAAGCACTAACATTAGTCTAATTCAACACATTGGGTGGGAAGTTGGCATAATGGTTAAGATGTTTACCTTACAGACACAGGGTGCAGGGTTTGATTCTCATGTGGGGTAATTGGCTAGGCTTAAAATGGCCCCCAAGGGCAGTTGGCCTAGTACTGATCTATGAACCTATGAAAACTAATAGATAATTCTCTGAAGTACAGGCCAACACTAAGGGACAATGGCTAACAAAGTTCGCAGATGACAGCAAACTGGGAACCATTATTGAATCCCCAAATGATGTGGATACTCTACAAAAGGGCCTAACAGATGCTTGGTGCCAGAGCCATGGACTCGTGCTCAATGCCAAGAAATGTATAGTTATCCCCTTTGGGAAAAAACACGTACCCGTGAATTACCGTATAGGTGGCAGTACACTAAAAACTGAAAGTGTGATAAGAGACTTAGGGACACAGGTGGACAGTGGTCTCACCTTCAGTAACCACATCGCCACAACAGTCAGGAAATCCTTCTATGTGGCACACCTCATCACTAAGGGCATTGTCCCACTGTACTCATCCCTCATTAGACCCATTATAGAATACAACGCCCCATTTGGTATGTACCTCTCAAGACATCTGCAACAACTGGAAAGGCCGCAGAAATACCTCACTAAAAGATTCACAGACCTAAAGCAGATGCCCTACGCTGACCGTCTTAAAAAACTCCAGCTATACTCTGTCGCATATCATCTACTCAGAGGCGATCTCTGCTTAACATAGAAGGCTATGTCAAACCCAGAGCTGTTGGACATGCTACACTTAATGAAATCCCAATCCCTCAGCGCCACAAGCTCCAGGGATCTAAACCTTGGCATCGCAATAAACAAAACATGCTGGAGGGATAGGTTCCTGACTCAGAGACTCCCCAGACTCTGAAATAGATTGCCCACACATGTCAAGCAGAGTGCCTCTTTGGCCCTCTTCAAAAGGAACCTTGACGATTGGATGGGAGAAAGGAAATTCACCCTGGGGATCACGTCAGTCGCCCTGCTAGACAGGGGTCCAGGGAAGTAAATAGTGTGGGAAGAAATAGCCAGGGAATTGTTATGGCTAGGCTTGTATAGGCCCTAGGGCTAATAGTCTAGTACCAACCTATGAACCTATGGCCAGTAATTCTGCTTGTTTTACTAAAATCAGTTAATGACTAGTAAAACACTGCCTGGATGCTAGCAAAGTATAGAGATGAAAGGAAAGAAAAGAAAAGAAAAGGTAAAGAGAAAACACTGGCTGGGAAGAATCCTAAAGCTGTTCTGCAAAATAGCATTTCAAGCTCCAGCTTTGGTACAAGAGAGGACTTCCAGTAATTTAGAAGAAAAAAATAAGTCTAATATGCTCAGGCATGATTAAAATAAATGAAACATTGTAACAGTATATTAACTCAAATAACAAAAGGCTGGAAAAAATGGAAGAAATTTTAAAAAGCTATTCAGAGGAACTGATAAAGTTGCAAAAATCAGAGGTCAAAAGGCTAGCTGGTTTGACACTGCTCAAGAAGAGCTGTTTCAAAAAATGTTAGTCTCAGAGGACAGAGCATCCAGAGAAAAAAGGAGACGTTCTACTGGTTCAAAGAAACTGAAAAGAACAGACTGTATTAAATTTATGAAAGAACAAATAAGTAATTGTACTGGCATTCCACAGCAGGATTTGTTAGCTTAAATGGCACATTGTGTTTATTCTCCAAATGTGGCCATGAGAAAGCAGCAAAAACTTGTATTAGTAAAGATGCAATCATGCCACCAGAAAGAGTTGATCCTGACAAAACTGTGATAAAAGGGCAAAATATTAAAAATTGGAGACAGTAGAGTGTTTGTGGAAATGATTAATTCCTGTACACCACCAAAGGAAAAGTAAATTTATTGCAGCAAACAGGGACTGTTGAGAGTCAGGTGTGAGATTTATGCTGCTGTATCTAGCTGTCTTCAGAATATATTTCCTAGAGGATCAAAGTCATTTTTTGATACAGAACAGTCTAAGGAAGAAGTACAAAAGGTTAACTAACAAAAAGTGATGCATCAAACAGAAGAAAAAACTTCTTCTCATTCTTCTGATAATAAAACTCACAAAGACTTTGCCAGTGAAACTTTTTCCAATGTTCTAAAGGAAGATGCTTGAGAGAGAGAGAAAAAAACAGGCATTGACTAAAAGAATCAGGAGTACCTTGGACTTGAACCGAAGTCTGGGGGTGAGAGATGGAGATAGAGATGAACAGGAAGACCAGCAACACTGATCTTAGTAAATAAATATGAGACTGTATGTGCTTGTGCTTATAAACGTGAAACTGTAAGGCATCAATCACATTTGTGAAACATAGCTTTACAAGAAAAGCATGCTGAGAAAGATAGGATTTTTGTTGACTTTCTTAAACTTGTGGGAGGACTGACAGGCAAGTGCCCCACTTTATGTCATTAATGTTTGGAAGGACACTAAAGTCTTTCGGCTTTTCCCGGTTAGGGGTCGCCACAGCGGAACTCCGGTCCACTCATGATTGGCAGTGGATTTTTACAGTGCCGAGTTGCCAGCCCGATGCCCAACCTTCAACGAAGGCACGCCCATTCATGCTCGCACCTACCTGCATGTCTTTAGCATCACTCGACCGCGGGGAGGACATGCAGACAATGTTTGGAAGGACACTAAAAGGTAAAAAAGAGAAAGTAACCAAGTAAAACTATTTTTGTTCTTAACAGTAATTGTATAAAGCATATGCTGATAAAAATTGCATGTTATACAATAAAGCAGTTTTAGTGATTATTTTGTGTGGTGAAGATACTAAAGTAAACACGTACTTTTTTATTTTTTTATTTTTATGAAATTTAAGTATTGCAATGTAAAAAGAGAAGAAAGTATATCAAATAACGGCAAAACAGATGCAGAGTTCGGACTGCTACAATAAATAAAGAACTAAGAAATAAAAATAAAAGTACCGAGCCTGCAAGGCTAAACTAGTTGACTCTTTAATGAAAAAACATACAAAAAGATAAGCGCTTTCACGATGAACACATTGCTTCTTCAGACAAAGTAAAATAAAATAAGTAACATAAATAATAACAGTGTTAATGTAACACTACCATCTACTTCGCAGCACAATTTAGATGCTCATGAGGATACAGCAAATGGTTTTTTACTGAACAAACCAATGACAACATTCTCTTTACCAAATCCACTCCGAATAAGAAACAGGTCAAGGAGCACAGGGAGAAAAGGAAGACTGCAACGGCAATCGAGCACGGACAGGATACAACGAACGGTCAAGAAACAACGCTTCTAAACACAGTTTTAGTAGTTAACATTTCTTCCTTTTTACTGACACCAGCACAAATTTCATTGCTAAATAAAGGCTTGTCATTTATACCAGCTAAAAGAGCAGATCAAGTTGAAATGCTCAAATATCTGAAATTATTAGGTAGAAGTTTGACTTTAAAAACATTATTTACTGACAATAATATGAGTACAACTGACATTTTTAAAAAACAAGCATCTTTGTACCTCTGCCTCACCCTACTATTCAAGCATTTATTGATGTTTGTGAAAATGAGTTCAGAACTTTGTTTGAACAAGGCACAAGAGCTAAATTCTGCAATATGTCGCATGAAGATTATACAGCACCGAATTAACTTAAAAAATATGCATTCATTGGAGGTTAGACCAGCTGACAAGGGAGGGGGAATTGTTGTTCTTGATAGAGATATGCATGTTAATCAAATGAGACTACTTTTATATGACGAGAATGTTTACCAGTGCGTTTCTAAGATAGTTACGAATGGTATAATGGAAAAAGTTTCTTTTTTAGTCTTCGATCTTCTCATGACTAATCTTATTGATGAAAATATTTTCAAGTTTTTTAATGTTGATCATCCACTCATCAGGATGACATATGGTTTACCCAAAATTCATAAAAATAAGGTAACCCCACCTACGCGACCTATTGTGTCTGGGACAGGGTGGTGTACACAGCCACTGTCGATCTACATAGAGAAAACTTTACACCCTTTATTGGATGAATGTACTAGTGTCTTGAGAGACACCAAGTCTTTTTTAGAGAAGTTACATGATAGATTATTGAGTGCAGATACTGATTACATTTTTGTAATACTTGACATCGAATCTTTACTCACAGTCATACCCAATGACTGGAGAATTGGAATTATTAGGGACTTTTAACAGAAAGACTTTGTTTTACGAATGACAAGGTTACACTTATATGCTCATTGTTGGAAATTGTCTTGGAAAACAATGTCTGTATATCTGAACATGAGTTTTTTCTCCAGAAAGTTGGCGTAGCTATGGCCACTGCTTGTGCAAATAGCTATGCCAACTTAGCTTTAGCACAATGGGAGAAAATGTATATTTTAACAGATACCAATGTATATTTTGAACATATTACCTGGTATGCTCGTTTTGTAGATGATATGTTTATGTTATGGCAGGGTAATGTAGATGAGCTAAAGGGGTTTGTAGAGTTTATGCATAGTACAACCAATTTCTTAAAATTTACATATAAGTATTCTTTCCAAGAGATAGATTTTTTGGATGTACAACTCAAGAAAGCTGATTTAGTATATCTTTCTAATAGCATATATAGGAAACCCACATGAAAAAATGCTCTTTTACATAAAAAGAGCATGCACCCTAGACATATAGCTCATAATACGCTAAAGGGACAAATTTATAGGGTCTTGAGATTACATAATGATGACTGTGATGCAAACGCTGCTCATGATTCCCTAAAACATTAATTTTTGCAGAGAGGTTACCATGAATGAGAAATAGATGCATCCATTACAGAAGCCTGGACACATAGGCATGACAGATGCACACCTTATTTTAGGCATACACCAAATATAGGTACTACTGATAAACAACAGGACCCTACCGAAGATATTTTTTGAATCTCATTGCAATATTCTAGTGATATAAATACATTTTGTAATAATATTAAGAATAATTGGAAAATACTAAATGCCATACCAGAACAAAAAAAGAAGTTATGTACTCACCATAACATTCCATCTGAGTAGTTATACTTCATTTTTCTGCAACCTGTGGGTAATACGGATCCGTATCGGATCGAGCCTGCAACTTTATTTTCCTAGCATCTGCTCCAAGCTCTGAGCTCCTCCCTTTACCCATAATGCCCTACCATCTCCTATCTTCCCTCAGACAGAGTTTTCTGCAACTAAATACATAAGCAACTCAGCCCAATGAACCAAACCTGAAAAGACAAAACAAGGTCCGGGGGACAGAGGGAGGGAATGCTGCAGAAAAATTAAGTATAACTACTCAGATGGAACGTTATGGTGAGTACATAACTTCTTTATCTGAAGTAGTTAACTTCATTTTTATCTGCAACCTGTGGGACAGATTCCCCAGCTACTCCAATCCTGGGAGACCCTTATGGAAGGATATTCCTGAGCATCGCAGAGCCAAAGGATGTTCTACCCCTAGAAATCAGATCTAATTTGTAATGGGAAATGGAGGTAATGGACCTGGTAGAGTGAGCCTTAACAATACCAGGAGGAGATAAACCTTTTGCTTTGTAGGCATGTGAAATGCAAAGAGTGATCTATCTGGCCAAAGAAACTTTAGAAATAGCTTTTCCCAGAAATGCTTTGGAAAAGGAAAGAAATAACTGGTCAGTCTTGCGGAAAGACTTTGTTCTATGAAGATAAAAACGAAGCGGTCTATGAACATCTAACAAATGAAGTTTGTATTCACCTTTATTTTGGAAGTTAGGAAAGTAAATGGGCAGATTAATGGACTGGTTTATGTTTGCTTCAGATGCCACTTTGGGTAAGAAGGAAGGATTAGTACAGAGAGAGACCCTATCCTTGTGGAAGACCAAATACGGAGGCACAGCAGACAGAGCTTGAAGCTCAGAAACCCTCCTAGCAGATGTAATGGTGACTAGGAAAGCGGTCTTCCAGGACAAAAATTTAAAATCCACCAAAGCTGCAGGTTCGAACGGAGGAGCCACCAACGCCTGTAAAACAAAGGTAAGGTCCCAAGGAGGCACTGAATTTTTGACAGGTGGATGTAACAGAAAAGTACCTTTAAGAAAAGCCTTACACAACTTAGAGGAGGCTAAGGCAATGTTGTCTTCACCAACATGAAAATTAGAAATGGCTGCCAATTGTACTTTCACTGTGGAGGAATTAGCTCCTTGCTAAAAAATGCCAGACAGGAAATCCAACATCGCTGGAACAGGGGCTGTAAAAGGATCTAGTTTTCTCTGTGAGGCCCAAATGGAAAAGCGCTTCCATTTACTGCGATAAAGTTTCCTAGTGGAATCTTTAAGAGAAGCCACCAGAATGGATTTTACTGGGGATGAAAGACCGGGAGTCCTGGCAATCAACGGAACTGGAGCAACCAGGCTGTCAGCTTGAGGTTGCCCAGATCGGGCGGACAGGCCCCCGATGGATGGGGGATTAGATCTGGGCAGGGATCCAGAACCCACAGGGGAGTTAAGAGATGAGACCAAAGGAATGGGAACCAAACCTGATGAGGCTAGAACAGGACAATGAGGATAACTTTGCACTGCAGATGGCAAGCTTTCTGAAGCCCGGGGGGGCCAAGCATGGACTAGAGCGTCTCTGGGGGCTTCTCCTGGTGAGGGAATCAGAGCGAAGAACTCGCTGCACTTCGCATTGGAAGGAGATGCGAAGAGATCACAGCAAGGCTGACCCCATGCAAGGGAGATCTCCTCCGCTACTGACTGTTTCAGAGACCACTCGTACGGCATCAGAATAGCCCGACTCAATCTGTCCGCTAAAATGTTGGAACACCCCGGGATGTGCGTTGCTATCAGAAACCGACCGGTGGAGATCGTCCTTTTCCACACTCTCATGGCCTCACGACATAGGGGGGTAGGATCTGGTTCCCCCCTGCTTGTTGATATACCAGATAAATGACATGTTGTCTGACTGAATTGTAATCAATCCGAGAGGAAGGACAGTGTGAAAGGCTTCCAACGTTAAAAGCACTGCCCTCATCTTTAGAACATTTATGTGCAACTTGGTCTCTGACTGGGAAAAAGTGCCTTGGACTGTCCTTCCCAAACAGTGTCCCCCCACCCGAGTTGGGAGGCATCCTTGGTCACTGTGGCTTGGACTGGAGATGACGCGAAGAGGCATCCTTCTGATATCTTCGGTGAGCTTAACCACCAAAGAAGAGACGTCCTGCAGACGTGACTGATCCTGATTGGAAATTCCATGGGCAGGTCTAGCCAAGACCACTGAACAGCCAAGAGTACATTGAAGAACCCGCATATGAAAGCACGCACAAGGGAGAATCGATATGGAGGCAGCCATGGAGCCCAAAGCCCGGAGAACCTTGCTCGCATTTGGTGTTTGCTATCTGAGCTATGTGGCACCTGAGGTGTAAGATCCTGTCTGGAGTTAAGAATACCTTCATCTGCAAGTGTCTAGCCCTGCCCCAATGAAGTCTAGAACTTGTACTGGTTGCAATTGGGATTTCTGAACATTGACTGTAATTCCCAGTAGATCTGCCAACCGAATGAAGTAATCTCGGGCCAGACACAGGTGATGCTTGTTGGGCGCAGTGAAGAGCCAGTTGTCCAGGTATGGAAACACCTGAATATCCTGAAGCCTCAGGTGAGCCGCTACAACTACAATTACCTTGTTGAACACCTTGGGGGCTGTGGTGAGACCAAAGGGTAGGGCTCTGAACTGAAAATGACTGGCTCCCAGCAGGAACCTCCTAGAGATTCTGTGTATTTTGATGTGGCAGTAAGCATCCTGGAGGTCTAACAAGCACATCCAGTCGCACTGTCGGAGATAAGGTAGAATGGACTGTAGGGTGACCATCTGGAATTTCTGTTTGGCTACAGACAGGTTTAATGTTGGCAGGTCTAGAATGGGCCTGAGGTCTCCCGTCTTTTTTGGCACCAAAAAGAACCTTGAGTAGACGCCTGATCCAGACTGATCGGGGGGGACCTGTTCGATGGCTTGTTTGAGAAACAGCTTTGAAACCACTAGAGCTGCGACCTCCCTATGAGCGGGTGGAACATCCAGGAGGTGTTTTGGAATATTTGGAGGGGCAACAAATGGGATAGTGTAACCTCTGGATATTATCTGTAACACCCAGCAATCTGTCATAATGGACTCCCATGCCGCTGGGTGTAAGGACAATCTTCCCCCCGACTGCCTCCAGAGTAGGACAGTCAGGCAACTCCTCAGGGCTGCTTACCAGGTCTATCAGAAAAAGGTTGCCTACACCCAAAATTCCTGGAACCCCCTCTACCTCTGGGTCAGTGTCGATCCTGTCCTCCTCTGCCTCTGGGGGAATAGTTGTCATGAGAATCCCGGGAAAACTGAGATTTTCAGAACCACATCTTCTTCTGACCTCTTTGATTCCTAGAGAAGGACCGCTGAGGGTTAGAGAAGCGGATCCCAACGGCAGACAAAGTCTTCCCGTCCTTTTCGCTCTGGACAAGTGTGTCACGCACTGTCTTTCCAAAAAGGGAAGAACCGTCATAGGGAGCATTGATAAACGATGCCTTGAAAGGGTCCGTGAACTGACACAACCTGAGCCAGGCATGACGCCTCATAGCTATGTCTGTCCCAGCCGCCCTAGCTGCTCCTTCCATGGCATGGGAAAGGAGCCGCATCGACGTGTTTGAGACCGACTTCAAAATAGATATTTTTGCAGAGAACAACTGTCTGTCCTGCGGTGATAGAGACTCTGGGGGCGACTCAGCGAATTCCGAAGCAAGGTCTCGCTGAAGCCAGACCACATGTGCCAAATAATTCAGCACATGGATTGAAAAGGTCACTGAGGAATAGAAGCGCTTCTCAAACCTATCCACAGACCTGGACTCCTTGTCTGGAGGGTGGACTGAGGAACTCTCCTGTGCTAGTTCCTTCTTTGTGGCCGCTGCAACCAACATAGCGTCAACTGGGGTTCCTTCTGACCAAGGTTGTCTGTCGGAAGGGGGGGATAAAATTTTGTCAGGGCATTTGGGAATGGGCTCTACGCTGTCAGGCTCCTTCCATGCCCACGTGGTGATAAGCTCCACCAAGGGGTCCGCTAGCGGGGACACCCAGGATGTAGATGGGCCCGTGCCTAAGGCCTCCAGGAACAATGACTCATCCCCAGAAGGTTTTGGGACTGACCAACCTCCCCTCTGGCGGAGGATCTCCATGATTTCTCTGAAGGAGACGTCTTCGGGAGGTGACCTGGGTGAACCTTCTCCTTCATCTAAGTCAGTGTCCATAGTGAGGGACTCGGGGGAGTCCAAGTGCCTCCTTTTGCTCTTGTGCTTACGGTGACCCTCTTCAGTGGGACTTTCAGAAGGGGATTCGTGAGCCACAGGGGTTTCCTCAGGGAAAATAAGCTGGGGATCCTCTGGCATGGGCTTTCCCTGAGACAGGATGAAGGGAGTCGTCGTCAAATCCAGGGGGGCCTGGGTGGAATCCGAGGGGATGAGCTGGTGTCTTAATACCTGGGATAGAACCCTCTTCACCACTTTGAAGGCCGAGGGACAGTGGACCTCCCTTAGCACCCAGTAAGGAAGACACCCTCCCCTGATCCGAAGTGGGGACCGGAGCCGAAGCAAGGGTAGCCTGAGGTCCGAGGAAACAGGTCGGATCCGAAAAGTTCAGAGCCGAAGAATCCATTCCCTCGGGTCCGACTCCCTGTCCATGGTTCTGAGAGTCGCTCGGATCCAAACTAATCGGATCCGAGGAACTCAAGATAACAGCCGGAGTCGGGGTTGGAGGAACAGTCGGCACCGAGCTACCAGCTCCGAAAATCCTTGGATCCAAGAGCCCCGAAGCACGGATCAGGGAAGGAGAGATGGGGCGGAAAAAGGCATGGAGGTCCCCCCTCCAGAGGGAGAGGGGCCTGGCAAGACTCCCATCTGTATTTGGGTCTGAATGAATCTCCGCATCATCCTGTCCATATCCATGTCCGATAAACTCCAAGTCAACTTCGAAGAGGCCACTGACTCAGATCTGGCTGGTCTGCGCAATGGGGAGGAAGGCCTCGGGTCTGAATGTTCCAACGGCTCTGGTGAGAAATGAGGAGACCGGAGCCATGGAGAAACTGGCCTCATGGCCTTAGAAGGGGGACTAAGAAAGAGCTCCCTGTCCGGGGATCTCTTGCAATGTCTGTCCTTTCTCTTGTACCTATCCTCTCTGCGCCTTTCTGTCTTTTTCCTTGTCAGCCACACTGAGTGTAGATTTGTCTTTGTTAGACCCATCAGCAGAAGAAGAAGAAGAAGTGGGAGGTTGAGTCCCTGTTTGGGTGGGAGCACTAGATACCGAGGCCGAGGCAGATTCCAGCATGGAAGCGTGGAGAAGGCCTTTGGCTACTAACTTGGTCTTCTGATCCCTAAGGGCCCTAGGACTGAACCCGGTGCAGATAGCACATTGAGTGAACAAATGTGCCACTCCCAAGCAAATTACACACAGAGTGTGACCATCAGCCGGGGAGAGCTTATGGCCACACTCTGTACATTTTTTGAAAACAGATTTTGGCTGATCAGCCATGGTCCTGCACCCAAAAAGAAAATACTACATACCAGACAAACCACGCACAAACACAGGTAGGGGAAGGGCAGGCCTGAAACAACTCTATCAAGTTAACACAAAAAATGTTTTGTTTTTTTAAACCGACGAACAAGCAATACACTAAACAAGGTAAGGAAGGGAAAAAAATCACTAAGACACACACTTGATTTAAGAATTAATACCACTTACTATCCCTGAGCTCAGAGCAAAGGAGACCACGATGCACACTACTGGTGCAGCAAATGAGATCTGAGGGATGATAGGAGATGGTAGGGCATTATGGGTAAGGGGAGGAGCTTGGATCAGATGCTAGAAAAAAACGGAAACGATACGGATCCGTATACCCACAGGTTGCAGATAAAATGAAGTTAACTACTTCAGATTTGGTGATATACCTTCTTTTTCTTTTAGGAATAACAGATCTTCAAAACAACATTTGTGTTATAGATCGTACACACATACAGCAGGTAGTATATCCATCAGAAAGGGTACTTTCCCCTTGCAGGGGCTGTTCAGCATGTAAATACATTTTCACTAGTCAATCCTATACACACCCTGAATTGGGTTTTGTTATAAAGTTAGATTACTATGCTGATTGTAAAACTGCTAATGTTGTTTACTTTACGTTTTGTCAAACTTGCCATGCCTTCTATGTAGGCAAAACAAACAGATCCCTTAAAGACAGAATTCTTGAACATCAAAGGGACATTAAAAATAAAAAGGAAAATAATGCATTAGCTACACATATTTTACATCATGATTCTGGACATGTTTTTAAGTTTTTTTGTCTTACAGGTTTTAGATATAAACCTGTGGGGTGGGGACCAGTTGAATCGTATTGAAACAGCTGAGTAGAAATGGATTTTATTACATAATGCAGAAAGAAGTCCAAGTTTAAATGGTGTTTTTACACAAAAACTCTTTTTAAAAGGACGTCCCTTGAAACATTAACTGCCTTATATAATTAGATAATGATTTATAACCTTTTGTGTGTGTTTTTATTTTGTTACATCTGTTTTTAAAGTGATGTCATGTGTTACTTATTTTTTAGATCATGTGATTTACTATTCCTTCTATTTAAGCCTTAATGTATTCATTTGTCTAAAGAAGCGATGTGTTCATTGTAAAAGTGCTTACCTTTTTGTGTTTTGTCATTAGAGAGTCAACTATTTTAGCCTTGCAAGCTTGGTACTTTTACTTTTATTTCTTAAAAAGAGAAGAAAGACTGGACAAAAGCAAGTTTGAGTTAATGGTATATTGGGGTGGGGGATAGTTTGTAAAACTGCAGTTAATATATTATAATATAATATAAAATAACATACTATAATATAATATATGCAGATCTGAAATGATTCTTTTTACTTTTGCATAGAACGTCTGGATTAATGTCCATGGCTTAATCTACTGACAATTTTTTTAAGTCATTTTTTTTTTAAATCAGATATCACAATGTCATGAATAGTTTTCCTTTAGCAAATAAATGTTCACTGTTAATTAAGAAGTACATTCTTTTCTTATGTTTCCATGTAAACAAGATGACTAAAGGTGAAGGCAATAAATCGAGAGGTCTGGACATTGTTTACTGACAGAAACACAAAATTAAAAGGTACAAGGACAAGTAGCTAAGTAAAAATAAAGTTTGCAATTATTGAAAGTGAATAAAAGCTAGCAGCTTTTCTGGTTAACCAAACACTTTAATGCAATTACTAGAACAATGTATAATTTGGTTTAATTTAAAGAAAGCCAGTGTACATTTTCTTAAGGCTAAATTAATGTTTTTGAAAGCATATAAGCTGTTCTTCACATCTGGGAGGGGGGAATAAAGATAAGACAAGAAAAGACAGCAATTAATGGAAGTAGGAGCACAGGTAGCAGCATGCACTTTAGCATGGGTAACTTAATTATAAGCTAATTTATGCCTGTGGGTGCAGCTGATTTGGGACAATTTCCTTTCAGGAGGATTAAACTTCATTATCTGAAGATGTACACAGTTTCCTGTGTTTGTTTTAAGTTAACATGTTCTGGGGGTGTTCTGGGTATGTGTTTTTTTTATTAGAGGGTTTTCATTAAAACAAAAAAGTCTTGTAAAATGTGGCATGGGTTCAAATTGTATAAAGTATCATCCTGTCATACATTAGTGGGTGCAAGTAGCACAAAAACTAGAAACAGACATTTAAAAAAGCTGTCACATAGAATAGGTGGGAATAACTTCTTATTATAATGGCAACAGTAAACATTTTATTTTGGAAAGTGAATGGGCTCAAAGGTATAGAGAAAAAGGTAAGCGTATTATTAGGAAATGCAGAGAGCAAATAGAATGCTATAACAGACACATTTAGAAGAAGTGAACAAGTGAGTTTGATAAAGAAAGAACTTCAGAATGGATAGTCAGCAGCATATCAGGGAAAAAGGAAAAGGGGAGAACTTAATTAATTGCTAGAGGAGCTCCAATAGTGAAACAGGAGGGAAATTGAGACAGTAATGGTATATTTCTGGTAGTTAGGAGCTATTGGCAATGGAGGAGGATTACACTGGCATGCATTTATATTCCACCTAAAACTGTTATGGAGCTTAAGAAAATTTTGGGACAAATAATCGGCTTTCAGTAGGGAATATTACTTATAGGTGGGGACTGAAATTTGATTTCAATAGTGACAATGTATCTGGGGAACCTAGAAGAGAAAATAAAACAAAAGTGGGTAGGATTTCTGAAGAAATTTATGAAAATATTTGGTATGAAAAATATAAATTCATTAGAAGGAACTCTGAGAGAATTTACGCATTAATCCCCAAGATACAATAACTGGGCTAGAATGGACAGAAATTATATTTCACAAGAACATGTGCATTTAATTGAAAACTTCACCGCATATCCAATGACTGTGTCAGATCACGCACCAATAAAAACTAGGATAAAAATGTAGGGTAATGAAGTACAAATGAGACAATGGCACTTCCCCACCTACCTGTTAAAAAAAAGAGGAATTTAAAGAATGGGTAGTGGAGATTATTTGAGGCTTATAAGGGAAGACAGAAATTTATTCAGAGGTTATAGTCAATGAAACTGGAGTTAAAATAAGGTAGAAATAAAATACAAAAACATATGGCTAAGAAGTAACAAGAATTATTTAGAGAGGTTGACAAAGGTTAAAGTATTGCAGAATAAGGGGGATCTCACAAACAAGAAAAGGCCCAACTGCAGAGTACTAAAGAGAAAATAAGAGAGCATCTGGATAATATGCATGAGTTTAGAAAAACTGCTGTTAAGCAACTACATTAACTGAGTCTGGTGATATGGCGAACCAGTTAGCGGACAAATTCAGTTTCACCCCTCTTACATCCAAACCTTTCCCCAAAAAATACCCTCAAACATAACCCCTACAATTACAACTAGGAAGCATGTACTGGCTGCACTCACTAAAGCTAACAACATGGTCTCAATGGGCCCCAAAACTACCCACGACACCTCCTGAACAGTCTAAAATTTGACTTATTAGGACCCCTATATTCATTATTTAACTACAGTCTTAAAACAGGCTTTGTGCTATATGAATGGAGGATGGCATTGGTCATCCTCCTTCATAAGGGAGAACCTTCAATAAATCTTGGAAACTACAGACCAATTAGTCTGACTGGTCTTCTATGCAAAGCCATGGAAAGAATGATCATGAGAATTATCAACATGGACATTGTGGACTTCCAGATTGGGTTCATCCCAATTTGGATTTGTCAAAGGAAGATTATGCTCACTGAATCTGGTGGACTTCTTTGAAAAGGTCACTAAGGCAATGGATATAGGTAAAATGGTGAATACTGCCTACCTAGATTTGGCTAAAGCATTTGATATGATACCCTTCTCTGGCATTATCAATAAACTTACAGAACTTGGTATAAACCTCTTTATAACATGTTGGATAGCTAGCAGACTCACTGATAGAACCCAGGATGTTAGAATCAGTAAGGCCACATCCAAAAAGAGGCTAATCACCAGTGGAATCTTGCACGGTTTTTGCTGGGCCCACTCCTCTTTGGCATCTACTTCTCGGATGTCAAAACCAATGTCAAAAGCCTCTGGCTAACCAAGTTAGCAGATGACTGCAAACTGGGAGCAGTCACTGAATCCCCCCAGAAGAGATCACCCTGAAAGGGGGGTCTAATACAGACAAGCGCTTGAAGCCAAAGCTGTGGCTTAAAACTCAATACCAAGTAATACATTACAATACCTGTTGGGAAGTCTGCCACCCCAAGTAAATATGTCATCAATAAAACATCCTTAAAAGTTGATTCATTAGTCAGGAATCTTGGAACTCATGTAAATAGTAACCTAACCTTCAACCAACATGTGTCCAAGGTAGTAAGAAAATCCTTCTGTGTTGCTCAACTTAAAAGAAAGGGCATGGCATCTAGGTCTGAATAAATCATCATATCACTATACTCTGACCTTATCAGATCGATCATACAATATAATGCCCCCCTTCAGTATGCAACTGACCAGACACATGCAGCAACTGGAACATCTAGAATAGCTCCTTACAAAAAGGATATGGGCATTAAAGACAATTTCCTATACTGATCGCCTCAAAGCCCTGTATCTTTACTCGGTATCATACAGAGTTCTGAGAGGTGATCTTTGCCTGGAATACAAGGCATGCCTGGACCCTGTTTTGATGAACATTTTGCATAGCCACAAAATAAACAGAATGAGAACTACTAGATTAAAGACCTACATTCTTCTTGCAAGATATAGATGACACGTTGGAAGACAGATATATTTCTCTGAGAATTCCTATTCTCTGGAGCAGGCTGCCCATCCATGTGAAGCAGAGAGTTCCTCCCTATCCCTATTTAAGCACAACTTGGACCAATGGCTGGGTAATCGGAAATTCACCTGTGGTCTTGCTCCTGTCTCTCTAAGGTACACAGGCATTCAGTAACTCATCCCTATATATATATATATATATATATATATATATCTATATATATATCTCTATATATCTATATCTCTCTCTCTATATATATATATATATATATATATATATATATATATAAAATTTGTGGGTCACATTTGGGTTGCATGGCTAGGCTTATTAGGCCCTTAGTAGCCGTTAGTCTAGTATACACCTATGAACCTATAATAGCTAAAAGAATGGCTAAGGTGTTGCCAGAATTGACAGATATGAAGCAGTGGCTTTGTGGAGGGGAAGCAAACATTTGATAACATTAATAGAGCAATGATGATCCAGAGGGAAGAAAAATGTAAGAAAATACTGCTGTTGTTGGCAAGCCTTGATGTATAGAAAGCATTTGACAGATTAAGCTAGGATTTTATGTGTAAGCCAATGGAAGCATTTGCATTCCCTCATACAATAATAAGGTTAATTAGTAAGATATATGATGGGTCGGAGGCAAAATTTAAAATGGAGGGTTCCTCTCTGATAAGTTTTGTCTGAACAGAGGAATCAGGCAGGGGTGTCCTCTTGCCTATTTGTTATTTACATTCTATTTAGAGACAGTGGCAAAGAAAATAAAGAACTCAGAAATTCAAGGATATAACTGGCATGGTAATCAAGAAAATTTGGCTTTATTCACAGACAATGTTATTTGGTACCTGAAAAAAACAGAAAAGAACATCTTATTGTTGCGGCACATCCTGAAACAATTTAAAGACTTTTCAGGATATAAAATGAATGCAGGCAAAGCAAAGGCTAAATCTTTAAACTATGTAGCCACATATGAATTGGTTCAGAAACACCCATATATATGGGGACATGATAAACTGAAGTATTCGGGATTATGGATTAAAAAGGATTGTATCATGGCAGCTAAGGATATGTGGGGAGAGACTAAACAAAAGATATTACAAAAACTGAAAGCTCTTGCTTATGGATATGGATAGCATAAAATGTTTTCAGTCCCTTTAGTTTTATATACACGTCAGGCATATTTTCATCAACCAGGGGAAGCTGTGGACAGTAACTAATAAAAAATGGAAAGATTTTATCTTGGAGGGAAAAGGGTATGGCTCAAGTGGAATAGGTTGATCCTTCTAATAGAACAAGGTGCTTTAGGATTACCTGCCTTGAAAGGATATTTTAGAGTAATAAATACATGAGCAGGAAACTATTACACAGTGAAAACTATAGCTTGGCTAGGTGTTTCTTGTAGTTTTTACTAATTGGTTTGTCTGTGTAACCTTTTTACTCTTTAGTTTGGTTAATTCTAAGTAGAAAGGGATGATGACTGAATAAGGGCTGGAAATTCAAGAAATGACTGTGTGGGATTTTGGATACAGATCCTTAAGGAGAGTAACAGCAACCATATACAATATTATATCATAAAGTAGCAGAAAGTATTCTAAGAACTAAGCCAACATAAGAATGGGAAAGGAGATTCTGCCATTAGGGATGACTGCAATTAGGGATACACAGAACAGGTAAGAGGGGGCTGGAATTTACTGGAGAAAACTGGCAAAGGAACCAAGGTACTGGGAGCACATAACTAGAGAGAGAAAGGTAACAAAATGAGAAGTCGTCAAGAAGAAATTTGGAATGCTGGCTACAGACTGCTTTCCCTATCAGGGATTGATAGAGTATAACTGGAGAGAAAGGAATAGAGAAATCCTAAGTGAAAGACCAGCATTGTTAAAGAGTTTCTAGCTGAACCTAGAACAGAAGCTTATGTTAAAAAGGGATAGCTGACAGGACATAGAAAATATTGCATAATAACTACAGGAACCAATCAGAAGAGGTTAGAAAAGATTGGATGGAGAAAGTTGACAGGACATATAAAATATTGCATAACAACTACATGAATCAACCAGAAGAGGTTAGAAGATTGGGTGGAGAAATTGGATAAGCAATTCATAAGTAAATAAGAAGAGAAGATATGCATGACTCCCACATATGCAGCAAAGTCTTGAAGATTTAGGACTGTGGCTTGGAAGTATTTGCATAGGTATTGTTATGCTCCAAGCAGACTCCAAACAATTTTCCTCAGGTATATGGTAAATGTTGGAGGTGTTATGGGGAAGAAAGAGGTAACGTCAAACAATTGTTTTAGGAGTGTAATATAATTCCCTGCAGAGTACTCTGTCAGAAATATTTGGTGAAAAAATGGGTGTAACTAAGGAAATTATTTTTGAACTGGGATACAGGATCTGAACTGAATAAACAAAGAAAGGCCTTGTTAGGTTTAATTCTGGTGGCTGCCAAAAAGGCACTTTCTAGAAAATGGAAATAGAAGTCTAAACCAACTGCACTTGAAGTAGTGAATATTTATCAAAGAAAAAGAATTGGAAGTGGGATCTATAGAATAGAGTAGAAGCAAATCACATAGAAAAAAATGGAAATGGTGGGGGAAAATAATGTTTTAGAGGATGAGTGACTTTTAAGGGAAGACAAGAATTGATCAAGTTATGTAATGTTGGTTTGATGATAACTTTATAAAAGAATACATCTGATGTAAAACATTTGTAAATGTGAACATGTTAACATAGCTTACTTGTTTGTCTTTCTTTTATATTAATGTTTGTCTATGTCTTGAATGATAATTCAATAAAGGTGTTAAAAATGTATGGACTTTACTTAGTCATAAATTAAAACATTTCTATATTGGTGACCAATTACTGTCTTGGTAATTTGCCATACTTCATATTCCTCCAAAAATAAAAATATTAGAATTTCCATTACGTTTTTTTTTTTACTTATAAAATTTTACATCACCAAAAACTGGTTAGACCTGAAGTCAGTAAATGGGTTGAATTGTTGCCAACTGACCACTGCATATACTAAAGCATGCAAATTCTTATCTCCAAAACAAAAAGCTTTACAGATTGAATGCTGTGACACCTTTTTCAGTTCACACAGTTAATTTGGGATATGTATATACTGTGTGTGTGTGTGTGTGTGTGTGTGTGTGTGTGTGTGTGTGTGTGTGGTTTCACTTCATAAACACGAATTGCTGAAATATCGAATTTCAGAAATTCATGTCCATGAAGTCGAAACTGCAAAGTAACGAAAGTGCATAAGCGTGAATACGGCTATGTTGAATTTGCGCATATGTATGTACGTTACGTTGCAGAAACGTTTGGCTGGGATGGTGTTTGCAGTTTAAGGTGAGTGAGTAAGTGTGTGTGTGTATGTATGTTTTTCTAACTTGTACAAGTGGGTTAGGGTAGGGAGATGGAGATATGATTGTGTGTGTTGGTTGTGTGTGATTATTTTTTTCTTTACTGTCTGTGCGACCTTGGAGTTAGTATATATAAGTAGGGGGGTGTGGGGGGTGCAGGGGGGCTTGCCCTGCATTTGTGCAGTGTAGGTGCGTGTCTGTGTGGTGTTATGTTGTATTTCATTGTTTTGTGGTTTGGCTGTTATGTGCTGTATTGTGTATGTTCGATGTTTTGGTTTCGTGATTGTGAAGTGTCGGTGT